>NW_020442461.1:437607-448245 GCF_000699045.2 Agrilus planipennis | reverse complement strand
AACAGATAAGAATTTTTCAAGAAAACGCTCTCATGATCGAAACATTTCCATTGTTTTCCGTGGTAAAATGATATTAATTCAATCATAAAGAAATTTATGAAAGCACATGACTCAGTCTTACAAAACAACAATGAATACGAGCACGAGACAAAGCAAATTGAAGATGTTGCTAACGATGAAACTATTGTTCCTGAAAGATTCGACGGGTATCAAGGAGAATTGCTGTACAATTCGTTACATGGCTGCGGCAGATTCAAATGAATGATGGTAATTTTTTTGTAAACGACTTGGAGGGATATGGGCACGTTGTATATTCATCTGGTGGAATCTTTGAAGGATTGTTTAAACGAAGCCGTCGCTTTGGACCGGGAGTTTTTACATATCCCTACGGATTTCAAGACGTGGGGTTGTGGGATGGTAATTATCTGGTAAGACTCAGTTGTCCCGTGAATTTTAAAGTAATTCCACGACTAGCTTTCTCACAAAACGCAAAATATCGATTACTGAAATTCAGAAAACTAGTAACAATCTATCCTGAACTCTCTGACAAGGCTGGAGATATTTTAACAACTTTAGGTTGCACTAGTGATCTGGCTTGTACCATTGGTACAGATCGGTTGTACAATAACTTGGTCAGGAACAGAGACAGCACATTTTTGGACAAAAATCTATTCAATAAAGTTTTCTTTGGGTGCAAGAGTAAGGTTGAGATGTTGGTGTCAACCGAAGAAGAAAAAGAAAAAAAGTTTCGTTGATGATCCGGTACAAGTCTAAAATTAATTTAAGCTCATAATCTTTCTTATAAGATGAGAGAAACTTGTGGCCAATAACTTCAGATTTATAGCTGATAAATTTTTCAGGTCTACCTTTTCCCTTTTTGTAATGTTTAGACTTGAAGTGATTGATAGAATATGTGTATTTTAGTCTTGTTGGACAAGTAAACTTACTGCCTCAATTAGCTCTCTCTTATTTCTATCTTCATTTTGTTCTAGTGATTCAATGACACAACATTCTTCTAGCTAGGAGTTAGGCTATGAAGAATCGTCCTTGACAACAGTTTATCGTTATTAATAGCTACTTCCATGCCCATTAATCTATCAATGACAATTTATTATTTAATATATAATTTTATAAGACCACCACGACTTTCTTCAATTTTGGTAACGTGTCTATCACATATTAGCTCATCATACGTGATTGGCCTTGGATTCAGTTCAGCAAGTAGATATCTATTCTATATAAATGGATCTTGTTGAACATATTGAATTTCACTAAATGTAGCATTGTATTATAGATGGCGCTTAATACCGCACAGTTTGTAAGATTTCATAAACAATATTCTCAAATGGATCGTTTTGCCCTGTGCTACTTTTTATTCTTTAATATAATCTAAGTAGGTATCGAAAAACAGGTTGTATGGTGTTGTAGGACATTCGGTAGGAACAAAGTTTTTTACCCAATTCGATAAATATTAATTAGGATTCCCGGTTAGCTCCTATTGGAGATATTCAACACATGGTAGAGTAATCAAGTGTACCTCTTCAGTTCTCTTTCTCTGTTTCTCTGCAAGTGGTGAGTAAGGTATTTGGACCGAGTGATATGGTGAGGCAGATTGTTAAAGAACATGAAAAATGTTATAATTTTGTTCTTGAACTATTTCAAAATTTGTAATACCAAATTAGATTAATATTAACTGTAGATTTGCAAATGTGTTTTATTCAATATTTTGTTTAGTGTATTACATGGTCGAAAACAATACCTTTCAAAAGAATGGTAGATCTCCATATTACAAATTAGCGTTAATCCAGTTGACATAGGAAGGAACTTTTGTGGAAACTGATGGAGCAATGGAGACGCCACATGGTGAAAGACCCCACGACAGAACACCCACTTGGACGCCGTTCTGAACCAATGGGCCACCAACATCACCGGTACAAATGGCCACATTTTGCTCTCCGTCAGTACAAATTTGGGAATCGTCCAAAGGTTCTGAACTTCCAACTAAACTAACCAAAACGTCAGCGCACTCTACAAAGAAAGATATTTTCATTAAGAACGTGGAAAATTTAGAATTAGATATTGCAATTACGATCATTTGATATAATGTCTACGTCGGCGTATTGCAGGATGCTTGGGTAATCGTAATCTGAATCTGACGTATATCCCCATCCTGAATAGACGGCGGATCCAGAAACATCGGCACCTTGACTAGGAAGTACAACAGGTTGGACGGATGAGCTCAAGTCAAAGGGTGGATTTACTTTTATTAGAGCAATATCAAATGGGGAATCGCTCGTTTCACTTACACTGAAAAGCAAAGAAAATGATATTATGAAGAACGTAATCGATAAAGGTGGAATTCAATTATTTACACAGGCCAGTTTTCGTGAACGATAAAGCTGCTAGCAAGTCGGCGTTGGCTGGAAGAGGAACTTTCGTTTAGACTTAAAGCTCCAGCAAGGATCGAAATGTTTCTAGTATTATCTACGAAATCTGCGGCACAACTGGCAGCCGTGAGAACCACCGATGCACTAATGAGACTACCACCGCAGAAGTGGATGGAAAAATCATCTTCAGCCCACTGTAGAGAAACCTGGTAGGGAAATTGGTTTCTGGCAGCACGTTGACCACGCGTTACCCTGGTCTCCTCGGATGGCAAAATTTCTGTATCCTTAATCTTACGGAAAGAATGCACCTTTGGCGCGTTTGGTGCCGCTATTCAAATATTAAATAAAACGTATCGATATAGAACCAAGATATAAATTAATAAGTGAATCGTTAAATTAAATCCAATCAAACTTACCAAGTGCTGCGGTACACACAAAACCTAAGAGAATAACGAGGAACTTCATTCTAAAATTGCCAGATTCATAATCAAACCAATGTGAAACCTAAACCATTCGGCTTTTATTTATAGGCAGGAAACTTATCTCCAAGCCCCGGACAAATTAAGTTCACACTTATCTAAAACATGCTAATATTTCATTGTTTGTGGCGATTAAAGTGCAAAAACCCCATTTTTCATATCTACATACTTGAAAATTCATCTTAAATTAATACTGTGGCGGAAAATTGTATATTCTTTTGTAGATATTATTTCTTAATTTAATTCTTTTCAATTTCTTATCGTGTACAAACTAAACTCTATTGTTCTCTAAATCACTTTTACCTGGAAATCCACTTCAACCATACCTGCATGCACTCCAATACTAATATCTGGTTTTACCCTTAATTGCTTTCTCTTGAATTCTATACTGTTTGATTCTAAGTGTTTCTATAAACCAGTGTCTTCACCCTCTCTCTCACTACTTTTCCTTCTAGAACATTCTATCAAATTTCACCAACTTCTTCGCGTATCTGAACACATTTCCGACAACCTTAACAAGCGGCGTCACACCTCCATGCTTTTTCTTGACGTCCAACAAGCGTTCGACCGAGTCTGGCACAAAGGCCTTATCTCAAAACTCATCGCCCTTAACATTCGACACTTTCTAGTTGGGGTCATCAGGTCCTTTCTCACAGACAGAAGTCTTCGGGTCCGCGTCGGCTCTGTTCTCCCTACCAGTTAATCCGTCACAGCCGGTGTCTCACAAGGCTCCAAACTATCACCTATTCTATTTATCCTGTTCTGAGTGGACATTCCAATGCATAGGGAGAATTAATAAGTTTCTGCCCCTGCTCCTAAAGTGATACTGAAAATGAAAACTTTCCATTAACGAGACCAAATCGGAAGCAATTTTCTGCTCTCGTAGGTCCCGAAAACCTCCCTCCATTTTAGTAAACAACCGTCCCATCAAGTGGAGCAGCTCTGTCACCTGCCTAGGCGTCGTTTCCGACAGGACCCTAAACTGGCGGCTCCACATCGCTACTACCCGTAACAAGGTAATGGGTGCGTTCATCGCACTCAAGCCTTTATTGCGAAACGACTTCATCCCCCAACATACGAAAATCCGTGCGTTTAACGGAATAATCAGGAGCATTTGCTCCTACGCCATTCCCGTCTGGGGCTGCGCCCTTCCTCACCGCCTGAAACCCCTTCAAGACACCTACATGCGGATCCTTTGTTCCGCACTAAACTATTCCTGGGTTGTCAGAAACACCGAAATTCTGAAAGAAACCGGTTTACCTTCTTTCCCTGAGGCTGCAGTCCCATTCGCAGCAAATCTCTGGGACTCAGTGCCAGGGCTTGCAAACTCCACCAGTTCGACACTCTCCAACTTCGCCCCGAAGCCAAACGACCGTTTCCGAACACCCTGTCACCTTCTACAATGAGCCACTCCCTTCCGCTTCCCTTTTTGGCGCAAGTGTCCGTCCATCACTTCCGAGGAGGACCACCTATTCCGACGATTCTCGCCCCGCCGCCCCCAATCCCCCTGCTTACCCATTTTCTCTTCTCAACCCTCTCCTAAATCCCAACTTTCCATTCTCCACCCAGGGATGAGTAACTCTCAGGGCTTTATCTTCCCATTCGAGGAGGGGCTTTAGTTGGTAAAAATCCGACACTACCTCCCTTCAGGGGGTGTCTTTTGAAGATTTTCCCTCCTCGAGAATAATCTAAAAAAAACATCTTCACACAGTCTCTTGTCTAGGTACAGCCTCTACTACCACTTGTAAGTGTTTCTGCTCATCTACTCTGTTTTCATTTTTGTTGTTGTATATCATGTTCTGTTTGTATAAAAATTGTTGTTTGTTATTGTTAGTGTCTTCTTAGTATTTTAAATAATATTAACATCAAAAGACACCAAATACAATATCGATGTAGGTACAATGAACAAATAAATAAAAAAATTGATAATTAAATTAATACTTATATAACTTACCATAGCCTAAGGCGCACAGGAGATCTATAAAGAACCATCTACATACTTGTAAAATTCTTTTTAAATTAATAAAATATCGATGTAGGTACAATGAACAAATAAATAAAAAGACTGATAATTAAATTAATACTTATATAACTTACCATAGCCTAAGGCGCACAGGAGATCTATAAAGAACCATGAAACTTCATTCTTATTTGACAGTTTAATTAGCTAATCCACTGTACAACCCGAAACTACTTCTATTAGCATGAAGGAAACTTATCTCCGATTGTATCGTTTGTAGTCCAAAAGAGTATTTTTGGTATTTAGTGTCAAAATTTAAACGAAATACTGCAAGATGTAGTTTCCCTAAATAAATTCTTAATTTTTGTAGGTCTACTTTCGTAACATCATTCAAAATTGCTTCTTAACACCGTCAAGTATTGCTTCCTAAATCTGCCCAATCAATCCTGCCTAAATTTGCTTCTCACAATCAATATGGGTGTACCATCTCAATGCTGCTCAAAAATGTTTTTCAATAGCGCTTCCTCTACCTTCTTAATGCCGTTCGTCAAAACTCCTATGTCTACTTCCCACATGCAGCTGAAAGTTGCTTCTCAACACCTTTCCAATGCTACTCAAAAATGCTCTTCAATACCGCTGTACCTTTGTAAAGCCGGTCGTCAAACCGCTAGATATTACTCCCAAATGCAGCCCAAAGTTACTCCACAATACCGCTGAATATACCTCCCTAATGCTTCTAAACGCCGCTAGGTATAACTGTCAATGCTACTCAGAATTACTCCTCAATGCCTTTAGGCGAATCTTCCCAATCAATTCTGCCTAAAGTTGCTTCTCACTACCAATATGGGTGTACCTTTCCAATGCTGCTCACAATGCTCTTCAATAGTGCTTCCTGTATCTTCCTAATGCTGGATGTCAAAACCGCTGTATCTACCTCCCAAATGCAGCCCAAAGTTGCTCCACAATACCGCTGAACATACCTCCATTATGCTTCTAAACGCCGCTAGATATAACTGTCAATGCTGCTCAGAATTACTCCTCAATGCCGTTAGGTGAGGAATGGCGGATAAAAATTATGGGACATGAAGTCAAGAGAATCTTTAATTTTCCGAAAATCTGTTCAGAAAAAATAAATTAAATCTGTGATCAATTATTAGATACATAAGTGTCGATAAGAATATTATTTAAACACTTAGAGTATCAATCAAGAATTTCCTGTAAAAGAGATTAGTTCTCTTATTTAAACAATATCTAACACTGTTTTTGTCCTTGTGATAAAATCTTTTCTAAGTAATATACGCAACAGATATGAATTTTTCAAGAAAACGCTCTCATGATCGAAACATTTCCATCATGTTTTCCGTGGTAAAATGATATTTAATATCAATAGAAGTCCAATTGACGTTTAACCAATCATAAAGAAATTTATGAAAGCACTTGACTCAGTCTTACAAAACAACAGTGAATACGAGCACGAGACAAAGCAAACTGAAGATGTTGCTAACGATGAAACTATCGTTCCTGGAAGATTCGACGGGTATCAAGGAGAATTACTGTACAATTCGTTACATGGCTGCGGCAGATTCAAATGGTTATTAGATAACGGGTTAGAAAATATTTATGATGGTAATTTTTTTGTAAACGACTTGGAGGGATATGGGCACGTTGTATATTCATCTGGTGGAATCTTTGAAGGATTGTTTAAACGAAGCCGTCGCTTTGGACCGGGAGTTTTTACATATCCCTACGGATTTCAAGACGTGGGGTTGTGGGATGGTAATTATCTGGTAAGACTCAGTTGTCCCGTGAATTTTAAAGTAATTCCACGACTAGCTTTCTCACAAAACGCAAAATATCGATTACTGAAATTCAGAAAACTAGTAACAATCTATCCTGAACTCTCTGACAAGGCAGGAGATATTTTAACAACTTTAGGTTGCACTAGTGATCTGGCTTGTACCATTGGTACAGATCGGTTGTACAATAACTTGGTCAGGAACAGAGACAGCACATTTTTGGACAAAAATCTATTCAATAAAGTTTTCTTTGGGTGCAAGAGTAAGGTTGAGATGTTGGTGTCAACCGAAGAAGAAAAAGAAAAAAAGTTTCGTTGATGATCCGGTACAAGTCTAAAATTAATTTAAGCTCATAATCTTTCTTATAAGATGAGAGAAACTTGTGGCCAATAACTTCAGATTTATAGCTGATAAATTTTTCAGGTCTACCTTTTCCCTTTTTGTAATGTTTAGACTTGAAGTGATTGATAGAATATGTGTATTTTAGTCTTGTTGGACAAGTAAACTTACTGCCTCAATTAGCTCTCTCTTATTTCTATCTTCATTTTGTTCTAGTGATTCAATGACACAACATTCTTCTAGCTAGGAGTTAGGCTATGAAGAATCGTCCTTGACAACAGTTTATCGTTATTAATAGCTACTTCCATGCCCATTAATCTATCAATGACACGTGTCTATCACATATTAGCTCATCATACGTGATAGGCCTTGGATTCAGTTCAGCAAGTAGATATCTATTCTATATAAATGGATCTTGTTGAACATATTGAATTTCACTAAATGTAGCATTGTATTATAGATGGCGGTTAATACCGCACAGTTTGTAAGATTTCATAAACAATATTCTCAAAAGTATTGTTTTGCCCTATGCTACTTTTTATTCTTTAATATCCTCGAAGTAGGTATCGCAAAACAGACTGCATGGTGTTGTAGGACATTCGGTAGGAACAAAGTTTTTTACCCAATTCGATAAATATTAACCACAAACTTGGGCAAGGCATTTTGTAAGAGAAAAACTAACAAAAATACGCTAACAATATATCGTAATGACAATTTTAGGATTGCCGGTTAACTACTATTGGAGATATTCAACAGATGGTAGACTAATCAAGTCTATCTCTTCAGTTCTCTTTCTCATTTTCTCTGTAAGTGGTGAGTAAGGTATTTGGACCGAGTGATATTATGAGGCAGATTGTCAAAAACATAAAAAATGTTATAATTTTGTTCTTGAACTATTTCAATTGTAATACCAAATTAGATTAATATTAATTGTAGATTTGCAAATGTGTTTTATTCAAAGTTTTTCTTTGTGTATTACATGGTCGAGAACATTACCCTTCAAAAGAACTTTAAATTTCTATATTACATATTAGCGTTAATCCAGTTGACATAGGAAGAAACTTTTGTGGAAATTGTTGGAGCAGTGGAAACGCCACATGGTGAGGGACCCCACGCCGCAATACCCACTTGGACGCCGTTCCGAACCAATGGACCACCTCTATCACCGCTACAAGCTGCCACACCTTGCTCTCCATCAGTACAAATTTGGGAATCGTCCAAAGGTCTTGAACTTGCAAATAAATTAACCCCAATTACAAACTTTAGGATTCCCGGTTAACTCCTATTGGAGATATTCAACACATGGTAGAGTAATCAAGTGTACCTCTTCAGTTCTCTTTCTCTGTTTCTCTGCAAGTGGTGAGTAAGGTATTTGGACCGAGTGATATGGTGAGGCAGATTGTTAAAGAACATGAAAAATGTTATAATTTTGTTCTTGAACTATTTCAAAATTTGTAATACCAAATTAGATTAATATTAACTGTAGATTTGCAAATGTGTTTTATTCAATATTTTGTTTAGTGTATTACATGGTCGAAAACAATACCTTTCAAAAGAATGGTAGATCTCCATATTACAAATTAGCGTTAATCCAGTTGACATAGGAAGGAACTTTTGTGGAAACTGATGGAGCAATGGAGACGCCACATGGTGAAAGACCCCACGACAGAACACCCACTTGGACGCCGTTCTGAACCAATGGGCCACCAACATCACCGGTACAAATGGCCACATTTTGCTCTCCGTCAGTACAAATTTGGGAATCGTCCAAAGGTTCTGAACTTCCAACTAAACTAACCAAAACGTCAGCGCACTCTACAAAGAAAGATATTTTCATTAAGAACGTGGAAAATTTAGAATTAGATATTGCAATTACGATCATTTGATATAATGTCTACGTCGGCGTATTGCAGGATGCTTGGGTAATCGTAATCTGAATCTGACGTATATCCCCATCCTGAATAGACGGCGGATCCAGAAACATCGGCACCTTGACTAGGAAGTACAACAGGTTGGACGGATGAGCTCAAGTCAAAGGGTGGATTTACTTTTATTAGAGCAATATCAAATGGGGAATCGCTCGTTTCACTTACACTGAAAAGCAAAGAAAATGATATTATGAAGAACGTAATCGATAAAGGTGGAATTCAATTATTTACACAGGCCAGTTTTCGTGAACGATAAAGCTGCTAGCAAGTCGGCGTTGGCTGGAAGAGGAACTTTCGTTTAGACTTAAAGCTCCAGCAAGGATCGAAATGTTTCTAGTATTATCTACGAAATCTGCGGCACAACTGGCAGCCGTGAGAACCACCGATGCACTAATGAGACTACCACCGCAGAAGTGGATGGAAAAATCATCTTCAGCCCACTGTAGAGAAACCTGGTAGGGAAATTGGTTTCTGGCAGCACGTTGACCACGCGTTACCCTGGTCTCCTCGGATGGCAAAATTTCTGTATCCTTAATCTTACGGAAAGAATGCACCTTTGGCGCGTTTGGTGCCGCTATTCAAATATTAAATAAAACGTATCGATATAGAACCAAGATATAAATTAGTAAGTGAATCGTTAAATTAAATCCAATCAAACTTACCAAGTGCTGCGGTACACACAAAACCTAAGAGAATAACGAGGAACTTCATTCTAAAATTGCCAGATTCATAATCAAACCAATGTGAAACCTAAACCATTCGGCTTTTATTTATAGGCAGGAAACTTATCTCCAAGCCCCGGACAAATTAAGTTCACACTTATCTAAAACATGCTAATATTTGATTGTTTGTGCCGATTAAAGTGCAAAAAATCTATTTTTCGTATCTACATACTTGTAAAATTCTTTTTAAATTAATAAAATATCGATGTAGGTACAATAAACAAATAAATAAAAAGACTGATAATTAAATTAATACTTATATAACTTACCATAGCCTAAGGCGCACAGGAGATCTATAAAGAACCATGAAACTTCATTCTTATTTGACAGTTTAATTAGCTAATCCACTGTACAACCCGAAACTACTTCTATTAGCATGAAGGAAACTTATCTCCGATTGTATCGTTTGTAGTCCAAAAGAGTATTTTTGGTATTTAGTGTCAAAATTTAAACGAAATACTGCAAGATGTAGTTTCCCTAAATAAATTCTTAATTTTTGTAGGTCTACTTTCGTAACATCATTCAAAATTGCTTCTTAACACCGTCAAGTATTGCTTCCTAAATCTGCCCAATCAATCCTGCCTAAATTTGCTTCTCACAATCAATATGGGTGTACCATCTCAATGCTGCTCAAAAATGTTTTTCAATAGCGCTTCCTCTACCTTCTTAATGCCGTTCGTCAAAACTCCTATGTCTACTTCCCACATGCAGCTGAAAGTTGCTTCTCAACACCTTTCCAATGCTACTCAAAAATGCTCTTCAATACCGCTGTACCTTTGTAAAGCCGGTCGTCAAACCGCTAGATATTACTCCCAAATGCAGCCCAAAGTTACTCCACAATACCGCTGAATATACCTCCCTAATGCTTCTAAACGCCGCTAGGTATAACTGTCAATGCTACTCAGAATTACTCCTCAATGCCTTTAGGCGAATCTTCCCAATCAATTCTGCCTAAAGTTGCTTCTCACTACCAACATGGGTGTAGCTTCCCAATACTGCTCAAAGTGCTCTTCAATAGTGCTTCCTG
>NW_020442461.1:388749-436632 GCF_000699045.2 Agrilus planipennis | reverse complement strand
TAGATATAACTGTCAATGCTGCTCAGAATTACTCCTCAATGCCTTTAGGCGAATCTTCCCAATCAATTCTGCCTAAAGTTGCTTCTCACTACCAATATGGGTGTAGCTTCCCAATACTGCTCAAAATGCTCTTCCATAGTGCTTCCTGTATCTTCCTAATGCTGGACGTCAAAACCGCTGTATCTACCTCCCAAATGCATCCCAAAGTTGCTCCACAATACCGCTGAACATACCTCCCTAATTCTTCTAAACCCCGATAGATATAACTGTCAATGCTACTCAGAATTACTCCTCAATGCCTTTAGGCGAATCTTCCCAATCAATTCTGCCTAAAGTTGCTTCTCACTACCAATATGGGTGTAGCTTCCCAATACTGCTCAAAATGCTCTTCCATAGTGCTTCCTGTATCTTCCTAATGCTGGATGTCAAAACCGCTGTATCTACCTCCCAAATGCAGCCCAAAGTTGCTCCACAATACCGCTGAACATACCTCCATTATGCTTCTAAACGCCGCTAGATATAACTGTCAATGCTGCTCAGAATTACTCCTCAATGCCGTTAGGTGAGGAATGGCGGATAAAAATTATGGGACATGAAGTCAAGAGAATCTTTAATTTTCCGAAAATCTGTTCAGAAAAAATAAATTAAATCTGTGATCAATTATTAGATACATAAGTGTCGATAAGAATATTATTTAAACACTTAGAGTATCAATCAAGAATTTCCTGTAAAAGAGATTAGTTCTCTTATTTAAACAATATCTAACACTGTTTTTGTCCTTGTGATAAAATCTTTTCTAAGTAATATACGCAACAGATATGAATTTTTCAAGAAAACGCTCTCATGATCGAAACATTTCCATCATGTTTTCCGTGGTAAAATGATATTTAATATCAATAGAAGTCCAATTGACGTTTAACCAATCATAAAGAAATTTATGAAAGCACTTGACTCAGTCTTACAAAACAACAGTGAATACGAGCACGAGACAAAGCAAACTGAAGATGTTGCTAACGATGAAACTATCGTTCCTGGAAGATTCGACGGGTATCAAGGAGAATTACTGTACAATTCGTTACATGGCTGCGGCAGATTCAAATGGTTATTAGATAACGGGTTAGAAAATATTTATGATGGTAATTTTTTTGTAAACGACTTGGAGGGATATGGGCACGTTGTATATTCATCTGGTGGAATCTTTGAAGGATTGTTTAAACGAAGCCGTCGCTTTGGACCGGGAGTTTTTACATATCCCTACGGATTTCAAGACGTGGGGTTGTGGGATGGTAATTATCTGGTAAGACTCAGTTGTCCCGTGAATTTTAAAGTAATTCCACGACTAGCTTTCTCACAAAACGCAAAATATCGATTACTGAAATTCAGAAAACTAGTAACAATCTATCCTGAACTCTCTGACAAGGCAGGAGATATTTTAACAACTTTAGGTTGCACTAGTGATCTGGCTTGTACCATTGGTACAGATCGGTTGTACAATAACTTGGTCAGGAACAGAGACAGCACATTTTTGGACAAAAATCTATTCAATAAAGTTTTCTTTGGGTGCAAGAGTAAGGTTGAGATGTTGGTGTCAACCGAAGAAGAAAAAGAAAAAAAGTTTCGTTGATGATCCGGTACAAGTCTAAAATTAATTTAAGCTCATAATCTTTCTTATAAGATGAGAGAAACTTGTGGCCAATAACTTCAGATTTATAGCTGATAAATTTTTCAGGTCTACCTTTTCCCTTTTTGTAATGTTTAGACTTGAAGTGATTGATAGAATATGTGTATTTTAGTCTTGTTGGACAAGTAAACTTACTGCCTCAATTAGCTCTCTCTTATTTCTATCTTCATTTTGTTCTAGTGATTCAATGACACAACATTCTTCTAGCTAGGAGTTAGGCTATGAAGAATCGTCCTTGACAACAGTTTATCGTTATTAATAGCTACTTCCATGCCCATTAATCTATCAATGACAATTTATTATTTAATATATAATTTTATAAGACCACCACGACTTTCTTCAATTTTGGTAACGTGTCTATCACATATTAGCTCATCATACGTGATTGGCCTTGGATTCAGTTCAGCAAGTAGATATCTATTCTATATAAATGGATCTTGTTGAACATATTGAATTTCACTAAATGTAGCATTGTATTATAGATGGCGGTTAATACCGCACAGTTTGTAAGATTTCATAAACAATATTCTCAAAAGTATTGTTTTGCCCTATGCTACTTTTTATTCTTTAATATCCTCGAAGTAGGTATCGCAAAACAGACTGCATGGTGTTGTAGGACATTCGGTAGGAACAAAGTTTTTTACCCAATTCGATAAATATTAATTAGGATTCCCGGTTAGCTCCTATTGGAGATATTCAACACATGGTAGAGTAATCAAGTGTACCTCTTCAGTTCTCTTTCTCTGTTTCTCTGCAAGTGGTGAGTAAGGTATTTGGACCGAGTGATATGGTGAGGCAGATTGTTAAAGAACATGAAAAATGTTATAATTTTGTTCTTGAACTATTTCAAAATTTGTAATACCAAATTAGATTAATATTAACTGTAGATTTGCAAATGTGTTTTATTCAATATTTTGTTTAGTGTATTACATGGTCGAAAACAATACCTTTCAAAAGAATGGTAGATCTCCATATTACAAATTAGCGTTAATCCAGTTGACATAGGAAGGAACTTTTGTGGAAACTGATGGAGCAATGGAGACGCCACATGGTGAAAGACCCCACGACAGAACACCCACTTGGACGCCGTTCTGAACCAATGGGCCACCAACATCACCGGTACAAATGGCCACATTTTGCTCTCCGTCAGTACAAATTTGGGAATCGTCCAAAGGTTCTGAACTTCCAACTAAACTAACCAAAACGTCAGCGCACTCTACAAAGAAAGATATTTTCATTAAGAACGTGGAAAATTTAGAATTAGATATTGCAATTACGATCATTTGATATAATGTCTACGTCGGCGTATTGCAGGATGCTTGGGTAATCGTAATCTGAATCTGACGTATATCCCCATCCTGAATAGACGGCGGATCCAGAAACATCGGCACCTTGACTAGGAAGTACAACAGGTTGGACGGATGAGCTCAAGTCAAAGGGTGGATTTACTTTTATTAGAGCAATATCAAATGGGGAATCGCTCGTTTCACTTACACTGAAAAGCAAAGAAAATGATATTATGAAGAACGTAATCGATAAAGGTGGAATTCAATTATTTACACAGGCCAGTTTTCGTGAACGATAAAGCTGCTAGCAAGTCGGCGTTGGCTGGAAGAGGAACTTTCGTTTAGACTTAAAGCTCCAGCAAGGATCGAAATGTTTCTAGTATTATCTACGAAATCTGCGGCACAACTGGCAGCCGTGAGAACCACCGATGCACTAATGAGACTACCACCGCAGAAGTGGATGGAAAAATCATCTTCAGCCCACTGTAGAGAAACCTGGTAGGGAAATTGGTTTCTGGCAGCACGTTGACCACGCGTTACCCTGGTCTCCTCGGATGGCAAAATTTCTGTATCCTTAATCTTACGGAAAGAATGCACCTTTGGCGCGTTTGGTGCCGCTATTCAAATATTAAATAAAACGTATCGATATAGAACCAAGATATAAATTAGTAAGTGAATCGTTAAATTAAATCCAATCAAACTTACCAAGTGCTGCGGTACACACAAAACCTAAGAGAATAACGAGGAACTTCATTCTAAAATTGCCAGATTCATAATCAAACCAATGTGAAACCTAAACCATTCGGCTTTTATTTATAGGCAGGAAACTTATCTCCAAGCCCCGGACAAATTAAGTTCACACTTATCTAAAACATGCTAATATTTGATTGTTTGTGCCGATTAAAGTGCAAAAAATCTATTTTTCGTATCTACATACTTGTAAAATTCTTTTTAAATTAATAAAATATCGATGTAGGTACAATAAACAAATAAATAAAAAGACTGATAATTAAATTAATACTTATATAACTTACCATAGCCTAAGGCGCACAGGAGATCTATAAAGAACCATGAAACTTCATTCTTATTTGACAGTTTAATTAGCTAATCCACTGTACAACCCGAAACTACTTCTATTAGCATGAAGGAAACTTATCTCCGATTGTATCGTTTGTAGTCCAAAAGAGTATTTTTGGTATTTAGTGTCAAAATTTAAACGAAATACTGCAAGATGTAGTTTCCCTAAATAAATTCTTAATTTTTGTAGGTCTACTTTCGTAACATCATTCAAAATTGCTTCTTAACACCGTCAAGTATTGCTTCCTAAATCTGCCCAATCAATCCTGCCTAAATTTGCTTCTCACAATCAATATGGGTGTACCATCTCAATGCTGCTCAAAAATGTTTTTCAATAGCGCTTCCTCTACCTTCTTAATGCCGTTCGTCAAAACTCCTATGTCTACTTCCCACATGCAGCTGAAAGTTGCTTCTCAACACCTTTCCAATGCTACTCAAAAATGCTCTTCAATACCGCTGTACCTTTGTAAAGCCGGTCGTCAAACCGCTAGATATTACTCCCAAATGCAGCCCAAAGTTACTCCACAATACCGCTGAATATACCTCCCTAATGCTTCTAAACGCCGCTAGGTATAACTGTCAATGCTACTCAGAATTACTCCTCAATGCCTTTAGGCGAATCTTCCCAATCAATTCTGCCTAAAGTTGCTTCTCACTACCAACATGGGTGTACCTTCCCAATGCTGCTCAAAGTGCTCTTCAATAGTGCTTCCTGTATCTTCCTAATGCTGGACGTCAAAACCGCTGTATCTACCTCCCAAATGCAGCCCAAAGTTGCTCCACAATACCGCTGAATATACCTCCCTAATTCTTCTAAACGCCGCTAGATATAACTGTCAATGCTGCTCAGAATTACTCCTCAATGCCTTTAGGCGAATCTTCCCAATCAATTCTGCCTAAAGTTGCTTCTCACTACCAATATGGGTGTAGCTTCCCAATACTGCTCAAAATGCTCTTCCATAGTGCTTCCTGTATCTTCCTAATGCTGGATGTCAAAACCGCTGTATCTACCTCCCAAATGCAGCCCAAAGTTGCTCCACAATACCGCTGAACATACCTCCATTATGCTTCTAAACGCCGCTAGATATAACTGTCAATGCTGCTCAGAATTACTCCTCAATGCCGTTAGGTGAGGAATGGCGGATAAAAATTATGGGACATGAAGTCAAGAGAATCTTTAATTTTCCGAAAATCTGTTCAGAAAAAATAAATTAAATCTGTGATCAATTATTAGATACATAAGTGTCGATAAGAATATTATTTAAACACTTAGAGTATCAATCAAGAATTTCCTGTAAAAGAGATTAGTTCTCTTATTTAAATAGCTAATCCACTGTACAACCCGAAACTACTTCTATTAGCATGAAGGAAACTTATCTCCGATTGTATCGTTTGTAGTCCAAAAGAGTATTTTTGGTATTTAGTGTCAAAATTTAAACGAAATACTGCAAGATGTAGTTTCCCTAAATAAATTCTTAATTTTTGTAGGTCTACTTTCGTAACATCATTCAAAATTGCTTCTTAACACCGTCAAGTATTGCTTCCTAAATCTGCCCAATCAATCCTGCCTAAATTTGCTTCTCACAATCAATATGGGTGTACCATCTCAATGCTGCTCAAAAATGTTTTTCAATAGCGCTTCCTCTACCTTCTTAATGCCGTTCGTCAAAACTCCTATGTCTACTTCCCACATGCAGCTGAAAGTTGCTTCTCAACACCTTTCCAATGCTACTCAAAAATGCTCTTCAATACCGCTGTACCTTTGTAAAGCCGGTCGTCAAACCGCTAGATATTACTCCCAAATGCAGCCCAAAGTTACTCCACAATACCGCTGAATATACCTCCCTAATGCTTCTAAACGCCGCTAGGTATAACTGTCAATGCTACTCAGAATTACTCCTCAATGCCTTTAGGCGAATCTTCCCAATCAATTCTGCCTAAAGTTGCTTCTCACTACCAATATGGGTGTAGCTTCCCAATACTGCTCAAAATGCTCTTCCATAGTGCTTCCTGTATCTTCCTAATGCTGGACGTCAAAACCGCTGTATCTACCTCCCAAATGCATCCCAAAGTTGCTCCACAATACCGCTGAACATACCTCCCTAATTCTTCTAAACCCCGATAGATATAACTGTCAATGCTACTCAGAATTACTCCTCAATGCCTTTAGGCGAATCTTCCCAATCAATTCTGCCTAAAGTTGCTTCTCACTACCAATATGGGTGTAGCTTCCCAATACTGCTCAAAATGCTCTTCCATAGTGCTTCCTGTATCTTCCTAATGCTGGACGTCAAAACCGCTGTATCTACCTCCCAAATGCATCCCAAAGTTGCTCCACAATACCGCTGAACATACCTCCCTAATTCTTCTAAACCCCGATAGATATAACTGTCAATGCTACTCAGAATTACTCCTCAATGCCTTTAGGCGAATCTTCCCAATCAATTCTGCCTAAAGTTGCTTCTCACTACCAATATGGGTGTACCTTTCCAATGCTGCTCACAATGCTCTTCAATAGTGCTTCCTGTATCTTCCTAATGCTGGATGTCAAAACCGCTGTATCTACCTCCCAAATGCAGCCCAAAGTTGCTCCACAATACCGCTGAACATACCTCCATTATGCTTCTAAACGCCGCTAGATATAACTGTCAATGCTGCTCAGAATTACTCCTCAATGCCGTTAGGTGAGGAATGGCGGATAAAAATTATGGGACATGAAGTCAAGAGAATCTTTAATTTTCCGAAAATCTGTTCAGAAAAAATAAATTAAATCTGTGATCAATTATTAGATACATAAGTGTCGATAAGAATATTATTTAAACACTTAGAGTATCAATCAAGAATTTCCTGTAAAAGAGATTAGTTCTCTTATTTAAACAATATCTAACACTGTTTTTGTCCTTGTGATAAAATCTTTTCTAAGTAATATACGCAACAGATATGAATTTTTCAAGAAAACGCTCTCATGATCGAAACATTTCCATCATGTTTTCCGTGGTAAAATGATATTTAATATCAATAGAAGTCCAATTGACGTTTAACCAATCATAAAGAAATTTATGAAAGCACTTGACTCAGTCTTACAAAACAACAGTGAATACGAGCACGAGACAAAGCAAACTGAAGATGTTGCTAACGATGAAACTATCGTTCCTGGAAGATTCGACGGGTATCAAGGAGAATTACTGTACAATTCGTTACATGGCTGCGGCAGATTCAAATGGTTATTAGATAACGGGTTAGAAAATATTTATGATGGTAATTTTTTTGTAAACGACTTGGAGGGATATGGGCACGTTGTATATTCATCTGGTGGAATCTTTGAAGGATTGTTTAAACGAAGCCGTCGCTTTGGACCGGGAGTTTTTACATATCCCTACGGATTTCAAGACGTGGGGTTGTGGGATGGTAATTATCTGGTAAGACTCAGTTGTCCCGTGAATTTTAAAGTAATTCCACGACTAGCTTTCTCACAAAACGCAAAATATCGATTACTGAAATTCAGAAAACTAGTAACAATTTATCCTGAACTCTCTGACAAGGCTGGAGATATTTTAACAACTTTAGGTTGTACTAGTGATCTGGCTTGTACCATTGGTACAGACCGGTTGTACAATAACTTGGTCAGGAACAGAGACAGCACATTTTTGGACAAAAATCTATTCAATAAACTTTTCTTTGGGTGCAAGAGTAAGGTTGAGATGTTGGTGTCAACCGAAGAAGAAAAAGAGATCACTTCAACCATCAGCAAACGCGTGAGCATTGAATCAGACAGAAATTATCTTTGCCCTATAACCGATAAGGAAATCCAACTACAAGAGCTCAACAAATATATCGAAACAATGACCAAGCTGATCGATTATCTTGGCTTAAAAAAAGAGGAAATTCTGCAAGGCTATTTCGACGTTATCGAAACATCAGATGCAGCTGAAGAAGGAGGAGAAGAAGAAGAAGAAAAAGGAGAAGAAGAAAAGGAACCCGAGGATATTATGCAGTTGTTGTATTACAACTATGATTTGAGCCAATTTTTAGAGGCCGTTCCATGGTTGCTAAGAGCTACGTCTGCACTGAAAAGGATTTACAGAAGAATAAAGAGAATTGCCCAAGCAGAAGACGGTTCTGGTGATTACGGGGAGTGTTTTGATAAGATAAAAGAGCAATTCCTTCAAAAACTGGAAGACCTGCTACGCATTGCAACGTATAACAGGGAAATGTTTGTAGCCGAAAGGGACAAACTGTGGGAGAGTTTGCAAATTGGCGAAGAAGAAGAAGAGCAGGAGGTCGACGAAAAAACAAAACCTGAACAAAAATGCAGGTTTAAAACACTTAACCCATCGGACATACTGGCCTGGAATAATGAAGAGACCATCATTGAAATGATGATTCATTCTTTTTTGCATCAAGACATGGAAGACCAGGTTTCCTGCGATGTGTTCTCTCTAATATCCGGTAACCGATCTAAATATAAACAGCGGGGTCCGTATGAGGAAGATTGTCTATTCTTTTTGCAGTGTTGTTCTTCGGGGAGCATAGAAAAGATTAACAGGCTGAGTTGCAAGTATATAAATCCGGATATTTCTGATTGCAAAGGGAATACTGGAATGTTAGTTGCTGTCTCTAACGATAACATTGATGTGATAAGAGCCCTGGGAGATTTAGGAGCTGCCGTAAACGTAACCAATGATGAGTGCCTCACACCACTTACTTTGTGCTTGTGCAAATACTTGTCAATCTTTTACAAAGTTACAAACTGGGAACTTGCTTTCTTACCACCTCCGAGTAAGAAGCAATTGGAATTGAACTTCCAATGGTACCCTTCCAAACCGTTGGACGATTTCCTGGAGAATCCCGCGGACGAAGATAACTCGGAAGAGTTGCACATTTTCGTTCATAAAACTAGAAGCGTTTATCCAGAGAAGATCAACGATTTTTCCGACAAAAAGCAGAAATATGTTCTCAGCACGGAATGCGTTAAACCGGTTGTGCCGAAACGTAAAGAGAAAGGCAAAAAGAAAAAAGACAAAAAGAAGGCGAAAAAGAAAGAAAAATCGAAGACGAAGAGTGCCGCTTCGTCGAAAAGCGATAAGAATAAGGAAAAAGAAAAAAGAAAAGAACAAGCATTAAGAGAACAATATGAAAAAGAAATGCTGGAAATGCAAAAGAAATTGGACACAGTTTCTTCAACAATATATGTCGTACTTGAGATAGGTGCCGATCCAAATTTTGGGGAGGTTCCCTTACCTCCCCTTATCTTGGCTTTATTTTCAAGTAACGTTTCGTTAGTAACTAAACTTCTGTCTCATCACGCCGACCCAAACATAAGATGTAGGGACAAAAACATGACCCCGTTGCATTATTTGGCGTCCAAGCCACTCTCGAAGGAAGATCCAAAGATATTGCGCACCGTCCTCCAATATCAGGCCAATCCAAATTCGATAACAGACAGCACGCATTGGCCTCGAGAGGCCGAAGTGATTTTGGGAAAGGAAAAACTAAAAAACGCGAACGATGAAGGTAAAACCGCTTTACACATTCTCAGCATGAGGTACGACTACCTCCAAGAGGATAGCGAAACCATAATGATTGAAATGGTGCGGACCTTGTCGTATTTCGGGGCAAACACTGAGTTGCAGTATTTGGGCCATACCCCATTGACTTTGGCAATACTTAGAGGGAATATTCAGTTGGTGGATGAAATGCTCAAGACCAATCTGTACAATGCCAATCAGATTCTTGGACGTAACATGGGAGTCCCACTGACAGTGCTCTTGTTGCCTTCTTATATCGAGGTGCAACCCCCAAATATCGGTAAATCTATGATTGAAACGCTCATACAGCACAACGCGAATCCTTTGAATGTGATAGGCGATTCAGGAAACGCCATCGAATTTTTGATAAATCTAAACAAACCGCCGAAGAAGGACAAGAAGGATAAGAAAGATAAGAAAGACAAATCGAAAAAACAGAAGAAAGGAAAATCAAGCAAAGGTTCCAAAATGAGTAAAAAAGCCAGAGCAGCACAACTGGCCCTAACGAAATTCTTCAAAGAGCAGACCAGAAATGTATTGATGAGAAACATCCAAGCCAAATGCGTCAAGTATTTGTTCATTCTCGCATCAGAAGAATGTCTAGAAGACGAGTTTCTAACGAACGTCGCCAGACTCGTATCAGTGGAGGAAGCTTTCAATATCATGCAACTGTTGATCGAAAATAAACGGATAAAAATCGACGAGAACTATAAAGAAACTTGTTACGCGGTTTTAAAATTCATCGAGGATGCTAACCAGCCGGAACCGTCTTCCAAAAGGAGCGCCATTCCATCCCGAACTACCTCAGTAGCAGAACTCATAGAAGACCTTAAGACAGTTGTAAAACCGTACGAGACAAACAAATACTTGGCATATCCCCCGGAACTCGACAAATGCAATAAGAACAAATATAACGTTTGTTTTAATTGTTGTTGCGCCTTCGGAAAGAACCTCGTGGCCTGTCCTAAATGTTTCATGGTTTATTTCTGTTCGGAAGCATGCAATAAACAAAATAATTCTTTAAAAACGACAAAACACAAATGCAAAGGTTTGTTCTACAAATCGGAAAAGGAAAAACTGGACAACTATGCACAGTTGGACATTCCTTACGAATCTCCGTTGGAACGAAAACTGAAATGGGTGGCGGAACTTGTCCGCGAACGGAAACTAAACATCAAACTGAGAAAGAGGGCACTTAGGGAATACGAAATGATTTATGGGAAAGTGAAGGAAGGGAAAGATAGTTTGAAGAAGTTGGAACAGCGAGAAAAGTTCATAGAAGAAAAGATAATTCATTATAAGAAAGCAATTGCAGAAAACGACAACAAAGGAAGAACTAAACAAAAGGAATGTAGAGGTAGAAACATTGAATTCTCAACGAGGGAGACCTCGAGGAACAATTCCCCAGCGAACAATAATACCACAGTCGAATTACAAAGCGAGAGGAATCATACTTCGGGTGATAGAAGAAAACTGGTCAGCGGTGATTCGACACCAAGCAAACCTCAAAAAGGAAGTGTGTGGTCATCCACGGACCAAGGCAGTAGTTGTAAAGAAAACTGTTACTCGATTCTAAACCAAGGAAATAATCTGGACTCCACTGATTGGGACTCGAAGATACCACGGTCATCCAAGCATGGAAATGGTAGAAACGATTTTGATCCAAAGAACACTCAAACCAAAGGTCACTTGTCAGATAGAAATCACGACAGCGGTGATGGTAAAGACAAGTGGGAATCGAAAGAGGCTCGTACAAAGACATTGTGGTCTCCCAAGGACCACCGAGGTGGTGGTAGTAAAGACAAGGATCATCCGAAAAGGAAGCATTCAAATGTTCAAGAAAATTGGGATAGAAAGGAGAGACGAACGAAGACACAACTGTCATCAAGAAGTAACGAACGAAGAAGGAATACTTGGGACCCAAAAGAGAAGCGATTACACACAACAAAAGGTCATGATGGTGATAGTAGAATTAATTATGGGCAACACCCTCTGAATGCCAAAGACACAACCAAAACGTCACTAAACAAAAAACAAGGTAATAAACTTAATGTC
Organism: Agrilus planipennis; assembly: GCF_000699045.2. Taxonomy (NCBI): domain Eukaryota; kingdom Metazoa; phylum Arthropoda; class Insecta; order Coleoptera; family Buprestidae; genus Agrilus; species Agrilus planipennis. The sequence goes on along the minus strand of NW_020442461.1, from coordinate 425,005 downwards.
CACCAACCTTCGAGAAAACAGCCACGCTCTTTAGGAACTGACGAAGTCATGTCTTCTTTGAAAAAATCCTACCTTCTTGGGACAGATACTGACAGGAAACGTATGATTTCCGCAAGGAGACAACTGGAGTTTTACCTTTCTCAGTCACCCCGATTGAACATGAAACAACAAAGAACACCCAAAGGTTTACACAAGTTTCTTGTCAGGAATGCCTCTTCCAAATTGGGAAGATTATGTACACAAGGTGCCCACTATCAAGGGTTCATGTATCCTTCGAAAATTCCTAGTAAATTCCAGATCCTTTTGGGGAAACTTACCGAGCACATGTCCGACTTTGATCTTAAACGGTTACTCCTCCCATACTCGTGTTTCACCGGAGATCAACTCTATTTCAGATTCAAAAGATCAAATGTACCCACTTGTGGAACGTATAGCGACGTATGATCATTTTTATTTATTATTTTTACACTGTATTGATATCATTCAGTTTCTTTATTCACTTTTATCTATTTTTAGTTGTTATCATAGAATTCATTTGTTACAAAGTGCTTTTTGTTTCTCGTTTTGGAAATATACCGTTTCAGTTAGAATTCATTATTCTTTTATTTCTGGAACGATTGTTAGCGCTAAGTATTTAATCTAAATGTGTAAACTACAAAACGCGTTATAGACAGCGATAAGCATAAAAACGGTTGCATTGTGAGTAACCCATTGCAAAACACATCTTCGGTAAATTGATATTTTTTGTTTCAAGGAGAAACGTGTTCCATTCGTTTCTGCTTCGCAATTATTGGGATTCCTATTTAACTTTTAGGTCGCGGTCTCGTTAGTATCTAGCAATATTGGAGATGGTCTCGTTGGCGTTTTTATTGTATTGCAGTTTATTTTGTGTGACAGGTAAATAACAAACATAACATTTTCTAACTTCGACTCTTGAATGTATTTCCCTTTTTGAAGAGAATGCGACTGAAAATTGGCAGGGATTTAGCCAGTATTGGAACGAATCGATTGAGAAATGGAATGGCGTAAACAGATACTGGAATCAGACAGAAAGTGAGAAAGAAACTGTTCAGAACAACACAACAATCCATGACAGTATACTTGAAGTTGGAATTGTTTTCGATAATACTTTTGTCGATCGTTCGGGGAAGATAACAAAAGGAAAGATGGCATCTGAGTTTCAGTTTCCTTACATGGTCTCCGTCCAATACAAAGGGTTAATTTTTACGTACCATGTGTGTGGTGGGGCTATCGTTACCAGATTTTACGTACTAACAGCTGCCCATTGCGTTGAAGAAGAACGAGAGTACATTGTGGAGGCGGGACTTCTTAATTTCGAACAGAATGACAATGAAACCCAGCAAAGAGAGATAGCAGAGAGGCAGTTGCACGAACAATTTACAAAGTAAACGAAGTTTAGTGTGATGACAGAAGTAGGATGACTAAAAGGTCAAATTTTTAGAAACCCCAGATATGTGCAACACGATATTGCTCTTCTCCGTCTGAAGTCGCCATTTCAATGGACCCAATCGGTAAGACCCGTTAAACTTCCAGCGTTCTATGCGGAATTCGATGGTAAAGCTGTGGTCTGTGGATGGGGCAGAACGGAGAGGGGTGTGGAATCAACTTGGTTGCGTTACCTTGATGTTGACTTGCTTTCTACTGACGGTATGACCCATGAGAAATCCAGAATTTTATAGATACCTTCATGGTCAAATAACTCAAGTATTCAATTAATTTTCAATTACGTACACATCAAAGATATCGGTTTGGTATGATGAGAAACTAATGGGTTATTTGACCTTGAAATCGCCCATTTATTTTATGCGTCAACGTCTGCAGGTAGGTTTTAAAAAGCGTTAATTGTTAAAGAATGCAACGCAGAAATAACTAAAGTGGGAGATAGTTCGAGGGCGTTGGACACAAACCTGTGTTCCAGTGGTTCCTCTGGGACATCTGCATGTTTTGGGGATTCCGGAAGTCCGCTCGTTCAAGATGATGTTCTGATTGGTTTGGTCTCGTGGGGAATTGGGTCTTGCGGAAAGTTGTCCGAACCAACAGTCTACACTAAATGTTCTAATTACATCAACTGGATTGAGTCACGTTTAACTTTTACCTAAGTTAATCTTATAGTAATGTTTTTATAGTTAATTTTATGATTTACGTTTTATTCTGTATTGTAGAATTTATTTATTTATGGTCTGTTCAACGCAACGTCTAAATAAATACTTAGTGTAAAATCAAAGTGCTTCATTTTTTCGTTATTTATCTAACAATTCCTAGACAAAACCTCACCTATTTTTCACCTTTTACGTACACATGTAGTTGCAACAATAAAAAATCTTTTCTTTTTTGAAAATGTTATAAATATTACCTATTGTTATTCAAAATTATTACTTTGGAAAAGTATAACTGGCTGCGTTATTTAAGATAGAAGAAAGGAAATTGTTTTGAACTTTGATTAATCGTACTCGACGACAATATCTAATCAGTAAAAGCCTTAAATTTATAAAAAGTTATCGAATCAGGAACTCGAAATTTGGCTAATTCACAAAACACTGTATTTAATCACTAAAAATACCAAAAATGCTAAATCATTCGATTGGTGCTTAAATCAAGTGGATTCAATATTTTCTTCAAGAAGTCCCTTGGCATTCTATCTACCATTTACCTAATAGACAATAATTTGCAAAATTAACGGATTTTAAAATATGATTTTCGGTTTAAGTTTAAGTTTACTACCCTGTATGGTTTTAAGTGACTTTACGGGTAAGAAAAGAAAAAAACATTTTTTGAATTTATTCGTATAAAAATATAAAGAAAAGGTTTTTGTCCATGAACCTTGTAGGTTCTCCCAAACACGACTTCGAACTACTCCCTGAAAATCTAACCGTTAGACACCACGACGTAAAGGGACACCAATATCCATTCATGGTGTCTATTCATTGGGGATGGCTCAACTATTCCTACGGGTACCATATTTGCGGTGGCGCCATTATTTCTCCCATATACGTGTTATCAGCCGCCCATTGCAAACGAAAAACAGGACGTAATGTGGTGATTGCAGGAAGCACTGACTTTTACAAAATCAGTAACACAAATCAATTTAGAAACGTTTTAGAATTTATATTACATCCAAATTTCGCTAGGTCTGTCGGTCAATATTGTAAAAATACTTCAACGGTCATCAATATAATAAATTGTAGGGTTGAGTCACTTGTTATGTACGATATTGGCCTTTTGCGGGTTCAACCCTTCAAGTGGTCTCCCGCCGTGCAACCTGTTGCTCTTACGGATGGTAATCAATTGACCACGAATGCCCAAATGACTCTCGTGGGATGGGGCAAAAATATTTATGGAATACCAAGCAAACTTCAGCACACAATGAAGATTATTTTACCTGTGAATGGTGAGATAATTATTTATGTTATTACACAGCCAGATAAATTGGGAATGGTCCCATACTTTTGTAGTGTGCGTTGAATATTTTCCGACGGGTATCGGATTCTCGAGGCAAACAAATATGTGTTCTAAAGTACCAAAATCTCCCAGTCCTTGTTTGGACGATTCTGGCAGTGCCCTCGTCCAAAAGGGATATATTGTGGGAATATCGAGCTGGGTGGCATCCAGATGTGGCAGATTTAGTCCCATTCTTTTCGTGAAGGTGGCAGACTTCTACAGTTGGATTAAATCAATCGTATAAAGTTGACCAATTGATCACCGCGAACTACAACTTACAAATAGTATAGTCGTATGATATTTATTATTATTGGTATTGAAATAAATAAATAAAAATTTCTGAATACGACTTTATGTAGGTTGGTAAATTTGGAAAAGAATATTAAAAGTGTAGGCTTGGAGCACGACCTTGTAAGGGTGCGAACGTGGACGGTGGGTGCGACAGAGAAGAAAACAAGATAGAAGGCCGTAGATGGATGAAGAAAGGGCCACTAAAATGGGGAAGCATAAGAAAGAGTAAGAGGGAAGAGAGGACGTTAAGAAAATCAATAGGCAATAGGCGAGATAAGTTGATAACCGATGTCCTCTCGAATGCTAGGTAGGACACGTTCCCAGACATTAAGGATTAGTTAGATAATTTTACGAGGAGTTAGGAGGACTAAATTACTGTTCAAAAATAGTTAAAGATGTAGAAGGTTTTTAAGAAATGCAAAAATTGACTCATGACATTAGGAGGTGCGTGACCAAGAAGTTTTACGGTTGAAATCCTCATGGTAATTATGATGAAGATGTAGATATCTATGGATATTTAGATTCTACTCTAATAACAAAATCCTTCTTCATATATTTAAACAAATTAAAATTGGGGGTTTCCCAATCTAAAAAGAAGTAAGACAAGAATCAAATCATCATCATCATCATCATCATCATAAGGTCGTCAGACTGGTTGGATACGCACCTCCAGTATTTCCTATCCTGAGCTAATTTTCGCATTTCCCTAAAACTAAAACATCCCACATCCTTAACAATTTGTGAACACTAATCTAATCTAGGTCTACCACTACCCCTCCTAACTCCTGTTTCTGCCTCTAATATATCTCTGACTAGACATTCATGCCTGAGAAGGAGTCCTACTACCCTATATCGCCTATTTCTTATTGACTTCCATAGAGTCTTCTATTCTCCTTTTCTTTCTAATACCTTTTCATTTCTAACCTTTTCTATCCACGGTATCCTTTTTTCGAACTATTCTGACCTTTTATTTTCTTTTTATTCAAGGTGTAACCCTGCTACTCCTTCCGTCCTGACTTATCTAACTTCCTAGATACCCAAAATCAGCCACTTCTTCTAATTTTTCGTCTTCTATCTTTATATTCGTTCTTTCTCTACTTTTTCTTTCCTTGCATACCAGTATTTTTGTTTTACTTTTATTTATTTTCATACAATGCAGCATGAAGTAAAAGAAAAAATTTTGGCCATCTTCCATCTTTCCTTGTAAGTATGTTATTATTGATTAAAAATAAATGTTGTGCAAGTTACTAAGCAACTAAATACTAATGTATAAGTGTCAATTTGTGTCTAGTAGATTAATGTAGGGTGTTTTTTTTATTTTTTTTTATACATGCACGTCTTTTTTTTATATAAATAGTCGTAATACATAACGTTGCTAATTATCAAACAAACTGCCACTTTGGAATTAAATAAAACCGTCATAATTGGTTGATTATGCCTGATATGAAGTTACACCAAGCCATTGAGGCGACAGGGCACAAGGAATTGGGGAAAAAACAAAAAAGTGCAAACGCTGCGTCCAACACAAATGCTGTTTCTGATTACGATTTGAACGTTTCAAAGCAAAGGGTTTACAATGTTCTGAAGGCAGCAGTGGAGAACAATGAGCTTGTTGTAGGTGACCAATTGCGACATTTTGATTAATTTATGTTCGTAATACGAAAACAATTATTTCAGGCCTGTTTGCCATTGCTTATTAAGAAGAATGGTAAAGTTCTGGAGGTGCTTTCCGTGGAAAAAAAGGAACATGTAGATTTCATAAAAGACGTTTGTTTAAAATTTTACGAAAACAGAAGGGCACGATCAATTGGCGACAAATCGGAAGTGCCGAAAAGGAAGAGTGGAAAGAAAGATACTAAGGTAATACGTCAGGTCGTTATCATAGGTCATCTTAGGTCATGCATTTCTTCCTTTAGAATGAAGCAATACATGAAAAAGACGTAACAGTATTACTAAGCAACAAGAAAACTCAACGCTATACGAAAGTGAAGCCTCTATTGTCACATGCAATTTCCCTATTTCTGAAACTGAGATGCGTAAATTTAAAAAGGCGTGACATCATTGATAAATATGGTCTTCACGCTAACGCCACTAAATTTATCAATTGCCTTGAAATCCTTGCAGATATTGCTGCTGAACTGTTATTCCAATCTGACAAAGAGATCGCCGAAAAGGGAGAAGAACTGATGAAGGCTGCCAGAAATAGCAAAATGTTACAAGGGTTAATTAATGGTAAGTTGTTTAATAAGAACTTATTTTACTGTACACAATCGTATTAAGTACTTATAGAATTCTAATAAAATAATTCTCGAGAATTCACATTGTTATGCGGCAAATATGTGTCACTCAGGTTATGATTTTGCGTGTTGAGTATAAAGGTTGCCGACTGTAGGTCGGTCGTTGCCTACGGGCATACTCAAGAGCCCTCAGGAATTATATCATTTGCATGTTTGTAGGTAAAAAAAACTTTATACGTGTAGTTGTCGAGTAATTAACAATCAAATGTGTACTACTATTTTCTTAAAACTGACGATGACACTTATTGTGCATATTTTCTAGAGTTACTGGTGAAAGTAGACAATTTAAGGAAGCAAAGTTCCAAGCAACTGGCTGAAAAGGAAGTTGTCTTAGATCAGTTACAAAATAAGAAAGATTTGGTCGTTTTCGACTACAGAAACCGTTTAAAAGACGTTTGGTAATCAAATTATTTGTCTCAGAAATTAGAACTATTCTTGAACACGATTAATTTATTGCGTAGTATATCGTCTACATTTAATATGGCCGAGGCAAATGTCGAAAGTGCAGAACGATCGGAGGAATTGAAAAAACAAGTGAAAGAAATGACGGAAACGTACGCGACACTTTGTAATAATAACCTCTCAACGGAGAAAAAGCTGAAAAACAAATGCGGTAAAGTCGAATCACAATTGGCCAGTTGGCTTGCAAAATACGACTCAGATGTTGGAGATAAAAGAATGGAATACGAAAGACTACGTGACGAGTAAATTTATGAAGTTTATATTACAAAAAAAAAATGTTAGATCCTTTTTAATCAAAGATAAATCGATATCCTTAATTAAAAAGGATCTCGATGGACCCACAATTAGAACAATTAACTTTGCCGTTTGTGGTTATTTGCGATTGTTTTATTCATTTGTACAGCCTTGATGATTTGGATTCTGCAATTGATGATTTGGAGGATATGATCGCCGATTTGGATCCCCAATATTTACTTTTCAAAGAGGAAGAGGAAGAAGAACTTCAGGAGAAGTTCAACGAAATGGCTTACAAATTTTTACTTAACCGATCCGCAATGACAATTCAGAGATACTGGAGGGCGTACAGATTAGAAAAGAAAACCAAAAAGAAAGGAAAAGGTAACGAAATGGCTAGATACTTATTATTTTCACTCTGCTATTTTGTATTATGTTTCCTTCGATATAATATTACAGGAGGAAAAAAAGGCAAAGGCAAAGACAAGTAAACAACGAAGTTGTACTTAATTATTAAGTACGAAAAGAAATGGACGTTCGCTTAGAAGCTTATTGGAATTAGTAATAGAAATGCATTGAAAAATAACGATCTTTGCTTACAACAATAACAAGGTTATCAATAAAAAATGTGTGGTGTTCTGTTTTTTCTTTACAATAAATATTGCACGAATATTTAGCCTATTAACCCCACCAACACGCGTGGATACCGTTCGTGAAGAGGCTTTCAAACCGTGCGTTTTTCATGTCTGATGCATTTTTAACTACTTTGTGATGGCTTAGGGTACCACACTATCCCGAAAGGGTACATTATTTAGAAAAATCTATCCCTTCTTTCCTGATAATCACAATTACACGAACATTTGGCATATCATTCCCACGAACACGCGTGGATACCATTCGTAAAGAGGCGCGCGTGAATACTCTTATCAGTTTTAATATAGTACGAGAATTGGGCTTTAAAACAGTGCGTTTTTACATCTGATGCATTCTCAACTGTTTTGTCACAGCATAGGTACCACAGTGCCCCGAAAGAGTAGAGATTTTTGGAAAAATCGATATCCCATTCCATGTAATGGCAATTACTACGAACACGCGTGGATGCCATTCGTAAAGAGGATTCGTGGATACTCTCATCAGTTGTAATATAGTACGAGAATTGGGCTTTAAAACCGTGCGTTCTTCATGTTTAATGCATTCTTAACTGCATTGTGGCGGCTTAGGATACCACACTGCCTCGAAAGCGTACATATTTCTGATAAAATCTATTCCCCCTTTTCATATAATGACAATTGCACGAATATTTGGCGTAACATTCCTACAAACACGCGTGGATACCATTTGTAAAGAGACGCGCGTGGATACTCTCATCAGTTTTAATATAGTACGAGAAGTGGGCTTTAAAACCGCGCGTTCTTCATGATTGATGCATTCTTAACTGCATTGTGACGGCTTAGGATACCACACTGCCTCGAAAGCGTAGAGATTTTTGGAACAATCGATATCCCGTTCCATATAGTGGCAATTACACGAACATTTGGCGTAACATTCCCACGAACACGCGTGGATACCTTTCGGAAAAAGGCGCGCGCGTATGTTTTCCCCTATTCTAATACCGTGCGTGCTTGATGCATTCCCTGAAAGAGATTCTTTTCCGAATAACCGAATACCGCACCCGAAACTTGTACAAAAACACTTGTACCTGAAATTCTACCAACATGATTTGAGTTCAATCAAGACGTTCACTCTAATTTACTAAACTACAAAGGTATTATGATATAAATTTTATTAATGAGATAATGCGACAACGTTTTAAGATAACAATTTTGTATAATCTCTGTACAAATTCGTGTATTGCTATTTCTAATGTGTTCAGGATGATAACGAGATAAGAGAGGTCGGTTCTTTCTATGTGTTAGCTGATTCATTCGTAGGTGAAGTTTGTGACAAATCTATAGTACGAAAACCTATCATATTATGGCTGATTTTTTATATGAAAGTACGATAAACTTTCTCTGGCATGCATTCACGGCCTTGGACACCAAAAGCTCTGGAACAGTTCCCAAATCTAAATTAAAGGTGAGATTTCAAATGATATTTAGTTAATGCATATACGTTTTTAAAACCATAGACTAATTATACAAACATTGGAATTGTTTAGAAGCTTTTTCTCTGTAAATATCTTTGTTAACAGATTTTCGTGTTAATTGACTGTTAAATTAATTCTTAAAGATTGCTTTTAAAAAGAATGATTCATAATATTGTGTGTTCTTTGAATGAGATAGTGGTTTATTACACCATTTATAATACGTATTTGTCAATTTTATCTTCAAAATTGCAATAAAAATGACGACATACACATTAGTTTACATTACAATAGTTACTATTTTTGATATGAATCTAGTAACTAACAATAATATTTAATACCAGTTTCAAGCGAATAGCACAATACATACGAAAACCTTGGACTAGTATCATTTTTAGGTTTTTCAAATTTGCGAAGGATTTCAGAAAGTGACCATGCAGAAGTTATTAAGGTAGTACACACATAATTTGTATTTATTTGTAGGTTCTTACGTCCAATATGGCTTCCATATTGGGTTTGTACGACCTAGAACAGGGTCTCGACCATTTTAGAAGCACTCCTGGGCTTAATTTTGACAATTATCAATACTATCTGCGCAAAGAAGTGTTTTCAGTTGTAACTGGTGACAAATTATCGTCGAAAAATGCGCGAGAATATGAATTGAAAATAGCAAGATTGTGCTGGCTCGTATGTTGCAGAAAATACTTAACCAGAAAGGGCCTCATGTTGTCCGAAGACAGCCTTTTTAAACTGTTTGTAATTTTTTGTATGTCAAGTGAACTGAAAACAAAATCTGGCGACTTGCGTCTAGTTACTTTGCACCCTTCTGAAGCAATACACATTGCACAAACATTCGTAAACTCGTTGGGGTGTACGTGGGACGAAAACGAATTCGTAGACGTTGCCATCTCCCTGGGGTTCTTTCAATTCGAGTCGTTTGTAGCTATTTTGGAGACGCGTTGCTTCGGAACCATTCAAATAGAAGAAGCCGTATCGGAGGCAATAACAGACTTGTACGAAACGTACGTAGAAGACGTTGTCAAGAAAGGATATCTATTAAAAAAAGTCAACTCTTCGTTACCGATAATGAAAGAGTACTGGTTCGTGTTGAAGCTTTCGGCTTTGGAATATTTCAAAAGCAAAAATGATAAGGCGCACTGCGGATGCATGAATTTGGAATCGGGCATCGAAGTGCGATCTAAAGATGGAAACAGGTTTCTTGTAAAGAATAGCAAAAGAAAAGTCGAACTTCAAACGAAAGACCCAATCACAAGATTGCAGTGGCTATCAGCATTGAAAATTGTAAACGATAATAATTCTGACCGGGTTCGTACCACAAAAGGCAGAATAGAGAGGCAGCAAAGGTTTGACGAGCAACTTCGCATCCAGTGTGACGTTTATAGAAGAGAACAAACGACCCAAATGAAGATGATAGCGATGGAAGAATCGAAACGCCTCAATGAGTTAGAGCAACTAAAAGAGAATTTGGAAAGGTTGCTAGTGGAAGCAAGAGAAGCTAAAAGGGGAGAAGAAATCGTAAGGTCACTGCAAGCAAGGGTTTTGGCAGAAGAATGGGAAAGAAGGGAAGAATTGGAGAAGTTACAGAGAGAACAGAAAGAGCGATTGGAACAAGAAGTATCCAAGAGGAAAGAATGCGAAGGACTACGACTAGAAAAAGAACTACAACTACAAGGTCAGTGGACAGACGGATTTAATGTGTCAGCAATGAGAGGCAGATGTGATTGTAATTGTTTTTGGAAGTAATACGTACATATATGATAATAGCTTTATTGTACTAATCATCATCATCATCATTATAAAGTCGTTAATCCAAAATCCCTTCAACCCTGGAGCCAATTCTTATGTTTCTGGATATATCAATATAGATCTTCCTCTCTGACTGTTTCTTCATATCTCCAAAGAGACTTGTGTTCTTGTACTCAAATATCTACATCCTCATTTGTAACATTTTTCATCATTCCTTAGTGCAATTCACTAACGTTTTTTTCCATTTTGAGTTAACTAACTTTCCAGGTGACCAATGACTTATTGCTTCATTGTCATGTTTCAGCTGCACAAAAGCTTCTGCATCAGTTAGAAGAAGAAAAGCTCGATGTGGACGCAAAACTTCAAAACGCTCTGGAAAAAATTCAGAAAATTGAACAAAACAAACAACTTTTGCAAAATAAACTCGTACAGGTTGCTTCGTTTTTAGAAGACGGGTCAAAGGTGCGAAGGACGCTCTCCTTTATGCCAACCACAAAAGAAAGACCTTTAATACTAGAAATAAGGGCGGCTGCCACTTTAATGAAGTCTTGAATGAAATATTCTAAAATATTTCTTTAATTAATAAGTACCGGTAATAACTTAGAAGTTTAGTTGTTTCCTAACGTTTCGCTAGCACGAGGGCAAGCTTCTTCAGAGATCTTTCCATCTCCGAGTCCATATCCAGAATCACCAACACACAACGACCTTTAGGTGTATCAGGACAACATCAGTTCACTTACTGACCGCGAAAGACTTTACCAATTTTTGTCAGTTTATTTTTTATTTATGGTTTTTTAAACCTTTAGAATTAATACTTAATTACAACAATTTGGAACACAAGAATTGTTGATAATTGTTAGCCAATAGCTTAAAATCATAAGACCGCGATAGGTAAAGACAACAAAAACGAAGTGAGTTCTACTAAAATTTTAAGAAAATCGAAGGCGTGACCTTTAAAGTAAACAATTATCAAATTGTTTATTAATTTTACGTATAGTATAAATGATGTTTAGTTATTTTGATATTTATTTCATTTTTGTATGTTGTTCAAATCAGTAAATTAGTTACATAACGAAATTGTTTCGATATTCATCTACATGTAATAAATTCTGTGGATGTATTTTGAATTAGTGCATAAGTCAATCAGTAAATAAATTTATACACAGCGTTTGTTTATTATTAAACAAAGTGAGTGGTGGGGACTGATGGACAGTAAGCAGTTAGTAGCCTGGAGGATACTAGTTTTTGTATCTCTGTAGCATTTTGTTGCAGTAGTTTCATCTGAACTAGTTGCTCAATGCTGTTATCAGTCCCAAAGGTTTTAATACGTGTTGATAGAAAAACATCGTTTACATCGATTTTATGATATTCTGTCCGTTTAAAAATCCAAAGTGATCAAAATGGTCAACGTTTTGAAGGTTTTCACTGCAGAAAATTCTGAGCTCGCAAATCCTGATAAAAAGGAAAAAAATCCTGAAGACGAGACCATACGCAGTGAGTAACGTCTGTCCGTTAATCATTTTTAATTAATTACATTCTTTTTGAGATATTTGTCATTAAATTATTGAAAAAAAGGAAATTAAATCATCATGGGAATTCGATATTTCATAAGTTCATATTAAACCAAAAAGAACCTCACCCTAATTGCCACAAAACCTGTTCACTGCGAACACGTGTTTCACCCAGTTCTAATGTGGGCATTATGTATGCGAGACTTGCACCCACAATAGAAATGGGCGAAACACGTGTCCGCAATCAACAGGTTTCGTACTAACTGGGCCGAGTCTTTTCTTGGTCCATTTATTTCTTCACAATAGTCTTCATTTCCCTACTTTCATCAGTTGAGGTAGGTACCTACAGCAAATGTCTCGATTTCCTAGATTTAATTTAATTAATGCTCAAAGAAAATTTACTTAGACAGTCTAATTGGCCGCGTGGGGTGGTTTTAAAGGCAGTTAGGGAAATTATTTTTTGGTAACCTTTTAACACAAATATGTGAAACTTGAAACTGTTGAAGATTTGTAACATTGGTTAGGTACTTACCCGAAATCACAAACCAAATCATGATGAAGATACTTTTATTTACAAATTAAATGGGACGATCTTGGGTACCTCACGCGCCTAATACAGGGATTAACAACAAATTGTAGTCCCTATCTAATTAACCAAATTTCTAAAATTTCTTTTACGTCTTTACGGCGCATCAAACTTAAAATAGAAATAAAAATTAATAATATTTTGATACGCATGTAGCGGTTTTAAATAAAACGTGATAAGGATAACCTTTAATGACATGTAGGTAAGGTCCAATTGGTTCTGTCCACTGCAGCGTACTACTGCGAAATACGATAATCTAAATAGAATATCTAAAAAGAGCCTCTTTTTAAGCGACCTTTAGCTACTGTTTATGAAATTTATTCAATAACACAAGTAAAAATTCAAAAGCTAGATATGCAAAATATACAAATAAATATTATTATAAATATCTCCGAATTCGGTATTTCTAGATATTATAGTGGATATCTATTGTTTATCTGGAAAATTTTCAAAAGTCGGTTTCAGTTGTTACGAAATTATTTTAGTCTACTCGGTGCGCCTAGGAAATATTTTTGACCACAAGGATTGTTTTCATACTTTGACTAAGGGGTGACGGTTACAAATAATATCAGCTTAAAATTTTAATATTAACAAAGGAGTTTAAATATTATTGCTGTGCATTTTTCATTACTCTCTATAATACTGCTAACGATTACCTAACATATTTATATGTACAAACTTATTATGGATGCGTGTTTCGTAATATCTGTTTTAGACCACAGAAGAAGTATAATAAAACAATACACGGACAGGTACTCAAAATTCAATTAGTGCGATTTGCAATTAAAGTTTTAGAATACCGAGAAAGGAAAACGTTGAGTATTTTTATTGTATTGTTATATGCTGATCTAGATTTTTTTTGACACGAGAGTTCAATAAAAATTCTTCATAATAACAGAATAAAACGAGGACAGGGTCAAAAGCTACCACCTTATCATTTTTAAATGGAAAAACGCATTATTTACAATTATCTTTCTAAATTAACACATAATATATGCCATCCATAAATATACGAACATATACAGGCGGGAATGTGGTGAAGCACCATGTGTGCCTAGATTCTATTGGCTGCTTGTACTGCGCACGCCTGATACGTCATTTACGCAGCGCAGCCAATAAAACCTAGGCACCACTACATGGGCGCTTCCATTCCCTAGCCGAACATTCCAAACTTGTTTCTAGGCAACTGGTATGGAGTACGACACACACAAATTCTTCTTCTGTTTATGTTGACAAACTTGGCCTACGGAATGCGGGTAAATTTGTCCGTAGCCATCGTGGCCATGACTGATAACAGTACAAACCCGAACTACGATTTTCCGGTACGATTGTGGACTGTAAAACATTTTTTTTTCTACTTATTTGTTTCGTAGGTATACGAATGGCATGACAAAAGTATTATCTTGTCGTCGTTTTTCATGGGATATATCATACCTCAAGTGGTAGCCGGCCAGTTGGCAAAAAAATATGGACCAAAATGGTTTCTGCTCGTGACCATGGCCGTGGGATCTTTATTTTCAATCCTCATACCGACATTTGCCCGATTTGGTTCTTGGGGAGTCATACTTTGCAGAATAATTCAAGGTTTTTGTCAAGGTTTTATTTTCCCTTCGACCCATAATCTTTTGGGAAAATGGGCACCAATATGTGAAAGATCCAGACTTGGTACCTTCGTGTTTGCCGGTAGAATAACTGATTAAATAGTTAAAAACTGTTTAAATTACCATACTAATTATCTTTAGGATGTTCCTTGGGGGTGGTAGTGTCGATGATACTATCAGGGTGGATAAGCGGTAGTTGGCTGGGGTGGCCTACAGTTTTCTACTTATACGGGTGTTTGGGGCTGGTGTGGACCCTGTTTTGGCTCATTTTGAGTTCAAACAGTCCCGCCGAGCACAGCAGAATAAGCGATGAAGAAAGAGAATATATCGAATCGTCTTTGGGGAACCAAGCAAATATTAGCGTGAGTACAAACGAGGCTTAAAGTGTGTTTTGTTATTTTTTTACGATAAATAATTTCCTACAGGAAACTCCCACCCCTTGGAAAAAAATTTTCACGTCTGTACCCTTCTGGGCCATTCTCATAACTCACTGTGCACAAAACTGGGGTTACTTCATTTTGCTAACCGAACTACCCACTTACATGGGACACGTTCTCAATTTCGACATTAAATCGGTAAAAAACTCGACGAATTAAGTAATCCGTAGGCACGATATTAATTAAAAATTATTTTTAGAACGGAATTCTTTCGGCTCTACCGTATCTTATCACATGGTTCCTCAGTTTTATTTTCAGCTCAGTTGCAGATTATCTTATAAACAGAGGAATAACGACGATCGGCGGAGCAAGGAAAATTAGTAATAGTATCGGTAATGATAACAATTGTTCTTATCTATGTTATTCAATTTTTTTTTTAAATTCCAAGAATTTTTTCTTTCACGTTGCTTCAATCCGAAACGTAGTTAAGAACTGATTGAAAATGTGTAAAGGAAAATATTTCCCAGAATTTTTTCGGGAATCGGATGGAGTTCTTTTCTAAATATTATTTTTTTGTGAAGGTCTGTATTCTCCAGCAATATGCCTAATATTGTTGGCCTTTCTTTCACACGGAGAAGAAACTACGGCACTGGCAGTTACGCTTCTTGTCGTTGGTGTTGGCCTAAATTCGGGTCACATGGCTGGCTATCAGGTCAACCATATCGATCTGTCCCCAACCCACGCCGGTACACTTATGGGAATCACAAACTGCATGGCCAATATTTGTTCTCTTATGGGTCCACTGTTTGTGCAATACATTGTCACTGATGAGGTATTTAAAACGATATATATTATAGTCAGTGGTGTAAATAAATAAAGGGGTTGTTTGACCCTGGCAGTGGCACTCAGGGGCGCCACTGTTAACGCTTGTTACACCACTGATTGTAATTATTATTTTTTTACTTTCAGAAAAATTTGGACCAATGGAAAATAGTGTTTTCTACGTCCGCTGCCATTTTTATTATAGGCGGCAGCACGTTTATTCTTTTAGGATCTGGAGAGCGGCAAATATGGGATTCCCCACCGTCGGTACCAAATCGTAAGTGAATTTGTTAATAACGTACTTACTGAAACCGATTATCTCTAATAAATTGTTTGTAGGTAGAAAAAGCTCTACAAATTCAACAAGATAAACCATCTTCATGCCAAATATCATGTGTACATATATTTGCATATTTTATTTATAAAACAATTGTTGATTTCGAATTAAATAAATGTTTATTTTTCGCAATTGCCACGATATTTTTTATCTCCTTGCAGCGTTATCAGTCGGTTGCCAAGAAACAGGGGATTATCGCTACTGTCACTGACGATAATTATTGAGTTTTACAAATTGTGTTTATTAAAAATATTTATTGTGTTGTTTTTGAATGGCCAGCCCATCTTTAAACACTTTCGGTTTGAAAGTAAGAAGGCCATCGGACACGTTGAAAGATGCTAAAGGTTTCTCGAAATATCGAGCCATTCAAGGAAATGTGAAGGTCCCCGATTTGAGATACACACCAAGATGGTCGACCATCGACATCGTTATAGACACGAGCAATTTTTCATACGAAAGTTTGAAACCGAGAGATCGTCTGCTGAATGATTACAAATTGGTCGCGAGAAAGGCTTTGATCTCCTCTATTACAGATTTAGAGATAATGGTAATACTTTGGGGGGGCATCAAAAAGTCAGAAAAGCATTCAAAATATATTTGCAGGCAAACTTACCGATCCTACTGCAAAACAATTGCAAAAGATTAAAGAGATTTTTTAACAGAGAAGAGATTCAATTTATTAAAAAAGTGGCAGAAAAGTACCAAATGCCGCCGCAAGAGTTCACCTGGGGTAAAGTACCACGTGAGACAATAGCCAATCTGAAACACATACAAGCTTTAAAAGAGGTACATGCCTATTTATGTATAATTTTGTATGTCAAAGTTCAAGTTTTTTGCATTAATGGTGACCAGGGCAGAATCTGAAATTGCCGCCTCATTCTTGTGCCCAAAACTACTGAATTTGTAAACATTAAAACCCTTTTTCCTCTAGTTACACCACTGTGTCTGTATGTGACGAGGCGACGGGGACCACTAGTCTTTTTTAAGGGATCTATTTAACTTCTCTTCTTTTTTTACATCTTCCTTCTAAACATCGAAATAGTTTTGTTAATTTAGAAATTCGAAAAATTTTTGTAAAGGTGTTTGTCTGTACGGGTGCGAAACGTAGACGATGGGCGCGGCGCGGGGACAAAAAGGTGAAAAACGTTCGAAATGTGGTTTCGATTATTATGATAAGAATACCGTGGATAGAGAAAGTTAGAAATGAACAGGTATTAGAAAGAATAGGAGAACAGAGGACTCTATGAAAGTCAATAAAAAATAGGCGAGATAGGTTGGCCAGTCAGAGACATATTAGAGACAGAAACAAGAGGAATAGAGGAAGACCTAGATTAGATTACTGTTCGCAAATAGTTAAGGATGAGGGTGGTTTTTGGGAAATGTGAAAATTGGCTCAAGATAGGAAGTGAGGAGGTGTGTGTCCAACCAGTCTTAGGACTAACGATCTTATGATAATGGTTCAGTCCGAAAACTGGTTGGGCAATCAACTACAAAATTCCTAAATTTCCCGAAAATTAGATCAATCTAAAAGAAGGAAGACAGTGTGGAAATAGACGAATTAGGATATTCCACAATGAGGAAAGAGCTAGACTCAGCATTAAAAAACTTAAGGAATGATAAAGCTTCAGGTATAGATGGGGTGCAGGCAGACATATACAGGTCCTGAAGGACTATAAACAGGAATACCAAAAGGTAGAGACGCGGATAGATGCCAGAAATTTAGAACAATTAGCTTAACTTTCCAAGTGTCAACAATTTTAACTAGAATCGTTCAGAGACATATGAAAGTAAGATGGAAGAATTATCAGGGGAAGTCCAAATTGGTGTAAGAAAACTGAGGCTGTTTCAACTTTAAGGGTACTAATAGATAAGACAGTGATTTCTTCTATCTTTTGCTTTTGTTAATGCTATCGAGTAATTAAGAAATTGTTTAAGCCGAAAGGTGAATCGACAATAATTAGCCCTGTAATGTCGAAAATGGTGGAGATTATGACCGATAATTACTGCCTAAGTGTTCAGAGAAACCAGGCAAATAATTTTTTGTTAAAAGAGGTCAACGTCTTGCTAGGACTCATGAGAGACTTGAAGGATATAATGGAGTACAACTTTAACATGTCCGCAACCGAAGAAAGGAAAAATAGAATTATTTATAACAGTGCTGTTAAGCAATTCAGCTCTCTCAAAGAAGAATTTCAAAGTACTTACCTACTAATACTTGCGAATACGGTCATAGTTTATTGCTTACGAACTCAGTAGTAATAGTACTGCGGTACAATTTGGCAAGTATTTCTTTTGCAGATCTCTCAACCACTATAGAGGAAAAAAGAGGGATATTTTTGATAGCAATAACCAACGAGAAAAAGAAAATTCAAGACCTATTGCAAGAGAAAGAGAACTTGGGCAAGAAAACGAAAGAGGATATAGCTCAATACGTGTAATAAAATAAATTAAGGTTCTTGTGATAGGTATACTCTGCCAGTTACTTTTGACATTAATCATCTTCCTTACACGAGAAGAATCAGTTTGGGCTACGATTTACAAAAACTACTGATGGGCACTGATATTTGTACCACTCATTTTTTTATTATTATTTAATAGAACAAATTCTGAAGTTGCGATGATGGATGATTCGATTGAGAGCCACGAAAACCAATCGGCTCTAACAAAGTCGGCTGCATTTGCTACAAACGAATACGAAACACTGCGTAAAAACAATCTGAAACGGGAAGAAGGCCTAAAAAAGAAATGCAGCAAAGTCGAAACAGTTTTGGCCAATTGGTTAAATCTGTACGACACTGACGTCGGCAAAAAGCGTCTAGAGTACGAAGAACTTAAAGATAAGTGAGTTAACATAAAGTACCGAAGAAGATGAATTAATTGCCAGTGGTTTTTAATATTATTTTCGAAAGGCTTGATGGTCTTATCGAAGACTACAACAATTGGAACGCAGCCTTAGATGAGCAGCAAGAACTGTACGACGAGTGCTTCGGCGAATTTGAAGAAGAAGAGAGGGAAAGGTTTGAAGAACTTGCTTATCAGTTCTTACGTAATAGGTCGGCTGCTACAATCCAAAGATATTATAGAGAATATCGCAAAAAGAGGAAGGAAAAATCGAAAGGAAGGAAATCCAAGAAAGGTGAGTCATGTATTAATAATAATAATATCAACATAGAGCGATTTGTTCGAAATTATTCTAACTACAAATTACTACAAAATCTAAACGCTTCAGTACCCTGCGTCATGCAGGTGAAAATGCTGGGAACGTGCGGATACAAAAGAATCGACTTTTGAAGAAAAATATTCCAGAGGGGATTTGGGATTCTTACCGTGCAGTTTACCATTACGATCATCTTGGGCAAGGGATTAATATATGCGTAATAAGCGCAAGGAGATCGAAGGTTTTCCCCAGGGGTATGGCAAAATCCCTTAGAACCCTCTGGTGCGGGCCTCCAGGAGTACCAGTTTTCATCACTGGTCAGATGTTCGAGGGATAAGTCCCCCTCCCAGTGGAATCAATCGCACTCTAACACTGGTAGATCATCTAGAGTTAATGAGACTGCCACATTCTCCTGACCTTTGGCATTTATGTCGGATGGGCTATCCTGGTCCCCCTTAATGAGTGTAACGAATGATACCAAACATTTTTTATTAGGGCTTCGGCCCTTTTCCTACATTTAGTAGGATAGGCTGCGGATATCCTTAATTTTAAGGATGAACTTCATCTAGTCTGTCGTCTCGGATTGTAGGGTTCGGTACGAAGCATCTGGTCTAACACCTCGAGCGGCTGTTTCTTATAATGTTTTTTAGAGTTTTGTACCCCCTTTCATCCTTTACCCCTCCCAGCCAATTTATTTGTCCTTTATGAATTTTTCAAATTTTACATTACATACATAGATGTATGTATCTATGTACATCAGTAGATACTATTTGAAATAAAAAATGGATTAATTTTTTAAATTACAGATAAGAAGCCAGTAAAGAAATCTGCTTCAGGTAAGTTTCTCGTATCGTATACATAACAGATAAATAACGATTATAAAATTAAATGTTGTTTAATAATGTAATTTAATATTTCGCTATTTTGTACATGTTTAGAAGTGAAAGTAGCTGTTGCAGTCGATAGAGGAGCAGACCTGTCATCAAAGGTTGAAAAGCAATTCGGAGGTGACGTTTTCAAAGAATTGGATCCAAATGTGGGCTTTGAAAAAACTGATAAAGTACAGCTCTAGCGAATGAGAAAGAACGGGGAATTTATTTTTTTTTTAATTTAAGTTTTTTATTATTTATTTTATTTTTATGTTATTTTGTATACATTCCTTCGGTACACATATTACATTAAATATATATTTTTTTTAACGAGCCACTCAAAAATAGTTTCAATTTCTATATACGTTTATCTTTACGAAATAAAATTGTTGCTGGGATACAAATAATTGAAAATTTCATTAGGGTGGTGGTGTGTCAAACAATGAAGGGTTGGATTTTTTTATTTTATAATTGTATTTAATGATTTTTTTTTAATTAAATTACAAGTTGTTTAATTCTAAGATAAGTAAATCAGCGATTATGGCAGCAACAACCCCAGAACATAAAATTTTCCTTCAGGACTTTAATTTGAAAATAGCCTTGGTGAAGTCAGTTTTTAGTGAGTGTTTAACGAAAATTGAATTAATGGTGTGTACATATCAATTTAATTATCCCAATTTCCTTGTCGTTTTCCTAAGGAAATGATAATTGTAGGTATTTTGTAGATTTGTCTGCCACAATTGCTGGATAACAAGGGAAAAATTCTTCAGTTTTATATCCATACTAAACCACAACTTCAGTTTTTGCTCAATACATTTTCAAAATTGGGAAAGCACAAAAATTCAATGGACACAATTGAAAAATCGGAACAATCAGAAGTAAAATAATCATGAAACGTCTCAATATCTTATTTATTACAGTAATTAAATTTACATTTAAGAAAAAGAAAAAGCTTTGGAATGGTCAATTTTTCAAAAACACTAAAGTTGGCAATTCAGTTAAAATTCATTCTGTCGCTGCAAGGGCCGTGGACGTTTTAACAAATAGCGAATGTCTTGTAAAACACAGAGAAAAGTACTTAAAAAACTTACCGCAAGGCGACAATTCGTTAAAACTTGTTAGGTTTATTAAAGACTTAATTGATATTTACATGGAAACTGCTTCTCTGTCTTGCCAGGAATTACGAGAAAGGGACGAAGAAATCAGGAAAGCTGTTGCATTGAGTCAAGCTATTCAACGGGATATTGTAGGTAAAATAATGATTTGTTAGGGTTCATGATACGATAATGATAAAATATACTACTTAAAGGTCAAGGTTATTCGTGAAAAGTCCGCCTTTTTCTCGCAAAAATTTCACGAAACTACATACATGTGTACATACACTCACGCATGCGTGAGCCGTTAAGCTAGTCGTCCCGTAATCTTTTTTTAATAAACGTCCAATACCGAGGTCTTTAATTCGATGTACGGTACATAGGCCTTCAAATAGATTTCGACCTACGAATAATTCGAATATATTTATAAAAGATTGGAGAGGACAAGTGAATAACAGTATCATTTTGAAAGTTTACAGTGTAATTTTAATATTATTTTTATTTGCCTAATGTCTTTTTCGTATGTACTTAGCAATACAATCGACACAACGCAGAAGAAAACAACAATCTGAAAAAGAACTTGCTCGCAAAAAGGGTTTACTTGAGAAATATATCTATTTGAAAAAACAACTTGGCAATAAATACAGCAAAATGTTACTGAACTTGAGGTATTTACACATACGTATATTAGGTACATTAAATTGCACTTTTTAAATCATTTTTATACTTATAAATATTGTACCTAAGCCTAAAATCTTTTATTTACGTATTCATAATCATCTTCCTTTGAAACACCCACCTCCACTCATTCCTATCTGGATCCTGTCGCATGCCTAACAGTTTGCGAATAGTACCAGCCCTCCCTTTACTCCTGTTCCTGCTTCTAATATGCCTCCAACTATTATTAGGCATTCGTCTGAAAGAGAAATGGCATTGGAGATGGACGCATCAAAAGAAAACGAAAACGACTTGGCACAGTTGGTTATTACATTAAATGAAAAATACAATTCTCTGATAAACAATCATTTATTGAGAGAGAAGAAAATCAAAAACAAACTTGGAAAGACCGAAGCGCATTTAGCCAGTTGGATTTCTAAATATGATTCAGACATTAGCGAGAAGAGACTGCAGTTGGAGGATTTGCAAGATCAGTAAGTGATCCGTGTAAAATATATAAATTATACATTATATTTGTGTCCTTAAGCATCGCTATAAAAAATACTTACACACAGTCGGACTTGATATAGAGTTTTGGGTTTTTAATGTTTCCCAATTGCCTTTGAATTCTTTTGAAACCGCTTTTAAATTTAAGACATTTTAACATTGCCATTTCAATTCCAATCCAATTTTTTTAATTAAACTGTTAAAATCTTCATAGTTTTGTATATAGATTTTGCAATTCAAATTTAAAACATTAATCTTTGAGTGCCTTAAAAAACGGGTGCGCGTTTTGGTTTACACTATTACATTGCAGTTGAAATCGTTTTTATATTTAGGTCGTCTTTATTTTGCCATTTCAATTACAATCAAAAATTTCCTTATGTCATCAAAATCTCCGTACTTCTTTTTCGTATAGATTTTAGTATGTATTTCAAACTTAAATCAATAATCTTTGAGTGCCTTAAAAAATGCGTGCACGTTTTGGTCTACACCATTTCATATCAGTTGAAATCGCTTTTATGTTTAAGTCGTTTTTTACGTTACCATTTCAATTACAATCAAAAATTTGCTTATACCATCAAAATCTCCATACTTCTTCATATAGATTTTGATATTTTAAACTTAAAACATGAACCTCTGAGTGCCTTAAAAAACGCGTGCGCGTTTTGATCTACACCATTTCGAAGTAGTGCTTTAATTACAAATGAATGTATGCTTGTAATATTTCTAGATTTAAGAACATTTGTCTCAATATTGAAGATTTGGAAGATCAATTGGATAATGTTGACATGCTTTATCGTCGATTTAAAACTGAGGAGGAATATGCGCAAAGGGAGAAACTTGAAGAAACTGCCATGCTCTTCTTGAGAAACAAAGCGGCTTTTAAAATTCAAAGATATTGGCGTGTATATAGACAAATGAAGTTAGTACGCCGTACAGGTAAATAATTAAGTAATTTCTAATGGAATATCAACTCCGTTATTATTTTGTTTAATATTTNGTTTTTCTTTCACTCCTAAGTTTAATAAACTTAAATCAATAAGAAAACACAAAAAAAGGAATTAAAGCCTATCAAAACAAATTTTATCATTCTGAACAGAGCAAATCTTTCTTTTCGGTCTTAACACGGTTATTTACATTGTATTATTCCTTTTCAGAACTTTCGTCTGTTGATTCTGAAGAATCAGATTCATTCGTCTGATTTTCTTTAGCTTTGCCATTGTCTCCTTCTTTTTTCAACCTTTTATTCTTCTCCTTCATTTTTGCTTTCTTTTTAAGCCTTTTAGCCCTTTTTTTAGATGTTATTTCTTCTGCTTTCTTCTTATTTTCTTCAATTTTTTTTCTGTATTCATCGTCCAACCTTTCCTACATTTTAAAGATTTGTGTGTTATAAGTAACATTTTGAATATAAATTCTAAAACATTTACCTTTTCTCCTCTTTCTTTCATGTACTTTTGCCTTGCATATTCCTTTCTTCTTAAATGACGGTACACATGAAATTCACCAGATCCAGCTCCAGCACTGGAGCCCATTACATTTCTAACAAATTCAGGTACTGCGGGAACACCCTTTTCTTTTGGTTTTTCGGGAATAATTACCGGTTTATCCTGAATAAACACAATTAAATAGTAAATAATGCAAACATCTTTATTGTTGTACACTTACTGGGTTTTTCATCAATTTTTCTAGCTTCAAACGTTGCAAATCAGTTATATTTTTTATTATGATTGGTCCACGTTGTGGATTTTCTGGACTATCCATATTTATTTATCTTTTAGCCCTCAATTTTATTCTAAATTCGTTTTCGTTTTGTAAATCAACAACCTTTATTTTTATGGTTAGGTGCAGTTATTTAATCTATGGTTATATGTATTATCTATGATACATATAATATCCATAGCTATGGTAATCCATAGATTACCATACATTACCATAGATGTTACCCACAGACAAAAATATTACCATAGAAGACTGTAATAGAAAATGATTTGACAAGAAGAACAAAAAGAAGTAAAGTAGATTGTAATTAGAAATAAAATTAATTAATAATAACCTTTAAACTTTCTTCGTCTAAGATTTTGAAAGACTGTAAATTTTTATTAGTATTAGTATAAATGTTCCATTTAATTCTATGTTTTAGGAAATTTGGAAGATATCAATCATAGATTCGTGTATTCAATGGTGGATTAAAAATGGTAGACGTCAAAATTTACATGTTTTGAGAACTGTCAGTTATCTGTCATTAAATATCGAAGTGTTGTGTTATCATTATATGGTTTAATCGAATTATTAATATTTTAATAAGTGTATTATCGGCTGGATTAAAAACAAATCTAACGATTACTTAAATTTCCATTTAGTGATTAAAAAATTAACATTCTCATAATCCAACTTGTTAAGATTTTCAATTTCGAATGACTTCTGGCTGACTGCAATGTAAGGTGTCCAAAGTGTACCTAACTGGTTTAACTGGACGATGCAAGAAATGTTGTTATTGTAAAGTATATTAAAAAAAACTGCAAAATGATGGATTCTGATTTGGGAAACGCGGATATTTGTCGCGTGTGCCGTTCTGAAGGGATGATCGAAAGACCACTGTTTCACCCTTGCATTTGTACAGGAAGTATAAAGTGGATTCATCAAGAGTGTTTAGTACAATGGATGCGTTATTCTAGAAAAGAATATTGTGAATTATGTGGCTACCGTTTTTCATTTACACCTATTTATTCACCGGACATGCCAAGAAGACTTCCCTTAAAGGACATTATTGAAGGCCTTATTTGTTCAGTAGGAACTGCGTTTAAATATTGGCTGCATTATTCTCTTGTTGCAATTGCTTGGCTGGGAGTAGTACCATTATCTGCATGCAGAACTTATCGTTGTTTGTTTTCTGGCTCAATAGAATCAGTTCTTACGTTACCAGTTGATCTGTTTTCAACTGACAACATTGGTGCAGATATTTTCCAAGGATGCTTTGTAGTTACTTGTACCCTATTTGCCTTTATTGGATTAGTGTGGCTTAGAGAACAAATTCTTCATGGTGGAGGACCAGACTGGCTAGAGCACGATCGCTTAGCTCAGCCGCCAATTGAGGAAGCTGCAGGTGTAGGTGTGGTTAATAATAACCCTGAAGACGTCGTTTACGCCGAAGATGTGGGGGTCAACAACAATGTTAGACAAGCAGAACAAGAGGTATGTGCTTTTGTATTAATTAGGTTTATAGTATGTACCTATGTTGTGAATAATTATTGTGTGCTTTAGGTAGAAAATGGTGCAAGAGTAATTGCTGCAGCAGCTGAACCAGCAGAAGAATTGGATGGAAATGCTGGAGATGAAAACAACTGGATTCCAATGGAATGGGATAGGGCAGCTGAAGAGCTAACCTGGGAGCGACTTCTAGGTCTTGATGGTTCTTTGGTGTTTTTGGAACATGTATTTTGGGTGATTTCTTTGAACACACTCTTCATTTTTATCTTTGCATTCTGCCCTTACCATATGGGTCTTGTTGCGTTATCGATATTAGGCATGCGAGAACCTGCAGCAGCGAGTCATTTCGAGGGTCTACTGACTACCCTGTTTGGATACTGCCTTGTAGGAATGTTGCTGATTATACTACATAAAATTGCGACGCTTTTTAGGCTGGCGAAAGCCCGTCGTATGCTCGGTCTATGCTACGTGGTGGTCAAAGTGTCGATGCTTTCGGTCGTTGAAATTGGTATTTTACCTTTAGTCTGTGGCTGGTGGTTGGACATCTGTTCCTTAGCCATGTTTGATGCCACACTCAGAGACCGAGAAGTCAATTTTAAAATCGCCCCTGGGACGTCGATTTTCATCCACTGGCTCGTAGGAATGGTCTATGTTTATTATTTCGCGTCCTTTGTCCTTCTTCTACGAGAAATTTTACGTCCGGGAGTCTTGTGGTTTCTCAGAAATCTAAACGATCCCGATTTTAGTCCCATTCAAGAAATGATACACCTCCCCATTCTGCGCCACATTCGTAGACTACTTTTATCTGCCATTATTTTTGGTAGTGCTGTATTGCTGATGCTGTGGCTGCCAATAAGGATTCTACGAGTTGTCTGCCCCTCCTTTCTCCCATATACAGTCACAGTTAACAACGAGGCTCAAGTTAACGAATTGAGCCTGGAGTTGTTGCTTCTTCAAGTCATCTTACCTGCTTTATTAGAACAATCTCACACACGCATCTGGCTTAAGGCTGTTGTAAGGATTTGGTGCAAAGCTGTAGCTTGGCTGCTTGATATCCATTCTTACCTTTTGGGGGACGCCGACACTAATAACATGCAACAA
This sequence comes from Agrilus planipennis, assembly GCF_000699045.2. Taxonomy (NCBI): domain Eukaryota; kingdom Metazoa; phylum Arthropoda; class Insecta; order Coleoptera; family Buprestidae; genus Agrilus; species Agrilus planipennis. Next base: position 398,589 of record NW_020442461.1, on the reverse strand, counting down.
CCCAACAACGAACGGAACAACCAAAATAACGCACAACTACCACCTGCCGCACCAGAATTAGTTGGAGGTTTGGGAGCTGCACATCATGCACTTTTAATGAGGGAAGGACCGACAGGTAAGAATTTTCATTCTATAAAATTTCCTATTTTCGCAAAACAGTAAACCACTATATCTTCTCCCTGCGGACACGCGTTTCACTCACTTCTAATGTGCCAATATTAAAGTAAGACTGTATCCACAGGTAAATGGTTTAGTGGTAACTAGGGTGGGTTTCTTTGTAGTTTTCGTTTTTTTTTTTACTTTATAAAATATTTGTTTTAACAAACTATTTAATAAAGTACTACAAAAAAACATTACAGACAGACAATACAAACGCATTTGTTGAATATTTTATTGAATAGTTCTTAAAACGGTACGAAATGTGTATACCTTTTTACATAGATCTTAGACGTTCCACTCCAAACTTGTGGAAAGTTTGTATGAGACTATTTATGATTTTTTTATATGGTTTAGGTTACCAGCCGTACGAAAAACCGTCGTTCTTCGTGGCACGTTTAATACTTTTACTTGTGCTTGTATGCTTTTCATTGATAGCATCGAGCTTGGTAATATTAACGGTTCCGGTATGGTTGGGTCGTCATGTGATGGAGCTGTGGTTACTAGCAGATCCTCAAATCGCGACCATGACATCGACAACGACGACAACCCATTCACTTTCGCGTACAAGTGCCAAAGTTCACGAATTGTACACGGCCGCGTGCGGGACGTACATGTGTTGGCTAGGGGTTCGTGCGGCCACCCTTGTGCTTGGCTGGTTGCCCCAGGGTCGTGCGGCAATTTTCGAACGTCTTAAACAGTGGTGCGTGCTCGGTTTAAAGACCATAATTGTGAGCGCCGTCTTGCTCGGTCTCATCCCCCTCTTGTTCGGTCTTTTACTTGAATTGGTCGTTATAGTGCCCTTGAGGGTTCCTTTACACCAGACGCCCATATTGTTTATATGGCAAGACTGGGCCCTAGGGGTTTTGTATACGAAAATCGCATGCGCTGTCACGATGATGGGCCCCGAATTCTCCCTGCGAGCTGCCATCGAACGGGCCTATCGCGATGGCATTCGAGACATGCAACTTAAGTTTATATTTAGTGAATTGGCGGCCCCCGTTATCATCTGCTTCGGCCTTATCCTGTCCGTACCGTATGTGATTATTTACTCGATCGTTCCCCTATTTGTCAGCAGTCGTCAGATGAGGAATTTGATCGCGAGAAGGCTTTACCCCTTTATGCTACTTGTCGTCGTCGCGGGGATGATAGTCGTGTTTCAGATAAGACAGTTTAAAAAATTATACGAGCACATTAAGAATGATAAGTACTTAGTTGGACAGAGGCTGGTCAATTACGATCATCGTAAAACGAAAGTGAATAGCTCAGCGTCGACTGCACCGCCATCGGCTTCCTCCTTGAACAACGCTAATAATTAATTGATTTTATTATTAATTTGTTGTTGTTACTATTCAATTTTAAATGATGTTTTGCAAAAGATGAAAAACAAGACACCACTTACACTTACTCAAACACAAGTCGGATATTGTGCTATCAATTGATTCTGTTTCACACTTATTGTACTATTATTGCTATTATTATTAATAGGTATCATTATTATAAATAAATCTTTTGTTATTATTTTATAAAAGCGTTTATTATAATATACCACAGTATAAACGTCATCTAACTTAACAAATGACAGAATAAATCCGAGCCAACAAAACGAGAAAACGTTACAACGAACATAAAAAATTGTATCACGACTAAAAAACTTTTCTGCGAAGAACGGATACAAGCCATTAAATCAAATTGTAATTGTACTTTTAAAAATTCCGTTTTTTATTCTGCCCTTTTTATAAAAATAAATATTTAACCATTTATTTATCATTATTATTTATTATTTTTGCCTTAAAAAATCTCAAAAGTCTAATCTGTAAAATCCTTAACAATTTACAGAAATTTTATGGTAGATATTGATTAATACGATCTGTGGACAACAATTTTGTTGATCGGTTTGAGCAGAGTGCCTTCCAGCTTATGGGTTTTAGGTTTTCGTTTAAGAGCCACTTTAACTATTGTAAATATTTTTATAACATAAGTAAACTCTTCCTCTTCTTGTGTTTCAGGATACCTTATGCTAATTTGCTTTTTAGAATGTTCTTCTGTAAAAGTCCACGTTACTTTCTCGTCAAAAGACTATAAAGGAAAATTATAATTAGCTGATTAATTATTAGTTACGAAAAACTGTATAAACTCTTACGTCTTCATATATTCTCACGTTTGTCCCGGTTGCAATTACAATGACATCAAATGAACGGTCCTTAACGTCACAAACAACGGCGTCTTGTATAAATGGTTGATGGGTTTCAACATAATGGGCAAAGAACAGGTCACAACTAGCCTCACCTGCTCTTTTCGCATTATATTTCTGTTTATTACAGTTAGCTGCCAACTTGACAACACTTTCTCTTTCCCATTGTGGTTTCTCTGTATAACCTGAAGGGAATTAAATGGACAATTAAATACATACAACCCTCTTTATAATTAAAAATGGTATTAAAGGAATTAAGGAATTACCTAAGGTGGCGGCAAGCAAACGATGTACGATAATGTCTGCGTAACGTCGAATTGGAGAAGTGAAATGGGTATAAAGTGGAATGCTTAAAGCATAATGGTAAAATTCAGCTGGATCTTGACCATCCTCGGAACAAAAGTACCTCGCTCGAGTCATAGGCTTCGCAAGAAGGTGATTAAGTACAACCATTTTGGCCATACCTTTAAGAAGCATCACAAAACAATGATTCAAAATTAGTAAATTATTTGCTCTAATTTTGAGACATAAAAGCAAATCAGCAATGCTACTTATGTAGTGTTTATTAAACAAAATTATTACCTGCATAATCGTTAGAGGTATGTGCACGGAGACTGGACTGTATGTCTCCTGATGAAGAAATATCCAAATGAACATCGACCGCTTTCATCGTTTTCTGCAAATCTTCTAGCATATGTCTAGTGGGAGGATCGTGGCATCGTAAAAAGGCAATGTCAGGATAGTTTTGAACCAATTTTTTGGCCACACTTATATTTGCCAATAACATAAACTCCTCGATAAGACGGTGAGCTTCCTTGTTTTCATAAACAAACCATTCAGTTGGAACCATTGATGTAGGATCAAGCCGGAACACCATTTTTGGTTGATTGATTTGTAAAGCGCCATTTTCGAATCGTTTGCGGCGCAAGTTTAATGATATTTCGTACAACGCCGTAACTACTTTTTTAAGGTCATTCCACTCAAAGCCGTTGTGTATTTTAGGTGTCCCATCATCAGAAATCTCATCATCAGGATTCTCGATTATTTTCTGAGCGTGTTCGTATGCAAGTTGAGCGCAGGAATTGATTACGGATCGTGTATACTCAGTTTTGAGGATTTCCCCTTCACTTGTCATCTCCCACAATACGGAAAAGGAAAGTTTATCTTTGCCAGGTAACAATGAGCAGTGCATGCACATCTCGGTGGGTAGCATGTGAAAAACGTTGTCAACCAGATAAATAGAAGTTGCTTTCTGGCTCACGATAGTGTCCAGGATAGTGGCCTCTTTTAAATAATGCGCGACGTCGGAAATGTGAACACCAACTAAATAATTACCATTTTCGAGTTCCTTACAAGAAACGGCATCGTCCAAGTCCCGAGCGGTCAGAGGATCAATAGTAAAAATACATTCGTTCCTTAAATCTTTTCTGTAAGATAAATCTTCTTCGCTGATGTCTGTCTGTTTTGGGACGTGTTGTAACGCTTCGGGCGGGAATGGGGACACGTCAAGTTCATTTTCTAAAAGTAACGCTGTAGTTTCAACGACCAAATTGAAACTAGTGCCGACGTTTTTAAGTATTACGCCAACAGCAAAGTTAACGTTAACCCATAATATAATTTTGGCCAAAAATAAGGTTTCTTCGTATCTAGATGGGTCCTTGGTAAACAGTGGGGGCCAATAAATCGGATCGATTTCCATCCTAGGGATCCTATTGTCACGGGGACAGAATAGGGCCTGAATTTTATTTTTGTTTTTATGCTGTACTCTTATATATCCTACTGCTTTTCTAGGATGAACCTGCATACATACAAAAACTATCATGTATCTTATATTTTTAATAAGGTTTCTCTATCCTACAACTTACCATTTCAAGGATATAAACAACAACAGCAGTTTGCTGTTTCTCCTTCCACTCATCTTCTGATTTTAATTTAAGAGCAACAACATCACCTTCTAAGGCTCTGTTTCTGTCTAGTAAAGACTCAATTACATAGTCTTGTTTGCTACGGTCTTTGTTACTAACATATGCTTCTTTATAGTTTTTGGGATTAATTCGTAATATTCCCTTTATCAGTTCACCATTCTGTAAACCTTTTTCAACTTCATTGGGAGACCAATAATTTGGAAACATAACATTTTTCTTATTGTTTTTATCTTTTTTCTTTTTGGTGGGTATTTCTGAAGACTGCAAAGGTAATCTACTATTATTAACAGTTTCTTTTTGTCTGATAGCTACTGATGTACCATTTTCTTTTGTTAATTTATTTTGATGTGGTGTGGATTCTTCCTGAATGTTTGTGTTTCTTTTGGAAACAACAACTTCGCTTTCATTTTCATCACAAAAAATTTGTTTCTTTACGACAAAAATGTTGTGTAACTCTTTGGCCTTCTTTCTTTTATTTTTAACCCTGTAGGCTATGCCGTTTTTGTGACAGTTGCCTGCCATGATCTTAAAATTGCTAAACAACTTTTCTGTAAATATTAAGTAAGCATCGTAATCAATTTCTGTGTAATTATCAACGGTTTCATCAACTTCAACTTGATTTTTAGGTTTATACACAGTAAATGTTTTACGACTATTGAATGTATTCCACTTTTTTTTTAGCTTGTTCGTTACAACAAACGAACCCTGTGTTGTTGTATCTAACATATTACTTGGTTTATCCGGTAACTGCACTTTTTTATTTAGCCTTTTCGGGGAAGAACATGTTTTCAAACTTCCAAAATTAAAAATAACCCTGTTTTCGATTCCTTGACTCATTTTCAGTTGTAAAAGAAAGTCGTGTTGTATACTATTTCATACATAATTTAACTAATTAATAACACAAATTATTAGATTTATTCCTTGTCTTTAATCACCTTTTGTCTTGCATATTCCTTTCTTCTTAAATGACGGTACACATGAAATTCACCAGATCCAGCTCCAGCACTGGAGCCCATTACATTTCTAACAAATTCAGGTACTGCGGGAACACCCTTTTCTTTTGGTTTTTCGGGAATAATTACCGGTTTATCCTGAATAAACACAATTAAATAGTAAATAATGCAAACATCTTTATTGTTGTACACTTACTGGGTTTTTCATCAATTTTTCTAGCTTCAAACGTTGCAAATCAGTTATATTTTTTATTATGATTGGTCCACGTTGTGGATTTTCTGGACTATCCATATTTATTTATCTTTTAGCCCTCAATTTTATTCTAAATTCGTTTTCGTTTTGTAAATCAACAACCTTTATTTTTATGGTTAGGTGCAGTTATTTAATCTATGGTTATATGTATTATCTATGATACATATAATATCCATAGCTATGGTAATCCATAGATTACCATACATTACCATAGATGTTACCCACAGACAAAAATATTACCATAGAAGACTGTAATAGAAAATGATTTGACAAGAAGAACAAAAAGAAGTAAAGTAGATTGTAATTAGAAATAAAATTAATTAATAATAACCTTTAAACTTTCTTCGTCTAAGATTTTGAAAGACTGTAAATTTTTATTAGTATTAGTATAAATGTTCCATTTAATTCTATGTTTTAGGAAATTTGGAAGATATCAATCATAGATTCGTGTATTCAATGGTGGATTAAAAATGGTAGACGTCAAAATTTACATGTTTTGAGAACTGTCAGTTATCTGTCATTAAATATCGAAGTGTTGTGTTATCATTATATGGTTTAATCGAATTATTAATATTTTAATAAGTGTATTATCGGCTGGATTAAAAACAAATCTAACGATTACTTAAATTTCCATTTAGTGATTAAAAAATTAACATTCTCATAATCCAACTTGTTAAGATTTTCAATTTCGAATGACTTCTGGCTGACTGCAATGTAAGGTGTCCAAAGTGTACCTAACTGGTTTAACTGGACGATGCAAGAAATGTTGTTATTGTAAAGTATATTAAAAAAAACTGCAAAATGATGGATTCTGATTTGGGAAACGCGGATATTTGTCGCGTGTGCCGTTCTGAAGGGATGATCGAAAGACCACTGTTTCACCCTTGCATTTGTACAGGAAGTATAAAGTGGATTCATCAAGAGTGTTTAGTACAATGGATGCGTTATTCTAGAAAAGAATATTGTGAATTATGTGGCTACCGTTTTTCATTTACACCTATTTATTCACCGGACATGCCAAGAAGACTTCCCTTAAAGGACATTATTGAAGGCCTTATTTGTTCAGTAGGAACTGCGTTTAAATATTGGCTGCATTATTCTCTTGTTGCAATTGCTTGGCTGGGAGTAGTACCATTATCTGCATGCAGAACTTATCGTTGTTTGTTTTCTGGCTCAATAGAATCAGTTCTTACGTTACCAGTTGATCTGTTTTCAACTGACAACATTGGTGCAGATATTTTCCAAGGATGCTTTGTAGTTACTTGTACCCTATTTGCCTTTATTGGATTAGTGTGGCTTAGAGAACAAATTCTTCATGGTGGAGGACCAGACTGGCTAGAGCACGATCGCTTAGCTCAGCCGCCAATTGAGGAAGCTGCAGGTGTAGGTGTGGTTAATAATAACCCTGAAGACGTCGTTTACGCCGAAGATGTGGGGGTCAACAACAATGTTAGACAAGCAGAACAAGAGGTATGTGCTTTTGTATTAATTAGGTTTATAGTATGTACCTATGTTGTGAATAATTATTGTGTGCTTTAGGTAGAAAATGGTGCAAGAGTAATTGCTGCAGCAGCTGAACCAGCAGAAGAATTGGATGGAAATGCTGGAGATGAAAACAACTGGATTCCAATGGAATGGGATAGGGCAGCTGAAGAGCTAACCTGGGAGCGACTTCTAGGTCTTGATGGTTCTTTGGTGTTTTTGGAACATGTATTTTGGGTGATTTCTTTGAACACACTCTTCATTTTTATCTTTGCATTCTGCCCTTACCATATGGGTCTTGTTGCGTTATCGATATTAGGCATGCGAGAACCTGCAGCAGCGAGTCATTTCGAGGGTCTACTGACTACCCTGTTTGGATACTGCCTTGTAGGAATGTTGCTGATTATACTACATAAAATTGCGACGCTTTTTAGGCTGGCGAAAGCCCGTCGTATGCTCGGTCTATGCTACGTGGTGGTCAAAGTGTCGATGCTTTCGGTCGTTGAAATTGGTATTTTACCTTTAGTCTGTGGCTGGTGGTTGGACATCTGTTCCTTAGCCATGTTTGATGCCACACTCAGAGACCGAGAAGTCAATTTTAAAATCGCCCCTGGGACGTCGATTTTCATCCACTGGCTCGTAGGAATGGTCTATGTTTATTATTTCGCGTCCTTTGTCCTTCTTCTACGAGAAATTTTACGTCCGGGAGTCTTGTGGTTTCTCAGAAATCTAAACGATCCCGATTTTAGTCCCATTCAAGAAATGATACACCTCCCCATTCTGCGCCACATTCGTAGACTACTTTTATCTGCCATTATTTTTGGTAGTGCTGTATTGCTGATGCTGTGGCTGCCAATAAGGATTCTACGAGTTGTCTGCCCCTCCTTTCTCCCATATACAGTCACAGTTAACAACGAGGCTCAAGTTAACGAATTGAGCCTGGAGTTGTTGCTTCTTCAAGTCATCTTACCTGCTTTATTAGAACAATCTCACACACGCATCTGGCTTAAGGCTGTTGTAAGGATTTGGTGCAAAGCTGTAGCTTGGCTGCTTGATATCCATTCTTACCTTTTGGGGGACGCCGACACTAATAACATGCAACAACCCAACAACGAACGGAACAACCAAAATAACGCACAACTACCACCTGCCGCACCAGAATTAGTTGGAGGTTTGGGAGCTGCACATCATGCACTTTTAATGAGGGAAGGACCGACAGGTAAGAATTTTCATTCTATAAAATTTCCTATTTTCGCAAAACAGTAAACCACTATATCTTCTCCCTGCGGACACGCGTTTCACTCACTTCTAATGTGCCAATATTAAAGTAAGACTGTATCCACAGGTAAATGGTTTAGTGGTAACTAGGGTGGGTTTCTTTGTAGTTTTCGTTTTTTTTTTTACTTTATAAAATATTTGTTTTAACAAACTATTTAATAAAGTACTACAAAAAAACATTACAGACAGACAATACAAACGCATTTGTTGAATATTTTATTGAATAGTTCTTAAAACGGTACGAAATGTGTATACCTTTTTACATAGATCTTAGACGTTCCACTCCAAACTTGTGGAAAGTTTGTATGAGACTATTTATGATTTTTTTATATGGTTTAGGTTACCAGCCGTACGAAAAACCGTCGTTCTTCGTGGCACGTTTAATACTTTTACTTGTGCTTGTATGCTTTTCATTGATAGCATCGAGCTTGGTAATATTAACGGTTCCGGTATGGTTGGGTCGTCATGTGATGGAGCTGTGGTTACTAGCAGATCCTCAAATCGCGACCATGACATCGACAACGACGACAACCCATTCACTTTCGCGTACAAGTGCCAAAGTTCACGAATTGTACACGGCCGCGTGCGGGACGTACATGTGTTGGCTAGGGGTTCGTGCGGCCACCCTTGTGCTTGGCTGGTTGCCCCAGGGTCGTGCGGCAATTTTCGAACGTCTTAAACAGTGGTGCGTGCTCGGTTTAAAGACCATAATTGTGAGCGCCGTCTTGCTCGGTCTCATCCCCCTCTTGTTCGGTCTTTTACTTGAATTGGTCGTTATAGTGCCCTTGAGGGTTCCTTTACACCAGACGCCCATATTGTTTATATGGCAAGACTGGGCCCTAGGGGTTTTGTATACGAAAATCGCATGCGCTGTCACGATGATGGGCCCCGAATTCTCCCTGCGAGCTGCCATCGAACGGGCCTATCGCGATGGCATTCGAGACATGCAACTTAAGTTTATATTTAGTGAATTGGCGGCCCCCGTTATCATCTGCTTCGGCCTTATCCTGTCCGTACCGTATGTGATTATTTACTCGATCGTTCCCCTATTTGTCAGCAGTCGTCAGATGAGGAATTTGATCGCGAGAAGGCTTTACCCCTTTATGCTACTTGTCGTCGTCGCGGGGATGATAGTCGTGTTTCAGATAAGACAGTTTAAAAAATTATACGAGCACATTAAGAATGATAAGTACTTAGTTGGACAGAGGCTGGTCAATTACGATCATCGTAAAACGAAAGTGAATAGCTCAGCGTCGACTGCACCGCCATCGGCTTCCTCCTTGAACAACGCTAATAATTAATTGATTTTATTATTAATTTGTTGTTGTTACTATTCAATTTTAAATGATGTTTTGCAAAAGATGAAAAACAAGACACCACTTACACTTACTCAAACACAAGTCGGATATTGTGCTATCAATTGATTCTGTTTCACACTTATTGTACTATTATTGCTATTATTATTAATAGGTATCATTATTATAAATAAATCTTTTGTTATTATTTTATAAAAGCGTTTATTATAATATACCACAGTATAAACGTCATCTAACTTAACAAATGACAGAATAAATCCGAGCCAACAAAACGAGAAAACGT
>NW_020442461.1:378912-386843 GCF_000699045.2 Agrilus planipennis | reverse complement strand
CCTTTCAACCCCCATTTGAAAAGTCGTTTTAATTTTTTAATGAAATAGGTCTCCCTTATGGATTTGAAAGAATTAAAAAGTAATAAAGTAATTGTGATTAGACACAGAGTCAAATTATATGTCTAAAAGTTACTAGTGTATATTTTAAAAACGTTCTTTTTGAAAACGGTGTCTTTAATAATTTTGACTTTGAATTGCTACTGCGCTGACGATGGCAATACTTAGCAGTGCAGTGGGTTGCCGATATGTTGGAGTAAAATTACGCCAATTTTAAATTCAAATTAAGTTAGTACCTTCCCGCAAAATTACAGAGTGCCCTAGAGTCAAGAAAATGATAAGTGTAGAAGTGTTACAGTCTGAGTCGAAATTTGTAGGCAACTAACTTGTTCGATTTTAACAAAATAATTTATTTAGACTTCTTTGGTACATAAGCAGTGTAAGAAAACAATTATGATTTCATTAGTCTGTCGATGTAAATAAACGTTTTTGACTATTCTAGTCTAATGTGGGTGGTATTAGGGCATTTTTACGTTGTGTACTGTACATCGTAATTATTTATACGAAGTCTGATAGCTTACAATTGATAAAAGTTTTAATAGTTAAAGTATGCGGACACAAACGTTCTAGGGATTATTTGGGATTTATTATTCAATTAAATTTTTTGTTATTAATGAAAATGATAGTATCAAATTCTAATAATGTTATTAATTTTCTAGAAAATCCTTATTAATCAAAACTGGCTATTTTTTTATTAAAAATAATGTAGCTTCGGTGTGCCTCTCCTTTTAGTTTAGCAATATAAAAACAAAAAAAAATCATTCGTAATTTAATCTTCTATCAAAAGGTTTTTAAAACTAAAATTTCTCTTTCGTTTATAAAAGGCTTTGTATTTTATTTCATTAATCGTAAAACTATAAAATGTTGACTAAGTGTTATCTATTTGTCATCGTCCTTGTCCTTGTTTCTGATAATAGCTGCTTTGTTTGTAATCTGATTGGAGAAATAATATGTTTGTATGTACGTGTGAAGTTACACGTCTCGCGTTCCTTTGTAATGAATAAACATTAAATAGTCGGATTAAATTTAAAAATTAATCCACAATTTTACGAATTATTAAACACTCGAATTTCGCGAGTGCGTACATAATTATTTCAAATCGTACTTTTAAACATAAATAAGTAACTGAGACTTACTTATTTAACGATTAAAAATGTTCCATTATGTATCAACAGCAAAATCCATCTCATTGAACTATTTTTTTGTGTCATGCATTGACAACAACTTTGGAGGTTCATATTTCGATTAATTAACTATGTAGGTAAGTACCTAACAATGTAATATTGTATTAGTGCAATAGAATTTTTCTAATCTATGTATAATTAAGGCATTTAATTAGCAATTTGGAAGTAATGTTTGCGTATAGGTTACAAATGCATTTGTATTTCGTTTGCACTAAAAGTTCATGGGGACGAGTGCTTTGAGTGTTGCTATATTTGAAAATGCCACCATGAGATTCTATGTACTTTTTTTTTACATAATCATCACTTCTCAAAGCTTACAATTTTTGAACTTTTTTGAGTGTGAATTTGGGTGCTTTATCGTTATATTTGTGTAAATTAACCCTTTTTAAACTGTAAAACAAAGAAAATGCATTAGTTTGTCTTTTCTATAATATGTAGAGGCTAAGTTGCCAAACAAACAAACTAAAGTTAAAAGCTCCTTTATTTTTTGAAAGCTATACCATTATCAAAGTGGTTAATATCTGTTTTTAATGTTATTTAAATATTTTAAGGCATTTTATGTTTAAGAATATATTTTTTGGTTTTTGTTCGAGCGTAACTTTCTGTCTTTCTTTCACCGAATACTTGCTCTCTTTAACAGTCATGTGCTCGACCGACAGAACAAGACATTTTGGCTCGTTTTAATACAAATGGTCCTTAAAAATTTATTACGAATTTTAATGCGTTATCTTTGTGTAAATTAAACCTTTTTAAACTTGTATTACAAAGAAAATGCGTTAGTTTATGTGTTCTATAATATGTAGTGGCTAATTTCCGAAACTGAGGAAACAAAGTTAAAAGCTCCTTTATTTTTTGAAAGCTATACCATTATCGAAGTGGTAGCAATCTGTTTTTAATGTTATTTAAATATTTTNGTACAGTTAACCGTACCGAAAAAATTATATATTTAATACCTGATTATATAATTTTAAAAGTTAATTAAAAATGTTACAAAAGGACTTAATAGCTGCTAATTAAAGCTTGGTGTGCTTTTTTACTTAGATGACATAAAGAACTCAGTTTTCCTGTAACCTTCGCATTTATTTATGGTGATGTGTATATTATGTATCTATGAAATTGACTTGTCTATGGACATTGACTATTATCTATGGACACTGACAATCTTAATGTCATTTGTATTTTTGATTAATATTTTCCTGACTTCATATGATTGAATTGAATTGTTTTCGTTTTATTGTGAAGTTGTAAATTTATTGCAAATGAATTTAAAAGAGACCTAATTATTACAACGGAAAAGAAGGTTTTCTGATTAATTCAAATAATTATCTAAAGAAAAACTGTTCCTATTTTTATTTCTTTCTTGTAAGAAATGTGCGGAGTGCAACTAGAATGCCCTTTATGTTGTAAAGAAGTGTTTTCAACTTATAGTGCTCTTAAAAATCATTTAATTCAAATATCGCAACAGTTGAAATGCGAAATATGTGGATTACAGTTCGAAAAACTTAGGAATTTTGCTGATCATATTGGAAGTGAATGTAAATTGAACTGTAAGTCAGAAAGTTCAGAGTTTTGTGAATTGCAAGAAGAACTTAACAGTAAAGAAATAACTTTAGATCATGAAGTTTTATGTGGTACTAATACATTAATTAAACTAGTTGTACACTCTTAATATCCAATTATTTGTAGGTGAACCTGAGGTTAGCAAGCAAGACAGTAACTCCAGTGAGAACCTGAAAAGTGATGAATTGTACCATTGTTCTACATGTGATATAAATTTTACATCTGTTGAAGAGCATATTCAGGAATATCATAAGGGCCATGAAGTCTTTCTAGAGGTGAATCTGTGGTCATAATGTTTTGATTTTTTTTAGTAATGCCTTTTTACAGGCACCCATTGAATTAGACAAGCCTTTAGATAGTGAAAACTATGCTACAATTGTTTCTGAAGAGTCAATTTTGGGTCTTGCTGGACTAGATGATGACATTGAATCCCAAATTCAATGTTCTACTATTAAAAAAAATTATGCAAACGATATTAAAGAAGGAGTTTATGTAGACAAAAATGGTCGTGCATATACCAGAAAGATGGTAAAGATTGAAAAATTTTGGCATAAGGAAGGAAAATCAAGAGAACAGCATTCTCCAATTGTTGAACAGGTCTGTACAGTTAATAAAGACAATGAAGGCAAAAGACATCTAAAGTATGTATATGTATATCAATGTCCTTCATGTCCCTTGTACTTTTTTTCTTCAAAGGGCTATGATTCTCATAAATGTCACAATGAGAAATGTCAGTTTTGTGATTGCTATTTTTCAAGCACGAAATCGTTATGTGCACATATGAGAGTTCACAAGGGTGACAACAAGCAAGCAACAGAAAGCACCGATGTAGAAATATCAGGATCGTTTATTTGCAATGTATGCAATACAGAATTTCAAAGCTATAAGTCACTCAAATTGCATTCACGTATGCATGATCCAGTTAAATTGAAAGAGATTGAACCTCCTGTGTCGTACGGTGTCAGCGGCGAAACCCAAGATATTTCGCAGACTGCTAGAGAAACTTTTGTGTGTAATGTGTGCAACAACACTTATGACAAAAAGTATGAAAAAGTGCACACGCAATCTCATAGTCTCGATGAGAATTTCAACTGCGAAATATGCAATAAGAAATTTTACACTCGTGAAAACTTAACGATGCACGCCAGAGTTCATGTGGGTGTCAAAAAGTTTTCGTGTTCGTATTGCAAAAAGCCTTTTCTGACTTATGAGAGTTTGCATGAGCATGTGACGTCCCAGTGCCAGAAGAGGCAGTACGAGTGCCAGTTTTGCGGTCGGAGGTTTGCACGGCCCCACGAAAAAGTTAAACACGAAAGAATACATACAGGAGAAAAACCGCACATTTGTCAAATTTGCGGAAAAGCTTTCAGAGTTAGCTACTGTCTTACACTTCATCTGCGGACTCATTCAGGTAATTGTCTTTGAAGCAATTTTATTCTAAAACAGAAATTCAAGTCTGATTGAAATATTCAACTTTTCTTAGAAACTAATTAACTTATTATTTTGTTAATATCCCTATCCTATAAGTATGAATACGATATCGTTCGGGGCCGATTCACTTCAAATAGACGTATATTTCCAGGTACTAGACCATACCAGTGTCCCCACTGTGGTAAACGTTTCAAGGCCCACAGTGTGTATAATCACCATTTACTGACTCATTCGGATGAAAGAAAATACAAGTGCCCCTATTGCCCGAAAGCTTTCAAAACTGGGGTACAATTGGCTGGCCACAAGAACAGTCACACGAAGCCCTTTACGTGTACCGAATGCAACAGGCCTTTCGCGTCTCTGTACGCAGTACGAATTCATATGGATACGCATCAACGTGAAAACAATCTGAAGCATAAATGTTGGGTGTGTGGAGCGTCGTACGCCAGGGCGTTTGCCCTCAAGGACCATATAAAGGAGCAACATCAGGGTGGAGGAGAACTAGCGGATCTTGGCGAGGAGTTCACCGAACAGGATGAAGGAAATGAAGTAGTAGAACAAGAAATTTTGATTGAAATGGAAGAGAGCGGACAGAACGAGGGGCCTTAATGTAAACTAACATTGACAAATACGATGTATGAAGAATGTAGTTGATGTTAATTAAATAAGTGGATAAATAAGAGCAAAGGTAAGCACGTATTGTATGTAATTAATTATTTATAATGTAAACGTTACTAGTAGTAATAAAATTTACTAAGTTGCTTTTACATATAGAAAAGGACACGTCTATATCTTCATAATACAACTTTCCTAAAATGTTTCTTATTGTCAGTGATAAAAGAAAAACTACACATTTTTTAAATTCGAATTTTGTGTTTCAATAAGTCTAATAATTAAATATTCTTCTTATAATTTAATTTTAGAATTATTAATTAGTGCAACTATGGAGAAAAGCAAAAGTTTCCTGAGCAAATGTAAAGATTCATTTGAGTAGTTTACAAATTATTTGCACTACTTAAAATAATGTTAATGAGATAAACAATTTTAAATTAAGTAGCAAAGGCTTAACAAAAACAAACATTTATTATTATGTAGACAAGTATACTACACAATACTAATCATTATGTTCATGTTGTGCTTGAGCTTCAGATTCCATCCATGTGTTCTGTGCTGTTTCAACTATCCATTTCCAATATTTAGATCGTGTGAAAAAATATGTACCACATATAATAATGAATATCCATGAAAGTACTAGGAATATGTCCGTTTTTTGTTCAGGAATGCTAGAAACTGGTCCCTCAAAATCTTCATCTGTCACAGAAACGTCCTCCTTAGGAACCATTCCTGTGTGCTTTGTTATAAATCTTGAAAACGATGCCAACGTGTATTCAGATTCGTTATATTTTGTTATTGGTCTTCCATTATGAAATAGCACTATGGAAGGTACACCAATTATTCCATTTTGTGTATTAAATAAGTGATAGATCATTGCATTAACAGCAACCATTTTTATGTCGGGAAACGCTCTTGGCAATGCATTGAAGTGTGGAGCAGCCATGCTTGAAAAAGGGCAGAACTTGGAGTAAAATAGCACAACGACACATGTAGCTGGTGTTTCTTTACTTGTTACATTAGGATTTGATGTTAAAATTCGAATAAGTTCAGTGTCATTTACAATTTCAACAACAGAGTTACCCATTAATGGAATACATGAAACAAATTTCTGCGTTGCATTGTTATTGCTTGTTTCACGTATAACGACGTCTTTTGTAGAATTGCTGGGTATTGAATCTACTTTATCTTCTAAAGTTTTGGTGTTGTATTGGCTTTGGTTTTCAGTTTTCACAATATTAATATAACTAAACAATACATGTAAAACTACAAGATAAACATGTACTTTTGATACAGGAATCATCTTTTATTAAACATATAAATAAACTATTATTTATTAATTATTGTAAAGCTCGATCATCACCAAAACATTAAGGTTATGTATTGTTTATCTCATAGATAACAAAATTAGTTATTATTCTTTGTAGTAGTGTTCGATAATGTGATGTATTTACGAAGTATTTGATTCACTTATATTCATTTATGCATCATATAACTACTGAGTAATTGTATGAGTTCGATATTTTAACATTACTCTTTATAATTATGTTATAATTCTTCACAAATTAAGCTTTTATTTTACTTAGGATCAGTTGAAAATCACAATTTAATTTGAATCAGTATAAATGAATCCGACTTATTTAAATACTGGCCAACAGTTACTTATTCTATGGTTAACGTCACAAATTCAAATTAGAGGAGTTAAAATTGGTTCTTAGGTCTTCATGTGCTTTTATTGTGCTTAATAATTGAAAATAGAGGCATTATTTTAACTAATTATTTAATAAGAACAGTGTATTGACTTTTTAAATAACCGAAAGTATATAATTTCGATTAGAAGAAATGAGAACTGTTGCTGCACTGTGACGAGGATACACTGCAGTACTGTGGGTGGCCTATATGAAGGACAAGAAATATTTGAAATTTAAATTTAAATGATCCTAAGTAAAAGCGCGAAATTAAACGAGAGTGAAATAAAGATAGATGTAATAAATGTGAGTCGAAATTTGTAAACAAATTTCTTTGTAACAGTTTTTTGTTTTGTAAGTAACTAAATTCTGTTATTTTGTTTCCGCATTTTAGAAAGTATTGTATTCTACATAGTTTCTTTTTTATTGCAGATAATAAACAATATTATTTTTGTTTCAGCTTTTCAAACAATATACTTATGAAGGAAAACTCCTTAAAGGCCACTTCTATGAGAATATTTTGGGCTGCACGTGCTTATAAAGAAATGTATGTTTTTATCCAACTTTCTTTTTCAAATTTATTTTTATTGATTATGATATAAAATGGTTATTGTTTTAGTAGTTGGAACTATTGATGTTGTGTTTTATTGTTGATATTCCCGAATTATTCATACCAATTCGTCAACAACTACACTGGAAATTTGAAATTGATTCCGGGGGTGCACTGTGAACCCTCATTTTAAAAATGTCGTTTTTATTCGTCGATAAATTCATTTCTCCCTTATTGGAGAAACTGAATGTGGTAAAATGTATTTAGGTTGTTATGAGGCATAAAAGAATATAACTTTATAGTTGGAAATTACCAAATTACAAAACGTCGTTTTTATCTCTTGATAAATTAATTTTTCTGTTATTAAACCAGATGAAAATACCAAAATCTATTAAAGTTGTTCTGGGACATTAATGAGAAGAATTGTATAGTTAGAAACTGCTGGGGTGTACCTTCAACCCCCTATTTAAAAACGTCACATTTATTTCTTAATTAATTTATTAATTAATTAATTTCTCCCTTAATATACAAACTGAAACTACCAAAATCTATTAAAGTTGTTCTTAGACATCAATGAGAAGAACTGTACAGTTAGAAACTGCCGGGGTGTACCTTCAACCCCCTATTTAAAAACGTCACATTTATTTCTTAATTAATTTATTAATTAATTAATTTCTCCCTTAATATACAAACTGAAACTACCAAAATCTATTAAAGTTGTTCTTAGACATCAATGAGAAGAACTGTACAGTTAGAAACTGCCGGGGTGTACCTTCAACCCCCTATTTAAAAACGTCACATTTATTTCTTAATTAATTTATTAATTAATTAATTTCTCCCTTAATATAC
>NW_020442461.1:368650-377695 GCF_000699045.2 Agrilus planipennis | reverse complement strand
AGTGCAGTGGGTTGCCGATATGTTGGAGTAAAATTACGCCAATTTTAAATTCAAATTAAGTTAGTACCTTCCCGCAAAATTACAGAGTGCCCTAGAGTCAAGAAAATGATAAGTGTAGAAGTGTTACAGTCTGAGTCGAAATTTGTAGGCAACTAACTTGTTCGATTTTAACAAAATAATTTATTTAGACTTCTTTGGTACATAAGCAGTGTAAGAAAACAATTATGATTTCATTAGTCTGTCGATGTAAATAAACGTTTTTGACTATTCTAGTCTAATGTGGGTGGTATTAGGGCATTTTTACGTTGTGTACTGTACATCGTAATTATTTATACGAAGTCTGATAGCTTACAATTGATAAAAGTTTTAATAGTTAAAGTATGCGGACACAAACGTTCTAGGGATTATTTGGGATTTATTATTCAATTAAATTTTTTGTTATTAATGAAAATGATAGTATCAAATTCTAATAATGTTATTAATTTTCTAGAAAATCCTTATTAATCAAAACTGGCTATTTTTTTATTAAAAATAATGTAGCTTCGGTGTGCCTCTCCTTTTAGTTTAGCAATATAAAAACAAAAAAAAATCATTCGTAATTTAATCTTCTATCAAAAGGTTTTTAAAACTAAAATTTCTCTTTCGTTTATAAAAGGCTTTGTATTTTATTTCATTAATCGTAAAACTATAAAATGTTGACTAAGTGTTATCTATTTGTCATCGTCCTTGTCCTTGTTTCTGATAATAGCTGCTTTGTTTGTAATCTGATTGGAGAAATAATATGTTTGTATGTACGTGTGAAGTTACACGTCTCGCGTTCCTTTGTAATGAATAAACATTAAATAGTCGGATTAAATTTAAAAATTAATCCACAATTTTACGAATTATTAAACACTCGAATTTCGCGAGTGCGTACATAATTATTTCAAATCGTACTTTTAAACATAAATAAGTAACTGAGACTTACTTATTTAACGATTAAAAATGTTCCATTATGTATCAACAGCAAAATCCATCTCATTGAACTATTTTTTTGTGTCATGCATTGACAACAACTTTGGAGGTTCATATTTCGATTAATTAACTATGTAGGTAAGTACCTAACAATGTAATATTGTATTAGTGCAATAGAATTTTTCTAATCTATGTATAATTAAGGCATTTAATTAGCAATTTGGAAGTAATGTTTGCGTATAGGTTACAAATGCATTTGTATTTCGTTTGCACTAAAAGTTCATGGGGACGAGTGCTTTGAGTGTTGCTATATTTGAAAATGCCACCATGAGATTCTATGTACTTTTTTTTTACATAATCATCACTTCTCAAAGCTTACAATTTTTGAACTTTTTTGAGTGTGAATTTGGGTGCTTTATCGTTATATTTGTGTAAATTAACCCTTTTTAAACTGTAAAACAAAGAAAATGCATTAGTTTGTCTTTTCTATAATATGTAGAGGCTAAGTTGCCAAACAAACAAACTAAAGTTAAAAGCTCCTTTATTTTTTGAAAGCTATACCATTATCAAAGTGGTTAATATCTGTTTTTAATGTTATTTAAATATTTTAAGGCATTTTATGTTTAAGAATATATTTTTTGGTTTTTGTTCGAGCGTAACTTTCTGTCTTTCTTTCACCGAATACTTGCTCTCTTTAACAGTCATGTGCTCGACCGACAGAACAAGACATTTTGGCTCGTTTTAATACAAATGGTCCTTAAAAATTTATTACGAATTTTAATGCGTTATCTTTGTGTAAATTAAACCTTTTTAAACTTGTATTACAAAGAAAATGCGTTAGTTTATGTGTTCTATAATATGTAGTGGCTAATTTCCGAAACTGAGGAAACAAAGTTAAAAGCTCCTTTATTTTTTGAAAGCTATACCATTATCGAAGTGGTAGCAATCTGTTTTTAATGTTATTTAAATATTTTAAAGCATATTATGTTGTTAAGAATATATTTTTTAGCTTTTTTTTCGAGCGTAACCTTCTGTCTTTCGTACTCCGAATACTTTCTCTCTTTAACAGTCATGTGCTCGACCGACAGGACAAGACATTTTGGCTCGTTTTAGTATAAATAGTCCTTAAAAATTTATTTTGAAAATTAATGCGTTATCTTTGTATAAATTAAACCTTTTTAATTTGTATTACAGAGAAAATGCGTTAGTTTGTCTATTCTGTAATATGTAGGGGCCAATTTCCGAAACTAACGAACCAAAGTTAAAAGCTCTTTCATTGTTTGAAAGTTATACTATTATAGAAGTGATAGTAGCCTATTTTTAGTATTCTTTAAGTATAATAAAGCCTCTTTTGTAGTTAAGAAGAATGCAGCTTTTTTCGAACGTAATTTTCTATCTTTTATTCTCCGAGTACTTGTTTTCTTTTGGAAATTTACGAATCAAGTTTGAAAGTTATTTCATATAGCAAAAACTCAAAAAATAAGTTCTTAGTGTAAATATTCTTTAAATTCACTTTTTTGTACTTTGATGCTGTCGTCAGCGATGATTCCTTGTAGTGTAAGGGAATTAAAAAAATTACACAAATCGAACTTAAAATAAGCCAACCAGTACTCCCGGAAGGGTTTTTACGGACAGAAATCCATGATTAAATTATTTATATTTGCTCTTTTCAATTATTCGAACTAATTTTAAATTGAGTTTTGCCTTTTATTCAAAAGATCGTATATCAAAAGTTTTCTGTACATGCGCTTTTCAATAGTGTTAGCAGTCGTTTAGTCCAGTCATTAGGGTATACGTAAGAAACTGGAAAATTCCACATTAGCTAATTAATGGCGGATGTCTTTGTATTAGCGTTAATGTTTCCCGAAAGTCTATTGTTTATGCCGGTTCGGTAGTTATCAGTATAGTGAAATCAGAGAAAGAAGATCTGATTTTCTCACTGTGGTGTTATTCAGGGATAAATAAATGGGATAAAACATTTTGTTTGATGTGAAGCCTTACCCTGGAAAATTACCGGTGAATCATTACGTTCGGTGAGTTTTTCACCTTTGAAATTTTAGTGATAGTGGTTGGATTTTCGCCTTTTTCTGACTAGGTATTTGTTTCAACTTGTTTTTGAAAAATTCCAGGGATCTAGAAATAAAATGTGTATCATGTTTTCAACTGTAGAACACAAAGTATGTTTTTTCGGTAAAAATATTATGTTTTTGCTTGTAATCAATCTTACCTTACAATTACAAAATTGAATCTTAAGTTTAGGGAAAGAAATCCAGATGAGAGTCCAGCATATGAATTTTTAAGGAGATATTACACTTGAAAGCTTTGTATAAAATCATAAGTTCATTAACTAAATCCTTCTAATTTTTTGCTTTGTGGTTTCCTAACAAATTGTAAACAACATTAAGAAAACACTTCCAGACTTCAAGTAATAATTTTTTTTGAATCTCTGAGTTCAGGGAAATTCACTTTCACATATGAAAACCCACTACCACCGCTGCAGGAATATAAAATTCGTTCTTTTTTTAGCTTTTTCCCTGTAAAATTTTACAATATCAATATTAAATTGTTATTTACTGCATAATTACGTAGCGCATTATAAATTCAACGAAATTATATAAATAGCAATAAAAACTGAAAGTAATAATATATAAAAAATACTGAGTAGGGTTTGAAAATTATTTCGTTGTTTAGCTGTTCAACCATTCTAGATAGTCTTAGTCTAATTTTAATATTTAAATAAAACGGAATTTCTTCAGAAATGAAGAATATTTTACATTATTAAAACAAATAATTTTTCTAAACTTGTGTTACAAATAAAAACTCTTGTTTTCTCCTTGTTACAATTTCTTATACTTAGGGGGAATATTCTCCGGAATTAATTAATTAATGTACTCAATATAAGATTGAATGTTCTTTCGTTCTTTGACAGCTTCATCATGATCGAGGTGGTTGTAGTTAACTTTTAATATTTTTTCGTATAATAAAGCTCTTTCTGTAGTTAAGAAAAGTTGTATCATAATCCGAACCTAATTTTCTATCATTTATTCTCCGAATGCTTGCTCTCTCTAACAGTCGTATGCCTGAACAATTGTCCAAGAGACATTTTACTCGTATTAATATAAATAATAATACTAAAACTTGTTTTGAAAATTAATGTGGTATTTTTGAATTGACTGAATGAATTAAACCTTTCTAAACTGTGATACAAGTTTAAAACAGAATTTGTTTTCGAATTATATCAATCAAATTTTCTTAAATTCAAGATGCATTGAAAAACTGTTGGCATCACGTGATTCCTCATAGTTTTTCACATATAATTCGTCCTTTGGATCTTTAAGGATAATTGTTTAGCAGGTCGGAAATTGACATGCGCGTTNATATACGAACTGAAAGTACCAAAATCTATTAAAGTTGTTCTGAGTCATCAATGAAAAGAATTGTGTAGTTAGATACTGTCGGGGTGCACCTTCAACCCCCGATTTAAAAACGTCTTTTATCTCTTAATAAATTAATTTTTCCCTTATTAAACAAGCTGAACGTACCAAAAGGCATCAAAGTTGTGGTGGGGCATCAGGGGAAAGAATTTTATAGTTAGAAATTACTAAGATGCCCTTTCAACCCCCATTTGAAAAGTCGTTTTAATTTTTTAATGAAATAGGTCTCCCTTATGGATTTGAAAGAATTAAAAAGTAATAAAGTAATTGTGATTAGACACAGAGTCAAATTATATGTCTAAAAGTTACTAGTGTATATTTTAAAAACGTTCTTTTTGAAAACGGTGTCTTTAATAATTTTGACTTTGAATTGCTACTGCGCTGACGATGGCAATACTTAGCAGTGCAGTGGATTGCCGATATGTTGGAGTAAAATTACGCCAATTTTAAATTCAAATTAAGTTAGTACCTTCCCGCAAAATTACAGAGTGCCCTAGAGTCAAGAAAATGATAAGTGTAGAAGTGTTACAGTCTGAGTCGAAATTTGTAGGCAACTAACTTGTTCGATTTTAACAAAATAATTTATTTAGACTTCTTTGGTACATAAGCAGTGTAAGAAAACAATTATGATTTCATAAGTCTGTCGATGTAAATAAACGTTTTTGACTATTCTAGTCTAATGTGGGTGGTATTAGGGCATTTTTACGTTGTGTACTGTACATCGTAATTATTTATACGAAGTCTGATAGCTTACAATTGATAAAAGTTTTAATAGTTAAAGTATGCGGACACAAACGTTCTAGGGATTATTTGGGATTTATTATTCAATTAAATTTTTTGTTATTAATGAAAATGATAGTATCNCTAAGTATTCTTTTTAATTTTGTATATAAAATAATTGCATTGATAATAACATAATAATTCATCTTACAGGAATATTATACCACAACTTTTGGCATTGCTTGCTGTGAGGCATCGATTGCGGAAGTCCTGTTTCTTTCCACATGAAAAAACGTGAAAATGCCCTTTTCCCCGTGGATGCAGAAAAATTTGTTCTCAATTGAGTACTAAATAATGGATTCACAGCAATCAATTGGTAAGTGACATTTAAACTTTCTTGAAATACTATAATATATAATAAATCTTTTTGTTTTAAATCAAGACTTAATTTTTACAGTAATTGTAAACTAAACAGTAACTTAAATCAGAACTTTTCATTGTTTTTTTATTTAGTAGAACCTGTCAGTAATGGGCATGGAAGCTAACAAGTATTCCAAGTGGAGAACATAGGACCACTAGGGCATCAAGGGATTAGATTAAAATTGTCTTTCTAATATCAAGGACCAGGGCAATCCATTCCACCAATATCGGTCCAGTCAAGGCACAGGCACTTCAAGGAAATGTAATTAAAATTTATTTACTTTTCTATTTTTCTAAAACGATCTTTCTTTTCCATTAGATTTGGAACTTGTATTTCTTTCTCTATATTTGAATTGTTATTTTCGTTCTTACTTACCTTATTTATTTTTGTTATTTACTGTTAACTTTTTCTTAGAATTTTAACTTTCAAACATTTGTTTTTATTTCTTCTAATTTGTATTATTCTTTTGATTTACTTTAACGTCATTCAGAGCTTCACATCTTAGTTTTTTTTCATTTAATTTATTATATCTACGTTTGGATCTTTATTTTCTTTTTATTTGTTTTCTTTAAATATAATAAATCTTTTCTTATTACATTAATACTTAATTCTTTTACTAAACAGTAATTTAATTCAGATAATTTTTTCTTTTAGTTAGCAAGACCACTCAGTGATGGTCATCGAAACCAGCAACATCTTCGAACATATGAATAGTGAAGAACAACAGGACTTCAAGGTCATCAAGAGACCAGACCAGCAAATTCCATTCCAATAATTTCGACCCAGTCGAGGCAAAAAGCACATCAGGGAAATGTAATTATCATTTACTTATTATATTTTTTAGAAATTGTCTTTCTTTTTCTATACTTTCAAAGCATATTTTTATTCTTTACTTTATTTACTTTTTTCACTTACCTTTAACTTTTTCTTAAAATGTTTATTTTATTTTTTTCGTCTTTTAGTTTGTATTAATTTAAAACTTTTCTTTCTTTTGATTTGCTTTAACGTCATTTATATCTTTACCTTTTAATTGTTATTCTTAAAGCTTTTCTTTCATTCAATTTATCGTTCTTTTTTTCATTTACATTTAAACTTTGTAATACATAATAAATGTTTTTCTAACTTTTGCTTTTCTTATACTAAACAGTAATTTTCATTCAGATTTTTTCTTTCTTTTTTTTAGTTAGCAGAACAAGTGGTGGACATCGAAGCCAACAACAGGTGGAATCAACTGGGACATCATAGTCAGCGGAGAACTTCAGGACCACCAGGACATCAAGGAATCACACCAGCGGACCCAAGGATCCGAAGACATCGGGACCCCAAACCTCCGGGGTTGGAAGGCAACGGATGAGGTGCGATGACCTCGGAATTGGTAAGTCTGCGGGGTTCAAAAGACTTCGAGATAGAAGTCGGGATCCCATGGGTTCGAAACTCTAGGGGTTGGAAAACGCCAAAGATTCTTCTTTGGCGTTTTCTCACCTCAAGATTTTCGAATTCTGGGAACTCGACACCTCCATCTCGAATCTTTGAACTTAACAGTCTTTCCAATTTCGAAACCATTGTTCCTCGGGATCTTTAAACTTCGAAATCTTTGAAGTTCGACGTTTTCGCACCGGGAATCCTGAAATTCGAAAACTTCCAAACCCGAAGCGTTGAGGACAAGGCCTGTATGGAAGGCCGGTCACAGGGGAGGGCACCCGGGGATCGCCCCGGGTGCAGGACGCGGGGAGGGGCGGTACGGCCCCTAAAGGGGTCTGGGGACGGGAGGTGGCACCCGGTGATGACCCCGGGTGCAGGACGTGGGTTGGCACCCGGTGATGACCCCGGGTGCAGGACGCGGGGTGGCACCCGGTGATGANCGAGGCAAAAAGCACATCAGGGAAATGTAATTAACATTTATTTATTATATTTATTAGAAATTGTCTTTCTTTTTCTATACTTTCAAAGCATATTTTTATTCTTTACTTTATTTACTTTTTTCACTTACCTTTAACTTTTTCTTAAAATGTTTGTTTTATTTATTTCGTCTTTTAGTTTGTATTAATTTATAACTTTTATTTCTTTTGATTTGCTTTAACGTCATTTATATCTTTACCTTTTAATTGTTATTCTTAAAGCTTTTCTTTCATTCAATTTATCGTACTTTTTTTCATTTACATTTAAACTTTGTAATACATAATAAATGTTTTTCTAACTTTTGCTTTTCTTATACTAAACAGTAATTTTCATTCAGATTTTTTCTTTCTTTTTTTTAGTTAGCAGAACAAGTGGTGGACATCGAAGCCAACAACAGGTGGAATCAACTGGGACATCATAGTCAGCGGAGAACTTCAGGACCACCAGGACATCAAGGAATCACACCAGCGGACCCAAGGATCCGAAGACATCGGGACCCCAAACCTCCGGGGTTGGAAGGCAACGGATGAGGTGCGATGACCTCGGAATTGGTAAGTCTGCGGGGTTCAAAAGACTTCGAGATAGAAGTCGGGATCCCATGGGTTCGAAACTCTAGGGGTTGGAAAACGCCAAAGATTCTTCTTTGGCGTTTTCTCACCTCAAGATTTTCGAATTCTGGGAACTCGACACCTCCATCTCGAATCTTTGAACTTAACAGTCTTTCCAATTTCGAAACCATTGTTCCTCGGGATCTTTAAACTTCGAAATCTTTGAAGTTCGACGTTTTCGCACCGGGAATCCTGAAATTCGAAAACTTCCAAACCCGAAGCGTTGAGGACAAGGCCTGTATGGAAGGCCGGTCACAGGGGAGGGCACCCGGGGATCGCCCCGGGTGCAGGACGCGGGGAGGGGCGGTACGGCCCCTAAAGGGGTCTGGGGACGGGAGGTGGCACCCGGTGATGACCCCGGGTGCAGGACGTGGGTTGGCACCCGGTGATGACCCCGGGTGCAGGACGCGGGGTGGCACCCGGTGATGACCCCGGGTGCAGGACGCGGCCCCCAGGAGGGGGCCGCACGTGGGAGGGGAGGGATATAAACAGAGGGGGGGTGTAACAAATATTAAAAAAAGACAAATTCTTTATTTTTTGACTGGTGCATCCCTACGTTGAAGGTTTTTGTAATTCGACGCCGGTGGGGGACGCGGATCCCCTGTCCGCGCGTGGGACCATTTTTAGCAGGATTGAATAGCCCCCAAGTGGTAAACTGCCACCTTTCAATGACCAGGAACCATCTTCCAAGTGGTTAGAAGTGCCTTCCCACAACTTGGATCGCCACTGAGAGGCTTGACTTATGCCTACGCAAGCAGAAATCAGCTTCAAGTTGCTTGAAGATGATCATATCTGCGGGAGATATGGTACAAGTACCCCCCTCCCGCAGACAGGATCACCCTCAAGCCCCTTGAAGGTGTTCCTGTTTGCGAAGGTATAAGTCTTACCTATAAGTGGTGATCCTTGGTGTTGGATGGAACTTCTTACCCTTGGAGGATGGCTCCAGCCATTAGAAGATGACCGTTACCGTTGGGGGCTATTCGCACCCGTTAGAAATGGTCCCTCGATG
>NW_020442461.1:345490-368086 GCF_000699045.2 Agrilus planipennis | reverse complement strand
ATGTACCTGAAAGAGTATAAAATTAAACAAAACTTCAACACAACAGTCTAAAAATAAGTAAAGAAAGTTAAAAAAAATAAAATAAGTTCTGAAGAAAAGTGTTTGTAAATAAAAAAAAGAAGATTAAAAAAATTCCTTGAAATTGAATGTAAAAAGATAAAAGAAAAGTAAATAAATAAAAGTTATTAACTAAGATACAAAAGAAGTATTAAAATAAATAAAAATGAAGAAAAGATTATTGTTTAACAAAGAAATTAATAAATATATATGTAGTTAATAAAAGAAACAAAAAAGATATAAAGAAGTAAGCAATAAAGAAAAGAGTTTTAAAAAAATAAGTAGAAAAGGTAAAAAAATTTAAAAATTAAAACAAAACAAAGAGAAGTGATGTAATTAAAAAAATTAGTTTGTCCTGGGAAAAGCTAAAGTTGCCAAGTGAAAATAAATGAAAAGAAGGTAAAGATCAGAAAAACTAAACCTATAAAAGAGACAAGTACAAAAAAATAAGCCTACCCCTGTTGAAGCGCACCCCGACGATCCTGGAAGTGGCTGGAATTGCTGATGTGGTCCCTGTTAGGTGGCTGGACTGAAGGATGTACCTGAAACAATATCAGGTTTGACAAAATTCTTCAAGACAGGGGATTAAAAACAAGTCTAAATTAAGAAAGTTAAAAAGTGTTAAAGTAAATTAAAAAGATCTAATAAAAAGTTTAAGCCAAGAAAAAAAAAACAAAGTTAATAAAAATTAAGAAAAGATATAAATGAATATA
This sequence comes from Agrilus planipennis, assembly GCF_000699045.2. NCBI lineage: Eukaryota > Metazoa > Arthropoda > Insecta > Coleoptera > Buprestidae > Agrilus > Agrilus planipennis. The sequence continues at coordinate 367,316 of NW_020442461.1, read as the reverse complement.
AACTTAAGAAAACAAAGTGTTTTATAGGCAAAGAAATAATTAAATACGTACCATTCCTCGAAATGTCCCTATAAAGACGATCATCGAATTGGTCCATTGTAGGGGTGCTCCTTGTATGATAATTGGGATGGAAGATGTGCCTGAAAGAGTATATGATTTCATAAAATTCTTCAACATAAGGATCTAAAGTTTAAGTCAAGAAAGTTGAAATAAAAAAAATAAAAAGAAATGTGGCAAAACAAATAAAAGTAATTTTAAAAAATCGTTTAACATTAAATCTAAAGAAATAAACAGAAACAAGGCAGGGTAAGAAAATAAAAGATGTTAACGAAGTTATGAAAGTAATAAAATAAATAAAAACTAAGGAACGATTTTAATGAATGCTATTTAACAAAGAAAGTAATAAATGCCTACCATTCTTCAAAGTGTCCTTATAATGACGATCCTTGAATTGACCTATTGCAGGGGTGGTTTTTGTTCAATGACTGGATTGGAAGATGTTCCTGAAAATAAAAGATTGTAAGTATAATATAAAAGTTCCAAACAATAGTGGCAAAATAAATAAGTCAGGGTAAGTAAATAAAAGATGATAATAGAGTTATGAAAGTAATATTAATAATAATAACTAAGGAATGATTTTAATGAAAGCTATTTACCAAAAAAATTAATAAATGCCTACCATTCTTCAAAGCGTCCTTACAAAGACGATCCATGACTTGGCCCATTGCTGGGGTGGTTTTTGTTTGATAGCTGGGCTGGAAGATGTACCTGAAAGTATAAGATTGTAAGTCTAAGACAAGAAAATTAAAATAAAGAAAATAAAATAAGTTCCAAAGAAAANAAATAAAAAAGAAGAGACCCCAAAAATGATCGCAATCCATTTGGCTACCCTGATAACGGATGTGGCTACCCATTAATGTGATGCTTAGCCAAACGTAGATATCAATTTCTTCCAACAAAAGACTTCGTTTATATCATTATGGCGATGTTAGCCTTTTGCTTTACATTGGTTTTTTGACAGTAGTTTTATGTTTCAGGACTACGAAACAGCTTGAATAGTTTCTCTATTTATATGAATATATCACTGGGTATATATTATGTATCTTTCTATCTTGTTTAACTACTGTTAGTTTCTTCCTCAAAAATGTGAAATTTCGCAACTTATTTAAAATTATTGTGAAATGTTTTTGAACTCAAAATCAGTTAATGACCTGGTCACATTTCTTCTAAAAAATAAATTTGTTCAGAACCAGCCAAATTGTTCCAAAGTTCAGATGTAAAAAAAAATTGTCATGTACATAACACACACAAACATACAGTTCTTACGCATATACTAGTTCAATGTACCTACTAAAAGTTACAGATGCTGAACACGAAAATAAAACATCATGTACTCTTTTAAATCTTAAATGCTTTTAACGTGCATGGATGCTTTTACGGTTTTGTTCAAGTTAAATTTAAAAATACCATGTTAGGGAACTATATCGTGTAACTTCGAAAATTCGAAAACACTTCGTCAATTTTTATTTTTTATGCTCTGCGAATGTAACTTCTGGTTGAAACATAGAACAGCTACTGTGGTATTCTTTGTTTTATATTGTTTACTCATTATATGGTTATACTACAACATATCTAGAATATGTCAGACATGAATCAAGGAATCACTTAGAATCTTGCCATAGGAACAAGACACCGCTCAAAAAAAATCTCTTTGATTTGACAATTGAAATTATCGCACATAGAGGAGGGCGATCCTGGGTAGAGAGGTCGATTCCTAAAAATTGTAATATGCTTAATAAGAATATAATTCCAATTTTACCAGTACCACTTGAAATTAAAGTCGAAAAATGTCATATTTTAAGCGAGAAACTAAAATATATCGAAATGAATGTGACATTTAAATTCAACATACACGAATTTGTTAGTTATACGTATATTTAAGATTGACGAAAACCTTTAGTTAACTTTGACGGCCCCTTGGTGGAAAAAGCGTTAGTCATCGAATCTAAAAATGTTTTCCTTTGAAACGCAACTTAGGGATCCCCCTCTCCATCCTAATAATTGCCACAATAATCTCAGCTAGCTCATCTAGAAGGACTTAGTATTCGAGTGATTTTTCTTCTTCATTATTTTTAAATATTACACAGAGAAAATGAAAAACGAAAATTTACCTAAATATTTATTTATCGCACTAGCCCGTTGCTTCATAACCGAAAATAATAAAAATTACGATTTGGATCAGAATTTGTTAAAATAAAGAGAATAAATTAAGTTCCAAACAAAAGTAGCAAAATAAACAAAAAGAAAAGTTTTAAAAAGGTGTTTAAAACTAAATCTACAGAAATAAAGAGAAATAAGGCAAAATAAGTAAATAAAAGTAGTTAATGAACTTATGAATGTAGTGTTAAAATAAATAAAAACTAAGGAAAGATTTTATTTAATGAATGCTATTTAACAAAGAAAGTAATAAATGCCTACCATTCCTTAAAGTATCCTTATAAAGATGATCCTTGAATTGGGGTGGTTCTTGTTCCATAGCTGGACTGGAAGATGTATCTGAAAGCGTAAAAGATTTAACAAAATTCTTCTGCACAAATAACAAATAAAAAAATTAAATAGGTTCTCAAGTAATGCTCAAACAAATAAAAAGAAAAAAAGCTTTAAAAAATAGTTTCAAATTAAATATAACGGAGTCAAGGGAAGGTATGTAAATAAATAAGATATTAACGGAGTGTAAAAGAAGTTAACGAAGTTATGAATAAAGTATGTAAATTTGAAACAATGTGTTTTATAAAAAAAAAAAGTCTAACAAAAAAAAATTAATATCTACCATTCCCCGAAGTGTCCCTGTAAAGACGGTGCTCTAATTGGTCCACTGTAAGGGTGGCTTTTATTTGGTGACATGTACCTGAAAGAATAGATTTGAATAAAAGTTCTCAATACAAAAAAAAAATTAAAAAAGAGAGATGTGAAAACAAACCCTTCAACTAGGGCAACAAAAATTTGAAATAATGATACAATGTTAATAAAATGAAAGATTTATCATCAATTTCTACAGCAAAAGAAACAATCAACAGCAAATGTTTTGAAAATATATTCTTAACAACAANTTCTTTTACATTCAGTACAGTGTTTTACAGATCGAAAACTGACGTCCCCTTTTTTATATTTAGAATTTTTGCGTAATTTTCACATTATATCTATTAAATTTTGATTAATTGAAGCCATAATCAAAACCTGGTGGTACTACGTGGCTCTTCTAACATTTTTATATAAATTTCACCATTTTGGACATTTAGTATAATAGTTTTACAGGTCGAAAATTTAAGCGCGCGTTTTTATTTATAAAACTTCAACTTTTACGTTTTATATGTATAGGCAATATGGTTCTATCGGCTGTATGTAAAGTTGCATAACGTTTAATTAGTAGCAACATGATACATAGTCTTTTATTCTTCCTTTATTAAAAATTAGTTTTCTTAATTTCTAACCGCACCCAGAAACCCCTTACATCATTATGTTTTACTATCTCTTTTTCTAAATTTTGGGACTTCAGTTATCTATACTTTAAAATTTGATGCAGCTTTTCTGTTTATTATATGCCTTTTTCCAAATCATTTGTTTTTGTTTATTTAACTTTATCAGCATGTTTCTTTCTTATTATTTATTTTTCTTTCATCCTACAGGAATATTGTACCACTGTATGCTGTGGGGGCTGTATGGGGCATTGATCGTAGCAGTCCTGTTTCACTCCATACCATAAAAGTGCCTTTTTTCCACTGGGTATAGAAGAACTTGTTCTCTATTAGTAAGGAAAGAGTCCTCAGCAACTAATTGGTAATTGACAATATTTATTAACATCACGTGATTCCTCATAGTTTTTCACATAGAATTCGTCCTTTGGATCTTTAAGGATAATTGTTTAGCAGGTCGGAAATTGACATGCGCGTTCTTATGTGTTATAATTGTTAAGGTAATTTTCATATTATATCAGTTGAATTTTATTTAATTCAAGCTGTATTGGAAAACTGTTGGCATCACGTGATTCCTCATAGTTTTTCACATAGAATTCGTCCTTTGGATCTTTAAGGATAATTGTTTAGCAGGTCGGAAATTGACATGCGCATTTTTATGTTTAAATTTTGCTGATAATTTTTATATAATGTCAACTAAATTTTCTTTAATTCAGGTTGTACTGAAAAACTGTTAGCACCATGTGATTCCTCATACATTTCAGATAAATTTCGCCGTTTTGATCTTTCATTATAATTGTTTTTTCAGTTGAAATGTAGTTGTGTGTATGTATTTATTTATAAAGTGGTATTTAGCGGACGTCCTGCATGTATTTATATGCAACGTGGATATTTCTAGTGTATGTAAAGTTGCATAATGTCTGATTAATACACATGCGGGTTTTATTGTTTTTCAGTTGAGAATTAGTTTTTTAAATAATTTTTTTACATAATTTTACTAATAAAAGTATTCATTAATGAGATCTAATTAAAATTGTTTTGAAGCGGTTCCTTTGTGAGTTTTAATAAAATAATCAAGAAGGATATTTATGGTGCTTTAGAGCAAATTCGTTCACTGTATTATTGGAAAACTGTTGGCATCACGTGATTCCTCATAGTATTTCACATANAAAAATAAACTACAACCAACTAGACAATGGTACAGATTTCAAACCATGAAAGAGCTTTTAACTTTGGTTCGTTAGTTTCCGAAATTAGTCCCCACATATTATTAAAAAGACAAACTTAGACATTCCTTTTGTAATACAAGTTTAAAAAGGTTTAATTTACACAAATATTACGCATTAATTTTCAAAACACATTTTTAATGGTTATTTATACTAAAACGAGCCAAAATGTCTTGTTCTGTCGGTCGAGCGTTCAAGTATACGACTGTTAAAGAGAGCAAGTATTCGGTGAAAGAAAGAGAGAAAGTTACGCTCGAACAAAAGCCAAAAAATATATTCTTAACAACAAGAAATGCGTTAAAATATTTAAACAACATTAAAAATAAACTACAACCAACTAGACAATGGTACAGATTTCAAACCATGAAAGAGCTTTTAACTTTGGTTCGTTAGTTTCCGAAATTAGTCCCCACATATTATTAAAAAGACAAACTTAGACATTCCTTTTGTAATACAAGTTTAAAAAGGTTTAATTTACACAAATATTACGCATTAATTTTCAAAACACATTTTTAATGGTTATTTATACTAAAACGAGCCAAAATGTCTTGTTCTGTCGGTCGAGCGTTCAAGTATACGACTGTTAAAGAGAGCAAGTATTCGGTGAAAGAAAGAGAGAAAGTTACGCTCGAACAAAAGCCAAAAAATATATTCTTAACAACAAGAAATGCGGTTAAATATTTAAACAACATTAAAAATAAACTACAACCAACTAGACAATGGTACAGATTTCAAACCATGAAAGAGCTTTTAACTTTGGTTCGTTAGTTTCCGAAATTAGTCCCCACATATTATTAAAAAGACAAACTTAGACATTCCTTTTGTAATACAAGTTTAAAAAGGTTTAATTTACACAAATATTACGCATTAATTTTCAAAACACATTTTTAATGGTTATTTATACTAAAACGAGCCAAAATGTCTTGTTCTGTCGGTCGAGCGTTCAAGTATACGACTGTTAAAGAGAGCAAGTATTCGGTGAAAGAAAGAGAGAAAGTTACGCTCGAACAAAAGCCAAAAAATATATTCTTAACAACAAGAAATGCGTTAAAATATTTAAACAACATTAAAAATAAACTACAACCAACTAGACAATGGTACAGATTTCAAACCATGAAAGAGCTTTTAACTTTGGTTCGTTAGTTTCCGAAATTAGTCCCCACATATTATTAAAAAGACAAACTTAGACATTCCTTTTGTAATACAAGTTTAAAAAGGTTTAATTTACACAAATATTACGCATTAATTTTCAAAACACATTTTTAATGGTTATTTATACTAAAACGAGCCAAAATGTCTTGTTCTGTCGGTCGAGCGTTCAAGTATACGACTGTTAAAGAGAGCAAGTATTCGGTGAAAGAAAGAGAGAAAGTTACGCTCGAACAAAAGCCAAAAAATATATTCTTAACAACAAGAAATGCGGTTAAATATTTAAACAACATTAAAAATAAACTACAACCAACTAGACAATGGTACAGATTTCAAACCATGAAAGAGCTTTTAACTTTGGTTCGTTAGTTTCCGAAATTAGTCCCCACATATTATTAAAAAGACAAACTTAGACATTCCTTTTGTAATACAAGTTTAAAAAGGTTTAATTTACACAAATATTACGCATTAATTTTCAAAACACATTTTTAATGGTTATTTATACTAAAACGAGCCAAAATGTCTTGTTCTGTCGGTCGAGCGTTCAAGTATACGACTGTTAAAGAGAGCAAGTATTCGGTGAAAGAAAGAGAGAAAGTTACGCTCGAACAAAAGCCAAAAAATATATTCTTAACAACAAGAAATGCGTTAAAATATTTAAACAACATTAAAAATAAACTACAACCAACTAGACAATGGTACAGATTTCAAACCATGAAAGAGCTTTTAACTTTGGTTCGTTAGTTTCCGAAATTAGTCCCCACATATTATTAAAAAGACAAACTTAGACATTCCTTTTGTAATACAAGTTTAAAAAGGTTTAATTTACACAAATATTACGCATTAATTTTCAAAACACATTTTTAATGGTTATTTATACTAAAACGAGCCAAAATGTCTTGTTCTGTCGGTCGAGCGTTCAAGTATACGACTGTTAAAGAGAGCAAGTATTCGGTGAAAGAAAGAGAGAAAGTTACGCTCGAACAAAAGCCAAAAAATATATTCTTAACAACAAGAAATGCGGTTAAATATTTAAACAACATTAAAAATAAACTACAACCAACTAGACAATGGTACAGATTTCAAACCATGAAAGAGCTTTTAACTTTGGTTCGTTAGTTTCCGAAATTAGTCCCCACATATTATTAAAAAGACAAACTTAGACATTCCTTTTGTAATACAAGTTTAAAAAGGTTTAATTTACACAAATATTACGCATTAATTTTCAAAACACATTTTTAATGGTTATTTATACTAAAACGAGCCAAAATGTCTTGTTCTGTCGGTCGAGCGTTCAAGTATACGACTGTTAAAGAGAGCAAGTATTCGGTGAAAGAAAGAGAGAAAGTTACGCTCGAACAAAAGCCAAAAAATATATTCTTAACAACAAGAAATGCGTTAAAATATTTAAACAACATTAAAAATAAACTACAACCAACTAGACAATGGTACAGATTTCAAACCATGAAAGAGCTTTTAACTTTGGTTCGTTAGTTTCCGAAATTAGTCCCCACATATTATTAAAAAGACAAACTTAGACATTCCTTTTGTAATACAAGTTTAAAAAGGTTTAATTTACACAAATATTACGCATTAATTTTCAAAACACATTTTTAATGGTTATTTATACTAAAACGAGCCAAAATGTCTTGTTCTGTCGGTCGAGCGTTCAAGTATACGACTGTTAAAGAGAGCAAGTATTCGGTGAAAGAAAGAGAGAAAGTTACGCTCGAACAAAAGCCAAAAAATATATTCTTAACAACAAGAAATGCGGTTAAATATTTAAACAACATTAAAAATAAACTACAACCAACTAGACAATGGTACAGATTTCAAACCATGAAAGAGCTTTTAACTTTGGTTCGTTAGTTTCCGAAATTAGTCCCCACATATTATTAAAAAGACAAACTTAGACATTCCTTTTGTAATACAAGTTTAAAAAGGTTTAATTTACACAAATATTACGCATTAATTTTCAAAACACATTTTTAATGGTTATTTATACTAAAACGAGCCAAAATGTCTTGTTCTGTCGGTCGAGCGTTCAAGTATACGACTGTTAAAGAGAGCAAGTATTCGGTGAAAGAAAGAGAGAAAGTTACGCTCGAACAAAAGCCAAAAAATATATTCTTAACAACAAGAAATGCGTTAAAATATTTAAACAACATTAAAAATAAACTACAACCAACTAGACAATGGTACAGATTTCAAACCATGAAAGAGCTTTTAACTTTGGTTCGTTAGTTTCCGAAATTAGTCCCCACATATTATTAAAAAGACAAACTTAGACATTCCTTTTGTAATACAAGTTTAAAAAGGTTTAATTTACACAAATATTACGCATTAATTTTCAAAACACATTTTTAATGGTTATTTATACTAAAACGAGCCAAAATGTCTTGTTCTGTCGGTCGAGCGTTCAAGTATACGACTGTTAAAGAGAGCAAGTATTCGGTGAAAGAAAGAGAGAAAGTTACGCTCGAACAAAAGCCAAAAAATATATTCTTAACAACAAGAAATGCGGTTAAATATTTAAACAACATTAAAAATAAACTACAACCAACTAGACAATGGTACAGATTTCAAACCATGAAAGAGCTTTTAACTTTGGTTCGTTAGTTTCCGAAATTAGTCCCCACATATTATTAAAAAGACAAACTTAGACATTCCTTTTGTAATACAAGTTTAAAAAGGTTTAATTTACACAAATATTACGCATTAATTTTCAAAACACATTTTTAATGGTTATTTATACTAAAACGAGCCAAAATGTCTTGTTCTGTCGGTCGAGCGTTCAAGTATACGACTGTTAAAGAGAGCAAGTATTCGGTGAAAGAAAGAGAGAAAGTTACGCTCGAACAAAAGCCAAAAAATATATTCTTAACAACAAGAAATGCGTTAAAATATTTAAACAACATTAAAAATAAACTACAACCAACTAGACAATGGTACAGATTTCAAACCATGAAAGAGCTTTTAACTTTGGTTCGTTAGTTTCCGAAATTAGTCCCCACATATTATTAAAAAGACAAACTTAGACATTCCTTTTGTAATACAAGTTTAAAAAGGTTTAATTTACACAAATATTACGCATTAATTTTCAAAACACATTTTTAATGGTTATTTATACTAAAACGAGCCAAAATGTCTTGTTCTGTCGGTCGAGCGTTCAAGTATACGACTGTTAAAGAGAGCAAGTATTCGGTGAAAGAAAGAGAGAAAGTTACGCTCGAACAAAAGCCAAAAAATATATTCTTAACAACAAGAAATGCGGTTAAATATTTAAACAACATTAAAAATAAACTACAACCAACTAGACAATGGTACAGATTTCAAACCATGAAAGAGCTTTTAACTTTGGTTCGTTAGTTTCCGAAATTAGTCCCCACATATTATTAAAAAGACAAACTTAGACATTCCTTTTGTAATACAAGTTTAAAAAGGTTTAATTTACACAAATATTACGCATTAATTTTCAAAACACATTTTTAATGGTTATTTATACTAAAACGAGCCAAAATGTCTTGTTCTGTCGGTCGAGCGTTCAAGTATACGACTGTTAAAGAGAGCAAGTATTCGGTGAAAGAAAGAGAGAAAGTTACGCTCGAACAAAAGCCAAAAAATATATTCTTAACAACAAGAAATGCGTTAAAATATTTAAACAACATTAAAAATAAACTACAACCAACTAGACAATGGTACAGATTTCAAACCATGAAAGAGCTTTTAACTTTGGTTCGTTAGTTTCCGAAATTAGTCCCCACATATTATTAAAAAGACAAACTTAGACATTCCTTTTGTAATACAAGTTTAAAAAGGTTTAATTTACACAAATATTACGCATTAATTTTCAAAACACATTTTTAATGGTTATTTATACTAAAACGAGCCAAAATGTCTTGTTCTGTCGGTCGAGCGTTCAAGTATACGACTGTTAAAGAGAGCAAGTATTCGGTGAAAGAAAGAGAGAAAGTTACGCTCGAACAAAAGCCAAAAAATATATTCTTAACAACAAGAAATGCGGTTAAATATTTAAACAACATTAAAAATAAACTACAACCAACTAGACAATGGTACAGATTTCAAACCATGAAAGAGCTTTTAACTTTGGTTCGTTAGTTTCCGAAATTAGTCCCCACATATTATTAAAAAGACAAACTTAGACATTCCTTTTGTAATACAAGTTTAAAAAGGTTTAATTTACACAAATATTACGCATTAATTTTCAAAACACATTTTTAATGGTTATTTATACTAAAACGAGCCAAAATGTCTTGTTCTGTCGGTCGAGCGTTCAAGTATACGACTGTTAAAGAGAGCAAGTATTCGGTGAAAGAAAGAGAGAAAGTTACGCTCGAACAAAAGCCAAAAAATATATTCTTAACAACAAGAAATGCGTTAAAATATTTAAACAACATTAAAAATAAACTACAACCAACTAGACAATGGTACAGATTTCAAACCATGAAAGAGCTTTTAACTTTGGTTCGTTAGTTTCCGAAATTAGTCCCCACATATTATTAAAAAGACAAACTTAGACATTCCTTTTGTAATACAAGTTTAAAAAGGTTTAATTTACACAAATATTACGCATTAATTTTCAAAACACATTTTTAATGGTTATTTATACTAAAACGAGCCAAAATGTCTTGTTCTGTCGGTCGAGCGTTCAAGTATACGACTGTTAAAGAGAGCAAGTATTCGGTGAAAGAAAGAGAGAAAGTTACGCTCGAACAAAAGCCAAAAAATATATTCTTAACAACAAGAAATGCGGTTAAATATTTAAACAACATTAAAAATAAACTACAACCAACTAGACAATGGTACAGATTTCAAACCATGAAAGAGCTTTTAACTTTGGTTCGTTAGTTTCCGAAATTAGTCCCCACATATTATTAAAAAGACAAACTTAGACATTCCTTTTGTAATACAAGTTTAAAAAGGTTTAATTTACACAAATATTACGCATTAATTTTCAAAACACATTTTTAATGGTTATTTATACTAAAACGAGCCAAAATGTCTTGTTCTGTCGGTCGAGCGTTCAAGTATACGACTGTTAAAGAGAGCAAGTATTCGGTGAAAGAAAGAGAGAAAGTTACGCTCGAACAAAAGCCAAAAAATATATTCTTAACAACAAGAAATGCGTTAAAATATTTAAACAACATTAAAAATAAACTACAACCAACTAGACAATGGTACAGATTTCAAACCATGAAAGAGCTTTTAACTTTGGTTCGTTAGTTTCCGAAATTAGTCCCCACATATTATTAAAAAGACAAACTTAGACATTCCTTTTGTAATACAAGTTTAAAAAGGTTTAATTTACACAAATATTACGCATTAATTTTCAAAACACATTTTTAATGGTTATTTATACTAAAACGAGCCAAAATGTCTTGTTCTGTCGGTCGAGCGTTCAAGCATACGACTGTTAAAGAGAGCAAGTATTCGGTGAAAGAAAGAGAGAAAGTTACGCTCGAACAAAAGCCAAAAAATATATTCTTAACAACAAAAAATGCTTTAAAATATTTAAAACAAATTAAAAATAAACTACAACCACCCCGATAATGGTATAGCTTTCAAACCATGGAAGAGCTTTTAACTTTGGTTCGTTAGTTTCTGAAATTAGCCCCCACATACCATTAAATAGACAAACTAAAAAATTCCCTTTGTAATACAAATTTAGAAAGGTTTAATTTACACAAAGATAATGCATTAATTTTCAAAGCACATTTTTAACGGCTATTTGTACCAAAAGGAGCAAAAATGTATTATTCTGTCGGTCGAACGTTCAAGCACACAACTGTTAAAGAGAGAAAGTATTCGGAGTACGAAAGACAGAAGATTACGCTCGAACAAAAGCCAAAAAATATATTCTTAACAACAAAAGAATACTTTAAAATATCAAAAAAACATTAAAAATAATCTACAACCACCTCGATAAGGGTATAGCTTTGAAACCATGAAAGAGATTTAACTTTGGTTCGTTAGTTTCCGAAATTAGCCCCCCCATACCATTAAAAAGACAAACTAAGAAATTCCCTTTGTAATACAAATTTAGAAAGGTTTAATTAACACAAAGATAATGCATATATTTTCAAAACACATTTTTAATGACTTTTTACACCAAAATTAGTAAAAATGTCTTGTTCTGTCGGTGGAACGTTCAAGCACACAACTGTTAAAGAGAGAAAGTATTCGGAGTACGAAAGACAGAAGGTTACGCTCGAAGTAAAGCAAAGAAATATATTCCTAACAACAAAAAATGCTTTAAAATGTTTAAAAAACATTAAAAATAAGTTACAATCACCCCGATAATGATATACATTTTAAACAATGGAAGAGCTTTAACTTTGGTTTGTTAGTTTCCGAAATTAGCCCCCACATATCACTAAATAGACAAACTAAGGCATTCCCTTTGTAATACGAGTTTGAGAAGTTTAATTTATATAAAATATTAAAACGTGAAAATATCTTCCTCTTTCGGTCTATTGTTAAAAGAAGGGAAGTATTAGGAGAATATAAGATAAAAAACTATTTCTTATAGTAAACAATTTTGTTATATTGAAAAAGATTTAAAAATTGATTGCAATCACCTCTATAATGGTATAGCTTTCAAAAAATAAAAAAGGTTTTAATTTATAGATATTGAAAATACATTATTCCTTATTCTCTTCTCAATTTTACTTTGTAAAAACGGTGCTTGTTTTTCTAATAAAAGAACTTTTTAGCTATAATCGCCTTTGAGAGTCTACACTTGTATTGAAATAGTAAAAATTAATGAAACAATTCATTTCATTTAATTATGCAATTAATCAAAAATTGAGTAGATAATAAAATTTTACTGCGAAAAAGTGCAAAAAACCCGCATTTAACATTCCTCCAGCTACCAGTTAAACGCCAAGACCCGCCTCCCAGCTTCACCACGAACTCTTCGTGATGAAGGATACCTGGGAAGTCGAACTTGACGATTAACCGATGACTGGAACAGTGGTAAATACAGGGGTAATACACCGCCGGACTTACAGTCGCCCGTTTGGCCTATTCCACCTAATAACGCTTTGCTATAGGTACCCTCACTCAGCGTCTAGGCAGTCAACCTACGATCTGCGACCGTATTACCGCTTGAGTGACTAATAAGCTTGCCTTATATATCGTTCAACCGCGAAAAATAGTGGTGAACTGTTACGCTTGTACTACTTTTTTAACCCTATAACATAAAAATATGAATATCGTTCTAAACAAAGTACACTATGATTATACATTTGAAGAGATTCGTAGAAGGAATTTTTAGTTACGCTATTCGAATAGCGTCAGTGTACATATTTCATATAAACTGAATTAATATGCTTAAAATTGTCTACTTGAACTACCTGAACATTAGTAGAATTACTTGAAAAATGTTTCTAATGAAAAAAAAATATTAAAACTGTACCCTATTCGTCAAAATTGTGAAAACATACGAAATTTCAAAAACTCACCGGAAGGTAATTTTTGTTCCACATTATGCACTTATTCAACATAAAAAGAAAATTGCATTGATTTTATCCATTGGTAACACCTTTTCACTTAATAGCAGCAGGTTTTCTCTTTATTAGCAACACTTAATTATAACGAATAAATTGTTTATAAAACCTTAAGAAAACCAGATGTTTTTCACTACTTTCACTGTAACTTTGTATTTATTTTGCTGTCCGAACCGGCAAAAATTTATATTTTTTGGAAAACTATTCACGTAAACATTCTAGCAACCGCTATCATTACACTAAAGTGGAATTTTCCAACTTTATTACGTGTTGGGCCACGGTCGGCAGGAACGAGACAACAAGACTGCTAGCGCCTCTAGAGCCTGAGTACGGAGAGTATTCGAACTACATTGTAGAAAATTTATGCTCGTATTTTCCCATTTCTTTGTTTTAATTCAATTGCAGCTTCTTAATAAAAACATAAATACCTATGACAGGATTGTTATCAATAGATGCAACAAAAAACAAATACGCTATGGAATAAGTATGAATACATTTCCGCAAAACTCGCTCGTTTAATTCATAAAATTGTAGATCAATTTGTAAAAATAATAATCGGACTGTTTAATAATATTAATTTTTAACAAAGGAATTCAATTCTATTCGGAATGTTTATCTTCACACATACACACAAGCATTTTACTTCTTGAGTCAGATTAGGAAAAAAACAGCTACAAGAGATATGTTGGAGGACAAACAGATAATACCTAGGCAGAATTAAATTGTTTTAAGATTACAAACTAGCTAAAATAAAATGTCTTTAAAAACGCAGAAATTAATTGCAGAATTTAGGAACAAAAAAAACAACTGTTTAAATTTATAATTTTTAAAAATTTCTCATCATTCCATAGAAGACTAAATAGTGAATTTCTTTTCTTCGTTTTATAACGTTCCTATATACAAACGAAGAAACGTTATTCTTAAAAAATCTCCAATAAATTTATTACATTTTGAAAATATCAACTTCTTTAATAACCGAAAAATTAATTAAAAAATATTAAAAAGAAGTATCTCAAATAAAGTCAAAACGAAGTTTTTGTTCGCATATTTTAACTATAAAAAGTTTTGTCTACTATAAGCTATCAGATTTCGTACAATAATTGTAATGTATAGTACACGTAGTAAAAATACCCACATTAGACGAAAGCAAAGTGGAAAACATTCATTTAGACCAGCAGTGCAATGAAATCTTAATTGTTTTCTTAGACTACTTATGTACTAAATGAATATGAATAAACTGTTTTATTAAAATTGAAAAAGTTATTGCATACAAATTTTGCCTCACACTGTGAATTTTTACTCGACTTTCATATCGGCAACCCACTATACTCCAATGTATTTTCAACGTCAGTACAATGGCAGTTCGAGAAATTAATAAAGTTTTTAAGGTGAGGGTTGAAGGTACACCTTAGTAATTTCTAACTGCAAAGTTCCTTTCACTGATTCTCTATAACAACTCTAATATATTTTCAGCTACTTTAATAAGAAAGAAATTAATTTATCAAAAAATGAAAACGACTTTTTTAAATTGGGGGTTGAAAGTGTACTCTGATAATTTCCAACAATAAAATTCTATTCACTAATCCCTTGAAACAACTTTAATACATTTTAGCAATTTCAATCCGTTTAATAAGGGATAAATTACTTTATTTTTAGTAATTTAAACTTTCTAAGGTACAACAGTTAAATTTGAAATATTAATATTGTCAATACTAAAGTAACAAGTAAAATAAACAAATTTAGCAAATTGATTAATAACTTTTTTGTAATCATAACGAGTAGTTATTCAAAATTGTTAAATTTTTAGTTATTTTATATAAATCTAGAAACATTAATGCAATACTGTTACAGATTAATTATTCAGACCTTAGGTCTCTTGTTTACTGTTCAGATAGTTTCCATTTCTTTGCCTTATTCAATTGAACGTAAAATCAAAGATAATTTCAGGGTAATAAAGTTTATATTAGGTTTGTGACTTAATAAAAACTTTATTAGACCAAAATTGGTACCGATTTTCACATTCACTTACTTATACGAGTCCAATTTGTACAAAAATAATTATTTTATCTATGTATGCATATTTTAATAAACTATAGTAATATAATTGAAAACACTCACCGTTAAAGCCACAACCAGGAAACCGCACTCTTCCTTCAAGGATGCTGTTCCAATGCAGCTTCAAGAGTCCAAGAAGGAATAAGGAAAAGTTGCTGCAACAAAATAAAACATTACTTTACAAATTCCATAAGTATGTAAATATATAATTAAAAAGCCTATTTATGACAACTATTACCTGATGAGCCTCAATAATATCAGTCAATGGTTAATAATACAACTAAAATTACCAGTGATAACTAAACTATTAGAGAAAAATAAATAGTCAATTAATGCAAAATGGATCGAATTAATAATAAAATGACTCACCATATGAAACAATAGGGATAACAATTCCTCCACAACAGTTGATATGTACACTTCGCACAGTCAAAGGTACTCATTGGAGAATTACTGCAGAATTGATGTTAAAATATTCTTTGGGTAGAATGATTTCATTGTAGGTGATTTCTTGTTCTAGTGGGACCGAAATAAAATTATAATTGGGCAAGAAAAATGAATTCACTAAACTATTTATGAACTAATACATGAAATAAGCTAAAAGCCTACTGAAAAACGAGTTTGATAGTACAACTGGTTGGAAATAGCAATGGAATGTTCATGTTTTTGTCAGATTTCTGTTAAAAAAAATTTTTTTTACAATGAATTATATGCAACCAAACATACACAGCTGTAGATTGATCTGTATACTGCTAATTAATTAATAATTGTAATAAATTTTTTTTTGCGTAGATACAGGATAATGAGTCTATGTTAATTTTTTGTCTATTATTGTAGTATTATTGCTGTTGTCGGCCATTATACATTTCTCATTGTTAGCGTATTGTTGCCAATGTCAGCCATTTTAGTTTTCAATTGTTGATGTATTGTTGTCGGTGTCGGCCATTATACTTTTTAATTGTTAACGTATTGTTGCCGATGGCGGCCATTATACTTTTTAATTGTTGACGTATTGTTGTTGATGTCGGCCATCATCGTTTCTTAACTGCTGTAAATCGCGCCTTTTCGTTTTTGTAATGTATAATATATAATGTGCAATATCAATAATGTATTTCTAATTTAAAATTATGTGTAAATAAATAGCCTGTTGGTACCTATGTGAAATCTTTTTAAATGATTTAGAATCAAAGTCAACTTGTTTTGTTTTCAACAAAACATGTATAATTACTATAACGATTCAGGCAATTTCTTCTAATTCTTTTAATCAATAAAAAAGTAAACAATAATAAACAGCCCAATTTCCCACATAAAGCTAACAAAGTTTTTTGTCCGCATTTTTAACTATAAATAACTTTCTTTATCAGAATTCGTTTAAAAGATCGTAATGTACAATACACATCGTAAAAGTACTCAGCTTAGACAAATATCCAAAACAACACATTTATTTACATCAATAATGTTAAAGAAATCGTAATTATTTTCTTAAGAGCGCATACGTACCACATAAATTTAAATACTTTATTTTATATTATTAAAATATGCAGAAAAAGTTATTGTTTATAAATTTCGACTCATACTGTAATTTTAAATATTCTTCATCCTCCATATCGGCAACCCAACGTACTGTACCGTCAGTAGAGTTGCATTTCACGATTCATTTAATTTTAATTTTCAATACATTTTTTGTACCTTCAGCTCGTTTTATAGGGGAGAAATTAATTTATAACAATATATAAAGACGTTTTCAGATTAGGGATTGAAAGTATACCTTAGTCAATTTTAAGTCCAAAATTCTTTTCAGTAATCCTTTACTTTAAACTTTAAAACATTTTGATACTTTTAGCTCATTTAAAAAGGTAAATATTAATGTTATACAGAGATAGATGTTGATGTTCTTAGAAAAGTATAACATTGCAGATAATTAAGTTCTTAGTCAAAACAAGGGTTGAAAAACTCACCAGCCTGTTATGTAATTCCTTTCAGTTGAGAGCCCTTTACTTTTACTGCTCTTAGATTCTTTGATGTATGTTACGCATATGTCAAGCCTGTTTTCTGCTTTATTCTTCAAAGAAGGCATTCTGCATTCTGTAATTCTGAAAATAAGAAAATTCAGTAAATAACGCAATTCAGATACAAAACTACAGCATTCCCACCTGTTTGTTTTGTAGTAGAAGCTGTAGAACAAATGATAAATAATTGTTGAGTAGAGAAAAATTAAAATATATTATTACATCAAATTTTACAAACAATTTACAGTTATCTCACTACATGTTTACCTGTTGTATTAATCGATTGTGGAAGTGGTGAGAGGGTTTTCTATTTAATGTGTAAAATCTATATACTTAGTGTGTAAGAAATCCCTGCTGTGTCTACCTGGTTGGATCTCATAAGGAGGTTGTACGTTGCACTTGCACAAGGAAATTAAAACTTCAATAAGCGGTTCCACACATTTAACAGCAACAGTTTTGAAGAAATTATATTCTCTAAGAATATTATAATATTTTTAACGGTTTTTCATATAATTACGTTGACAGCTGTTTTCATAAATAAGGTTATTTTGCTCGCAATAATTTAAAAGGTGCGCTGGGCGCCCTCTTTTGATGTTGCCTTTAACCACTGTGGTAGTTGTTACCATAGAGAAAAAGGAGCTACATGAACATTGTTTAAAAAGTGTAGTTTTTTAGAGTTTTTAAAATTTTGTGAACTAATATTAAACAGGCAAAAAAAAATAAATACGTAAGCCCACATAAAGTCTTTTAAAAGGATTTTCAAAATTTAAAAGGTATTGTTATGCACGCTTAGACTTAGCGTTTATAGTGCCACTATTTGAAGAATTTGCCGCCCATCATTGAAGTATCCTCACACATCTATGAATTTAACATAACCTTAATTTTTAATTGTAAATGAAAATAAGTTTTTTAAAATAAACATGAATTAATAATTAATTAATTATCTAAGAAATCATGAAAGGTCTTGCTTACAAACAATCTTCCGACTCAATTGCTCAAACATTTTGCAACGAAAGTAATTCCAGAGAAAATGTAATAAGGAGTGAGGAAAATACATTAAATTGTTCAAAGGGGGCCACTTCACACAAGAATAAAGAACCAAAGGAAGTTGTTTCACCCATTGAAACAGGTACTTCTCATTCAATACTAAATATATTGTAGAAGAAAATATAATTGAAAGTATTCAAAGTAAATGATGCTATTTTAGATGATGAAGATGCTAAGAGCAAGGGGTCAAATGTAGTTAATGTTTTTCAATTTATGATGGATAACAGACATAAAGTCATTGGTAGGAATTCTCCTGGAAAAGAAGCTGTAGACAATAACGAGGAAGATGTAGAGCAAAATAAAAAGAAGTTGGCTGCACGAAAGGCTTTACTTCATAAATGGGCTGCATCTAAAGGAACAAGCAAAAGGAAAAATGAGGAACTGGAAAGAGATCAGTTTATTTCATATACATTAGATGAAAGAGCTAAAAGAATGAAAAAACTTTTAACACAAAATAGTAAGAAATGTGTTAATGTAGCTAGTGAAATTGATAATGACTTTGAAAATGACAAAAATGTATGCAAAAGGCGCGAAGACAAAAACAGAAGTGAAAAATATGACAAAAAGTGCACTAGTGAAAATAAAAAATTAGGTAGAAAAGTCAAAGAAAACCAGAAAGAAGGAAAAAAAGAGAAACTTATTAGTGTTTTAGGTAATTTGAAGAGTGAAAATTGTGAAAAAAAAGGCAGTTGTGTTGAAGATAGAGTAACAGAGGCTCCTCTTGACAAAAATTTATCAAAGGGTAATAAAAGTAGTAAGAGTAAAATAAATAATTCTAAATCCCAAAAAAACTGGACAATGAAGTTAAGATTAAATATAGAAGAAATCAATCATTCAAGCTCAGAAAAATCAATTACATCAAAAGAAAAAGAATGTGTTATGTTGTCTTCTAATTCAGAGTCAGAAAATGAGCAACAAGAGACGTTGAAAAAAGATTTGAAACTTGCACCATTATTTGTTAAAACATCCAAAAGGAATGTGGATAAGGCAGCTTTAAAAGCACGGAAGGAGTTTTTAAATAGTGGTCTTCCACCGTCTTTACTTAAGAAGAAAACTTTAGAGAATCAGAAACGGTATGTTTACTTCTTAAACTTAGTTATTTTAACCGATTGTCTTGTATTAACCAATTTAATTTTTCAGTAATTTGGAAGAAGATTATGTCATGTTTCCAGTGATATCTCACGTTCGTCCAAAACAAACAGAAGGAGGATTAAGAAACTGTTCCATTAATTTTTGGGATTTACCTGAAATTAAACTACCTTTCATTGAAAATAGTTGCGATAATGTTTTCATTACAAATTTGGAAGAATTAGGATCGATAACAAAATCGAAATATCCCCCAAGAGAATTTTTCTCTAAAGTATCATTTGACAAAGTAACAAGGTTTAAAAAAATAGTTAAAGACATCAAGAACAGCAATCCTGACTATCCTGTATATAAGGCGTTCAAAATTCTAAAACAAAAACGTTTAGGTTTGATAAAATCAGAATTAGAAAGCGAAATTTCAAAAAAAAGTAAAAAAAAAGGCAGAAAAAGAAAAAAGGAAGCCAGAATGACTCACCAAAATATACCTGATTCGTTAACATGGGTTGAAAAATACAAACCATCATCTTTTAATGATATATTTGGCAATATTTCAAGTGCAACTGAACTAAAGAAGTGGTTAAATCAATGGGTAGTCTTTAAAAAGGAAATAAACGCACAGAAAATAGGTCGAAAAAGGAGTGATTCTACAAGCAGTTCGGAATTTGACATGGCCGACGGTAACAGTATAGATAATACTTTACCAGGAAACGGCATGATATTAGTGGGTCCCCATGGTTCTGGGAAGACTGCTTCATTATATGCAATTTGTAACGAATTAGACATAAACGTCTTGGAATTAAACGCTTCTAGTAAGCGAACGGGTAAAATACGAGTTCTTGGTTGTATTTTTACTAAATGATTAATTCCTTTTTATAATTTCTTTAGGTAAACGTTTACTGCAAGAAATCCAGGAGGCAACTCAGTCCCATCAGGTCCGAAAGGCCCAAGAAAAGTCCAATTCCATAAGCTCTTTCTTCCAACCAGATTACCCATCATCTTCTTCTGACGAAAGTAATAATTTCAAATCAAAAATGTGTCTTCTTCTTGTAGAAGACGTCGATCTAGTCTTTGAACAGGACGAGGGCTTTCTGAGTGCTTTATCTCAAATTTTGCTCGTCAGTAAACGTCCCGTGGTAATGACCACTGCTGACCCTACGTGCCTTCACCTTCAAAAATTTACTGCACAGCATCAAGCTATTGTATTTGCTCCTATGTCTTCCAAGACCCTCGGGGTATGGTTACAGATGGTTTGCCTAGTCGAGGGATATTTTGTTAAAAAGGAGTCGCTGTGCAATCTTCTGGAGTTTAATAATGGCGATGCAAGAAAAACATTGTTACAATTAGAGTACTGGGTAACAAGTGGAGGAAACATCGATGGAAAATACGAAACAACTAACGAGAAATGTGATGAATTTTTATCCATTGACGAAGGTTCTAACGATTCGTGTTTTAAATTTGAAAAGGAAGAAGAGGACGCCGAGAGGGACGTAGAAACGCACGCAAATTGTACTGAATATTTTGCTTCAAAAGTTGAAGGTAATGAACTGTGGTGGAATTTATACGAAGCCCTGGGAAGCTCAAAGACTGAGATGAAGTCTGCGTTGAGATTTTTGGACTCTATATCGTTGTTATCCAGCGGTTCCCTGGGTCGCGCCTGTATCAGGAATAGAAGGGAACTTACTTCGAGATTTTGGGAAGAAAATTTAAAGGACAGCTTGAGTCTGAACGACTGTCAGGACGATTATGAAATGCAAAAGGATTTTGTATTAAATTTTTCAGAAACTGTTTTGAATATGGGTCAAAAAATGAACTTTGAAGATGTAAAAATTAATTTGGCCGTTCCGTCTGTGGACAGAATTAGGTACGTAATAATGTAATTAATATTAATTAAAGGTGTTTTCTGATATATATATCAAATTCTAGATCGAGAATTAAAAAACATGCGTCGGATTCAGCTCTTGTACAGATAGTACCCCTTTCTTCGCACATGGATAGAAAATCTGTCGCAATGGACTACCTCCCTACGCTTAGAAATATCGCGAAGACAGAGGCCTACAGGTTTACCACTAATTCGAAACGTCGAAATCGTTTTTATCATTATTTGCGCGGTCTCGGATTGGATGTGAACGATATTTGTCTTAAAACCGCCTGTGAAACTTTTAAACAATTATAAAACAAACTAGTAAAAAATTACCTTATGTGAGTAGTCAAAAAAAATTAATTTAACTGTATTGTACTATTATTATTATTTT
>NW_020442461.1:333070-345136 GCF_000699045.2 Agrilus planipennis | reverse complement strand
CTAAATAATACTCTTCAATATATTGAATTTTTTATATAATTTTGAACATTCATTAATCTACTTCAATGAAACTAAAATTATAATTCAATTATAGCATTTATTTTAAATTGTCCCGGCGCCTTCACCAAATTTTTTAAGAATTTTTTAACAATTGTCGATAACTTTCGTATATATGTGTGAATGTCTTATTTTCGCCATGAAACTAACTGCATCAGTAAAAAAAATAATTTAAATAATATTAATGCGATGGTTTTTAAAATATCGGTTTAGAACGCCCATCAACTTCTTGTATGTAAAAACAATCGTGCAAAAGCTTAATATATTAAGTTCGAGAGTTTCGAGAAAATTTGTAACTATTATAGATAAAATATAAGAATTTTTGTAAAATTTTCAAACGAAATAATTAAATATGATGTGATTAATATTTTGTCTATGTGTAGTCTCAAAATTGCATAACAAAATTAAATTGTACGAATAATCTTGAGATAATGGATTAAAGAAACTAATAAGTAAGTTTCTGAAAGCTTTATATTAAATATTAATATATGAAGATTAATTTCCATTTCACAGTTTCAATGGTATTCAAATTTAAAAATTTAAATTGAGAAATGGCTGCTACATGCGCCATCTGTGAGCGAATTGCCAAACTGTACTGCAAACAATTATGTTGCCTACAACTAAATAGCTTCTTAGGTAGTTAGTTTGGCACTTCGATTGCAGGTGGCACCAGTGTAAGTTTCTTATGTACAGTGGTGCACTTATGGAATTATACGTAAACGTTTGCTGCAAGAAATCCAGGAGGCAACTCAGTCCCATCAGGTGCGAAAGGCCCAAGAAAAGTCCAATTCCATAAGCTCTTTCTTCCAACCAGATTACCCNTTCGATTGCAGGTGGCACCAGTGTAAGTTTCTTATGTACAGTGGTGCACTTATGGAATTATACAGTATATACGGTTGGTTGCAGAAGTAATTTTAACAATTTTTTTTGTTATAAACATAATATTATTGCATATATTACGCCATCAGGTAGATCACTTTGGTTAAGAATAGTGCATTGGACGAATCGTATTATAAAATTATATGTTAATAAAGTGAAATGTACGCACCATATGAAACGATAATATTAGATTACTAATACATAAATGAGAAGGGGGGTACAGGGGCATGAAGGTAGAAACCTATTAGAAATCATACGGCTATTAATACATTGAATAATTCGATTAGACATTATTAGCTCTAGATGTTAGAAGGGTCTGGTGAAGGTGTAGGTGTAACGCGGTAGGCTGTATAAGCAGGTAATTATTATTAAATAAGTTAGAATGTGAAATTAAGTGCCTGGGGAACTAAGATTCTTGATGAAATTTCAAGTTTCAGTTCCTTCAAGCTCCATTAGCGCGTGTGATGGGAAATTTTATCCCAAACCTCTCGCTTTTATAAGACGATATCGGAGGCTTTCAAATATTCAAACATTGTAAGGGTGTTATATGTTAGAAAATTCAAATTTAATCGATAAACTTCCTCGACGCAGTTTTCTTTGCTGGTTTACACTAACTTACTTACGATAGTGAGTATGACAAACAGGGGAAAATAAAGAAAAACTTCCTCATTAAGTAATGAAAACTTGTCTGACGATATTAAAACAAACTTTAATTTATTTTCTGTTTCATTATTGTCAGTTGTGGGATGCACAAGTTTCACTTACTATATTGCAGCGTTTTGCTAAAGTGGCTTCCTTTGTTTTAGCAAATTGCCTTGCTAAGTAAGAAAACACTTTTGTTTCGCATTCAACATTATACTTAACAAACAAGGCCGTAGCTGGTGCATCTAGCTGGCTTTTCACAAGAAACTAACTAAGGAAATGAAATTGGATAAGAAGAATGTGTTTAAACAAAAACAACTTCGAACGATGCTGTTGCTTATTCCGTTGCATTAAATTGTTTTCCAGAGATACAACGTCAAAATGAACTGTACTTTAGCTAATACATAGTAGAAATAGATACAGACAAAAAAATGGTATTATGTACAATGGAATACTATTTTTAATAAGTAAATAATAACAAGAGAATTTTATAGTTTGGGTCATGTACATGTAAGGGAAAACGTTTACCGAACATTAAAGTAACACATTTTTTCTTTTTCTACTACGTTTATCTAAAAATACATCCCGCTTTTCTGAAAACTGACGTAAATTAAGTGAACTTTCAAAATCTTTTGAACAAGGCGCAATACCCCTAAAAACACAAGTAAATTGCATTTATTCGACTCTTTATTACTTTAAATGTATTAGATAGAATTAAAGCACAGTTAGACTTAAAGAAATGAAAGACACAAGAAACAGAGAATAAAGAAATTGAGTAAGTAAACTTTGTACGTCATAGGATTAAAATTAATACATGTTTGAGAAGAAAATGCTTGTACCTAAAGGTGAACTGCCTGTTCCTGCTTCTTAGAATTCTGTTAAAATTGAAGCGTATGGTTTATAAAGTTAAGGGTTGATTTTCTTTAAATAATTTCGGTTTTAATTTTTTTGTCGTTGTGCCTCGGGGTGAAGGACGAGCGGCGCGGCGTCACGTAGTGGGTAGATAATCCATTTACGATAAACTGTGGTATACGTTGGGACGCGACGGCTATGACGCCGGGCGTCGTCGTCATCGTCGACGACGGCTATGAAAAACGAACGCCAAACTACAAATTGCTACGAAACGTAATTGGCAGATATGTTGGGAAAACAGGTTTGTAAGCCTTCGGAAAGTTTCAGCACTAGAGGTTAAATCAGATTAGAGAAAAACAGCCCCGTAGACGTGGGGTTGGGACTTTTTTAAACATTCTTTAGATTCCGCTAAGCCAGGTAATGCACTCACCAATATACGCTCCAGTTTATAATTAAATTCAAATACCTACTGATTATAAAGTTTCATCTCAAATATGCAAATATTTAAGTATATAATATATAAAAAGGCAGCGAATGAAATTCTAGTTAGAGGTTAAAACCGTAGTTTTGTTTTAACGCGATGAGAATATAGAAAATTTAACCCTTAACGAAATACAGACTAGAACCTTAATAACTTAAACCTCAATAACGTAGTAACCTCTATAAATTCATAAAATTTTGTGTTCCTTTCCCCTCGGAGTCCAAACCCTTCACTACTTAAAATAACAACCCTTTATAACTTAAACGAATAACTTGGGCATCGTACCTCATTAAACAGTGAAAAGTGGTTTGAATCGGGAGAAAGTCTTCTATGTAAAAGACTAAGAATTGCTGAATTTCCTGATTTAGAAAAATGCTTGTTACATGGTTTAGACAGTGTAGAAATATATAAAAACATTAGTGTTAGTGGACTTATACCAAAGGAAAAAGCTGAAGAGTTTGCTAAGTCACTTCATCATCATCATCATAAGGTCATCAGTCCTAAGACTGGTTGGGCACGTACCTCCACTCTTTCCTATCCTGAGCTAAACTTCGCATTTCCCTAAAACTAGAACAGCCCACATTCTTAACTATTTGCGAACAGTAATCTAATCTAGGTCTACCTCTACCCCTCCTAACTCCTGTTTCTGCCTCTAATATGTCTTTGACTAGACCTTCATGCCTGAGAAGGTGTCCTACCAACCTATCTCGCTAAGTCACTTGGAAGTCATAATTTTAAAGCTTAAATTTAAATCCTTAGTAAGTAGAAGCCTCAATAACACAAATTATTTTACGTTTCCCTTGGTCTTTATCTTACCGAGGTTCTACTGTAAATGATTCGTAATTTGTTTTCCAATTTGAACACGCAAAATTAAGCTCTTTAGAGTGGTTCAAGCCAATCTAAATTTGTATGATATGAAAGAGAGGCAAGATGTCGTAATCGAAAGGGAAACGGTTCATAATTAAAAATCAAAGATGGTTTATGGCAAAGTCTGACACGTCAACTAAAGTAAACTTTGCGATGGATAGAAATGTCATGAATTTGTCAGTAAAACCTTGTTACACCAAAGAGTGGCCAATGGAACCTCACACAACTGGTACATCCATAATGGCTGTAGAATTTATGGATGGAGTGGTACTCGGGGCTGATTCAAGATCGACAACCGGCGCGTACATTGCCAATAGATACAGTGACAAATTGACCAAAATTACCGACAACATTTACTGTTGTCGATCCGGCTCTTCGGCCGATACCCAAGCGATAGCGGACGTGGTGGCGTACACTTTAAATTTTCATCAGTCCGAACTCGGGGAATTACCCTTAGTACAGAATGGGGCTGCCATCTGTCGAGAACTATGTTACAATTACAGGGACTCTATTTCCGCTGGAATTCTCTTGGCCGGCTGGGATAGACGAAAAGGGGGACAGGTGTATTCCATCCCCGTTGGAGGAATGTGCTTGAGGCAATCTGTGGCTACGGGGGGGTCAGGATCGAGCTACGTTTACGGGTATGTTGACGCTAATTTTCGACAGAGTATGATGAAAGAAGAATGCGTCGAGTTTGTTGTTAAGACGTTGAGTCTTGCCATGGAAAGAGACGGTTCTTCGGGAGGAATCGTTCGATTGGGAATTATAAACGAGGACGGAATTGAAAGGAGAATTTTTCAGGGGGATGAACTGCCCAAATTTGATAAATTTACTTAGGATGCTAAAAGATATTTGTAATCTGTAGTTAGTATCTAAATAAATAAGACTTGTAACAAATCATGACTACTTCTGTATCGAGATTTAGAATCGAAAGAGATTATTAAAAGTGTAGGTGTGAACTCAGGATAGGAAGGAATGTGAAGGTAGTGTTCGGTATCAAGTGATTTCATGTGTAATCATAACTGAAATCTGTTTCAACAAGAAATAAAACAAATGCTTCTAACAGATGTTACCCCTTGGACCCAGAATAGAGAGGACTTTATTATTGCTGGGGACAGAGAACCCAGGACCTAGACTAAGGAATTCCTCGATATCTTTCGAAATGTCGGTAATATTGCTTAAATTAACTAGATATCACGGAATTCCTTAGTTCAGGTCCTGAGTTCTCTGCATCCCTGGATCTGGAACTCACGGCGAGTTTTGAAAACATTCTTAACCTGAAATATTACTAGGTTCATTCCTTTTTCAATTGATTTGCATTGACCGATTTGGTTTCCATTTACGTATGCTTGGTCACAGTGTCGATGATCACCTGGACACCTGAGCTAGTCCGGCCCTGCATAAGACTATTGCTTAAAATTTTGGCCCAAAATATGAAACCGAAGACAATAGGGGGTAGATATACAGTATTTTGTCTTGTACGTAGTTAGTTTTACGTCTCCGTTGTTTAGTTTATTTCCTATAGCGCATAAATTCGCCAACAGAATTTGGTCGAGTCGTAGGTAGCATAAATTTAGATATGGAAATAATTCATCTATTGTTCGGAGTCGACTGCAAACGCGGCACGAAACGCAAACTTTGTTGAATGTAACCTCACACCTCGACATAAATTCACGCTGATTCTGATGAAAATTTAGCGCAATCTACTCCATTAAAAAAGGAGAAAAATAAGCGACCCTGTTTAATCTGCAACACAAGAAACTTCAACAGCAGTAGGTACTACAAAACCGAAGCGTTTAAAATATTTTAATCTAAATGCAGCGGAAGTTTTACATAACTAAAAAGCTCACAAAGTTTGCCATAAAAAAAATACTGATCGACTCGTGGAATTGGGGAATCTCTCATTGAAACACTATTAAGGCACTTCAAGCACCACATCCCCCAATATTTATTTCAGTAATAATCTTGGAGGTAATGATGACGAAGAGATCTTCAAGATTTAACCCTCAAGAGTATGAAACGGGAAAAATAAATGATATCATACAACCACTTAGCATTAAGTTTATATTTGCTATAAGAAACAATCGATTCATCATCAGTTTAATATTACTGTACTTTTCCGTACATATGTGCCTTTCCGTCAAATATTACCACATCTTTCTACAATTGCCATTTTTGTCTGTATGACATCTTCTCGGGACCTTCACGATGTGTCTACCAGCATTATCAGGAACCGGAACATTCTCAGTGCTGTTACCGAAATCATCAGAAGACGGAGACGTTCCAGAAGAGGTGCTCTTAAATCCTATCAAAACAATTTCATGTATCATGACGTATATATGTGCGAAATTATGTACTGAAGTTGTGTAAGGCATGTAGATGATAAACGATTAATTATAATGCATAAAAAATTATAAACAAGTACGTAGATAGCACATAATTAATATACCTTCGGTTGTGGTTGATGCAATTTCAGCTTGATCAGTGGTATTGGTAATAAAAGTTCGGTAATTTGATTGTTCTGGTTGAAAACGAACATCTACTTTGATTTCAGTACTATCGTCATTTTTAATGTCAGTTTTCTTGTTGGAATCTGTAAAAATATTCCTATTGTTAGCGTTTCTTTCCGCTGATGAAATGTAAACCCCCATTGTAGTTTCTGAACTTATATTGTCGGCTTCAGTGACAGCATTTATACGGTCTTTATCTGTTATGTGTCCTTTTGGTTCTTCCGTGGTAGTTGTTATAACATCCCAAAAGGTTTTGCCATAATTTCCATGGCCCTGATGGTGGCCAGGTTGACGATAGCGATGTCTGTTCGGTCGAAACGGTGGGGAAAACGGATTATCAACAGGGGAAAGCGGCCGGAATAGGAAAGGAGACGAAGATGTTGGTGATGGTGTCATCCCTGGCATAAATCTGAACGTGTCGCTAAAGTGTGGCGATCTTCTATGGCGTACCTGTACCATATTATTTAAATCTTTGGCACCGTCTTTATATGACGTTTCTTCACAGTTCACTATCGTTGTCAGTAAAGTTTTTACAAGAATTAGAAACACAATAACTTTGTAATGCATCACTGTATAAAGGATTTAACGGAAATTGACAACCAAACCCGAACTGAATTTGTTCTTTGTTTTCTATTTTTGCAAAGAAATCTTAAATGGAATGTTATTAATGTTAAATATAAATTGTAAATAGATCTGCAGATGATGACGTTCACACATTCGATATTTCTTGATTCATTTTGCATTTCACAATGCGATAGATAACCTTTTGATATTCAAGTTTATACGAAGATTTTATCATTTATGTTAACATTTGCTGGAAAATCCTAACAAATATATTAAATGCGAATGGGTATTTGTTTGTTTGTTTATTACGATTTCACGCCTTAATTACTCAACCGATCATAATGAAATTTTATACACACATTGTCAGGGATACAGAGAAGGACATAGGGTACTTTTTATCCAGAAAAAATACTGCTTCCGAGAGATAGACCCCTACGCGAGTGACTGTTATATGAAAGTCTTTATTCTTTAATTAAAAATTGTCCATTTAATTATACACATAATAAATTCCAAAACGAGAAAATTTCATTTAGATTGTTTGTTTATCTATTAATTATTTTATAAGGTGGATTATCTGTATTTTGATCCAGTTACCGCAACGTGTTCAGCAATTTGTGTATTCTTTCGATAAATTATGCTTATCTTATAATTCGACACAACGAAACAATTAATTAATTAAAGGGCCGGAAGGTACGGCGAAATTATTCCCGTTTCCCCAGTGAAAGAAGGGATAGAGAAGCAATTAAGTTAAATTAACTGGGATTACAGAAGGATTACCGAACTAAAGATACTTCCCGTTGCTTTCGGCCAAAATCCAAATATTACTAGGACGAATAAATACGGNAAATGTAAGCAGCTTAGCGGTTGATCAAAGATATTTAGCAAAACTTGATTATTATTTTGTACAGACATATTTTGTACAGGTAATTTAGAATCTTGTGGGCCATAACCTTGGGTTAGTCGGCGACAAAATATTAACCGTGTGGCCGTCATCGTTTACATGATTAACACTTGAGTCAATGGTCTCGAAGTGTACAATACGAAGCAAGAAAAAGGTTCGGTCCGTCCCTCGCTTATTTTGCGACCCATGACATTTTAAGATACCTCTAACATTCTTATCTAGTATATTTCTGGTAATATCTAAGGAAGGATTGTGTTGAATATTTTAAGAAAACGTAAGAGGTGACCATTAATTTTGGATTCCTATTTTTAAAACAAAAACTAAGCTCAACCTGAAATTGGATCATAAACTGTCATTTAGACCACTTTTAAGTGAAATTCATACGAAAATAAATTAATGAGCTTTTCCATACCCTAATTAGGTAAAAAATTTTTGTTGTTTTTGTGAGATATAATGTCTACAATGTAGATTTTAGGGAGAAGTTACTTAGTAATGTTCAGGCAGTGTTTTTGGCAGTAATAATTGTTGAAACTAATGATAGGTGAGCATCGACGCAGGTTTTAATTATTTTTAGTTTGCGAATTCCTAAGAGCGCGGCGAATATAAATAAATAAATTGCAGAATACTTGATATAAAAATGTAGTTTGCTATTAGGTCAAATCGCAAATAACGTCAAGGGAACAGGTCGTTATTTATATTCATTACAGTTAAGTATATGAACGTGTTTTGCATATTTACAGTCAAAATCTGTTAGTCAATACACCTATCAATATTATACACATATTATTTACATTTTGACTTTTATCTTATATAAATTCAACTAAATAAATTGAATTTAAAAAGACTTGTTTTTTTTTTTTGGAGGAAGATGATGGTATTCCAGTTACGATAATTATACATATACCTAACACAAAATACATTTATTGACAGGTCATGTCAGTGTTTTGGGGTCAAAAGTTGCACGTTTATATCTCATCCCTTTTTATCAAATCGCAAAATAATGGTGTAAAGCAATTCCTAACAGTGTTAAAAAATCACCGCTGGTACGACCAATTATTGTTATTGTTAGATTTGAAAGAAACAAAAGAATGATCTAAAATTTCGCTCAGATTGGAGATTTCGTGAATCCAATTCAAAGACTGCCTAAATCACAGTTTATCACAGCAATTCATGATTGGTTGATCTGTTCATGACCAGATAAATCCAGCAAAATTCTTGGCAAATTAGTTCATTATGTTTTAAATTTTCTATGTATATGTAGTTTAGAACGTTGTGTAACTTTAGATGTATGAGAGACGGACCTTACCCCATAACAGATATAATTAACTGATTAATTAAACTAATTAAACTACAATCTGTAATATAACATATAGACAACCCAACATACAGCAAATATTACAACTCTGGTAATTTAACTATAAAGAAAGTTAGAATGCTTTTCTTCGCAAGAAAGTAACTCTATTAGGTGAAGCTCATCGTAATACTTGAATAAAGCACAAAAAAGATGTAGAAATAGTTAATTATTTAGTAACATTTCTAATTCGGTTGAAAATCCATAAAACTTAGAAGTTACGCATTGAAATTCGTCCTTAACAAGCCAGCCACAATGTTTACAACTTTATCTTAAAATTTTCTTTTTTTTTCGAATCTATCATTGTATTTGTTCAAGTGAGAAAGGCCAAAGATTTCGCCGATAACATTTGATTTAATGCGCGTATTTATGATTGAAACATAACAAAACTCGTAATATACTCCAAACCTTCTATCCGACGACCTTTGAATTAAAAAGTAAATGAATGTATATTTCTAAGAACGACTAGTATCTTTTGTTAATGTATCTCAAGAAAATGTAAGCAGCTTAGCGGTTGATCAAAGATATTTAGCAAAACTTGATTATTATTTTGTACAGACATATTTTGTACAGGTAATTTAGAATCTTGTGGGCCATAACCTTGGGTTAGTCGGCGACAAAATATTAACCGTGTGGCCGTCATCGTTTACATGATTAACACTTGAGTCAATGGTCTCGAAGTGTACAATACGAAGCAAGAAAAAGGTTCGGTCCGTCCCTCGCTTATTTTGCGACCCATGACATTTTAAGATACCTCTAACATTCTTATCTAGTATATTTCTGGTAATATCTAAGGAAGGATTGTGTTGAATATTTTAAGAAAACGTAAGAGGTGACCATTAATTTTGGATTCCTATTTTTAAAACAAAAACTAAGCTCAACCTGAAATTGGATCATAAACTGTCATTTAGACCACTTTTAAGTGAAATTCATACGAAAATAAATTAATGAGCTTTTCCATACCCTAATTAGGTAAAAAATTTTTGTTGTTTTTGTGAGATATAATGTCTACAATGTAGATTTTAGGGAGAAGTTACTTAGTAATGTTCAGGCAGTGTTTTTGGCAGTAATAATTGTTGAAACTAATGATAGGTGAGCATCGACGCAGGTTTTAATTATTTTTAGTTTGCGAATTCCTAAGAGCGCGGCGAATATAAATAAATAAATTGCAGAATACTTGATATAAAAATGTAGTTTGCTATTAGGTCAAATCGCAAATAACGTCAAGGNATAAATTAATGAGCTTTTCCATACCCTAATTAGGTAAAAAATTTTTGTTGTTTTTGTGAGATATAATGTCTACAATGTAGATTTTAGGGAGAAGTTACTTAGTAATGTTCAGGCAGTGTTTTTGGCAGTAATAATTGTTGAAACTAATGATAGGTGAGCATCGACGCAGGTTTTAATTATTTTTAGTTTGCGAATTCCTAAGAGCGCGGCGAATATAAATAAATAAATTGCAGAATACTTGATATAAAAATGTAGTTTGCTATTAGGTCAAATCGCAAATAACGTCAAGGAACTTTGATTGTTTCGTACAATTCCTTGTTTTGGAACCTCATTGTAAGCACAATCAATTGTTAGATATTATTTTATCGAACACTATTACGAAAACCTTCGTTTGTTTAAAATACCCTCTGTTTGTCGGAAACGTAATTAGTAAATAAAAATAAATAAAAAATAAGCACTCACAGTCAACAATCGTCCTCAAGTGGGCATTTGATCGGGCGTAATAGTCCTGAAACAAAAAGAAATATTGTTACTAAAAGGATAAAGCTTCGGCAGATTCTTTTTTGTATATACAAAATGAAAACACATCTAACAAAATTTTTCTGTCTTTACGAAGGAATTTCACGTCATTCTCGACAAATAGTTTTCATGCGCAATTCTCTCAATGAAATTAGAGCTATCTTGGTTAATAAACTTGAAAACTATCATCTAAGACGTAATAAAAGGAAGTCGTACACAGAAGGGTAAGTCATTTCTAATTCTATTTTATTCCCCTCGAATTGCAAGTCTGAATAAAAAACATTTTAATTATCTCTCAAGAATCTTAAAGTTTAAAGACCCTAAAACGATTATACACATAAAAAACAGCATTTTAGCAATATCAATATCTTTGTTTTCTACCTTAAAAATGGTTAATTTCATTTAATTTGAAATTCAAATATTCAAGTTTAGAATTCGTTCAAGAAGTTTTAAATTAAGTGAATATTTTACACCGTTTGATACTTTCGACGGTCCTTTGAATATTAATATTGAAACTGCAATTCATCATTTCTAATGTAGAAAACAACGACATCAACAGAAATTCGAAAAAGATTGTTAAAGGTGTACGTTTGGGGAGCGGCGCTGTACGGGTGCGAAACATGGATGGGAGGCGCGGCAGAAAAGCAAAGGTTAGAAGCGTTCAAAATGTGATCTTACAGATGAGGATACCGGGGATAGAGAAGGTTAGAAATGAAGAAATACTAGAAAGAATAGGAGAACAGAGGACTCTATGGAAGTCAATAAGAAATAGGCGAGATAGGTTGGTAGGACACCTTCTCAGGCATGTAGGTCTAGTCAAAGACATTAGAGGCAGAAGCGGGAGTTAGGAGGGGTTGAGGTAGTCCTAGATTAGATTACTGTTCGCAAATAGTTAAGAATGTGGATTGTTCTTAGGGTTGCCACCTTTTCAGGCTTTACATAAAGTATTTCTCGACTAAATGGTTCAAAAAAAAAGTACTCAGCGTAAAAATAAAGTATTTTATTTTTTGTTTTTAAAAACATATTTTTTGTTACACCTAGCAGCCAGTAACAAATTGCTGTCGCTCTTAAATATATTAATAGCCTCTAAACATGGCAAACAAAGATTTAAGTAAACTAAAAGTTCATTTTTAATTAGTTTTAATGAAGCTTTATTCCTGTCGTCCCGCCACTTTGCGTTCATAACAGAGAATACTCTTTCTGTAAATGCTGA
>NW_020442461.1:319925-326281 GCF_000699045.2 Agrilus planipennis | reverse complement strand
TTATATTTTTTTATGATAAGTCCTAACATTTATTACTTGTTGATACAATGATATTCAACGAACATAAGTTTCAAAATAATTGTTTAACACGTCGAAAAATGAAGGCTGTTTTGTCTATTTAAATTTATTTCCAAAGAAAGTCAGTGGTAGAGCAGTTTTAAATCAGGATCCTAGCTAGTGTAATCAGGATTTATGAATATCATTTAATGGTAATTCTTTTTGTACGTAGAAAATCGTATAAATATTTAAAACCTAAAGTTCTTTTGTTAATTTGTATTTAATTCTACATATAATAAAGATTACTGTAGAAAACTTATAATCGTCTTTTGGTGATTAATTCTTCTTTAAAAGTTATTAACGCAAGTATTGAAGTTAGTAATTACGAATTTTAGTTAATTTGTATTGTAAATTATCGTTGTAATATCGAATATAAATTGTTTACAAAGATAGGCAAACTTTATTACTAATTTTTAAAAAGTTCAATTTTGGTGGAGGCGCCGGGACAATATGAAAGAAAGGCTATAATTGAGTCATAATTTCGATTTAATTGAAGTAGATTGATCAATTTTCACTTTTAATTCATAGTCTCCCTATGTAGACGCAGATAGGAATGCTAATTTGTATCTTAACAATAAATTAATCTACAATCTGTAGATAGATAGGTAATATACAGGCAACCCAACATACATCAAACATTAAAACCCTAATAAAGCAATTATAGAGAAAATTAGAAAACGTTTTTCTCGTGAAAGTAACATTTTTACGTGATACTCAATACTATGTGTGAATAATCCTTAATAATATCACATAGAAATAATTAATTACTTAGTAATATTGTTAGACATCTTGTAAATGGCTGAAAAAAACCTACATATTTTTATTTAGAGATGCTAAAAACCAATTCAGGTTACTAACAATGAGTATTTAATTAATATTTATTGTAAAGTATCGCATTAGTACCGAAAATACGATTTGCATAAACGTATACAAATTATATTAGTAATTATTCAAAATTTTTGAAAACTTTGGTGGAGGCGCCGGGACAATTTAAAACAAATGCTGTAACTAAGCAATAATTTCGGTTTAATTGAAGTAGACTGATCAATTTTCATTTTTTATTCATAGTTTCTCTATGTAGAGGCAGATAGGAATGCTAATTTATATCTTAACAATAAATTAGTCTACAATCTGTAGATAGGTAATATATAGGCAACCCAACATACATCAAACATTACAGCCCTAATAAAACAATTATGGAGAAAATTAGAAAACGTTTTTCTCGTCAAAGTAACATTTTTACGTGATACTTCATACTATCTGTGAACAATCCTTAATAATATTACATAGAAAAATGTAATTAATTATTTAGTAATGATGTTAGACATCTTGTAGACGGTTNGTAAACTAAAAGTCCATTTTTAATTAGTTTTAATGAAGCTTTATTCTTGTCGTCCCGCCACTTTGCGTTCATAACAGAGAATACTCTTTCTGTGAATGCTGAAGTGACCAGAACGGACAGCAAAAGTGACACTACTTTGAACAGATTCGGGAAATCAGGTTGTTCAGTAAATATGGCTTGCCATTTTTCTGTGCAATATTATTCATGTAAAAATACTCTGAATTTCGAATAATCGCTTACAAAATTACGATGCTTACTTAAGGCCTTAAATAAAGTATTTTTGCGTACTTTGTGTGTCTTGTAAAGTATAACGTACGCACAGTCGAAATACAGTATAATACTTTATAATAAAGTACGGGTGACAACCCTAGTTGTTCTAGTTTTGGAGAAATGCGAAGATTATTTCAGGATAGGAAAGAGTGGAGGTGCGTGTCCAACCAGTCTTAGGACTGACGACCTTATGATGATGGGCTTATTCACATTTGTGATCTAAAATAAGAAGCCAAGCAACAGTCGACCGCCGACCCCAATCGACCATCACATTTTAAATTTCCACCGGAGCGCCCACTGACGGACAACTTTAAATTAAATTTCCGCAATTAGTGTGACTGTAATAAGTAAAAATTTAAGAGAGGACGACTTCCTGGGTTTTGTGCTATGTTTATCTATGTACGTACATGATCCGCATTTTTGTCCCCATTTTATTTACGGCGTAATTTAAGACTGTACGTAGCTACATTATTTTCGTGTTTTAGTAAAACCGGGAAAAGCGCAACGAGAAAGGCGGCTAGACGTGTGTGCACCTGTTCCACTTCATTCTGGCCTCGAGTTTTATGAATGTTTTATACTGTGGTACTTTTAATAACGACGCCGCACCGGTCTAAATTATTTTATATTTTACTGGAACCCAGCGAAATTCCATCCAGTTAGTTAGGCGCCTTTAAAGTTACGTAAAACAATAATGAACTGAAACCGCCTTTTAGTTCCTTGCCAGGCATTTAAAATATTTAGTCCAAACCCGTAAAAGTTTTTTCAACAGGAACGTTTACATTTAGGGTAGAAACGTAGACGCGAATGGATCGTTCATTAGATATTTAATCGACGAGGAGAAATTATTCGCTACTCCTTTTTATATCCCGGATTAAGAAAATAACTGCAAGATGTGTTTTCGCGTTCTAGGATTCTTATACAGTACATCGCCATGCATGTTGCAGATGTGTAACTCTTTTTGCTACAAACTTTGTCGTTGTTACACAACGCAATCGAGGCCGCCATGCTTAAATATGCTCTCTGTTCGTAAAACTCAAAGCAAGAACTCCCACATATACCACCCCTACAGCTTAAATTTGGATTTCGTAATCAACGCCGTTATTTCAACTTCTTACAAACTCGCTCCTTGTTGAAACATTCAGGTGGAATATTCATTTGGGTCATGCTTTTTTTGCTGTTTCTCTAATGGCATCTGCATTCTACAACAGCTTCGAATCCATTGCTTTATTTTGCATTAGCATTAACACTACTAAAAAGGACTCCTGCATAACAGGCTTTGACATGCTCCTGGTACTCAATTGCGGCTCGGATAAACATCGCAAAAGCATGCTGTATATCAAGGAATATCGAGAGATATTTGACATGCATCGTTAAGTTTCCGGTACTCAACTTTAGTCTGGTAAGGACTCAAACTGCTCATTATAGAGTATGTCAAATTAAGAATAAAGAAGCTCTTTTGAGACAGGTTTTGACATGCTCCTGGTACTCAATTGCGGCTCGGATAAACATCGCAAAAGCATGGTATATATCAAGGAATATCAAGAGATATTTGACATGCATCGTTAAGTTTCCGGTACTCAACTTTAGTCTGGTAAGGACTGTCGAATAAAGGATAAAAAAGCTCATTCGTGACAGACTCTGTTTCTGTCGTCTGTAGTCCCATTAAAGCTCATGGCAAAGTATACTTTATAAAAAATAATGAAATTCTTTTGCGACAGGTTTTGGCATGTTTGTGGTACTCAATTGAGGCTCGGCTAAGACACTTGGCAAAGCATGTTGTATAAGGAAGATAGCAAAAATTCTTTTTGTGAGAAACATTGTTGTGTTTCTGGTACTCAACATTAGTTTGGAAATAGCTCAAACCAAGATATATCGAATAAAGAACAAAGAAAGTTCATTCGGGTCAGGGTTTGTCATGTTTCTGGCGTTTGTTTATGACTCCATTAAGACTCATGTCATTGTTAATTTGATGCATCAATGCTTGAATAATTTACAATGAACTAAAGTATGTCGAATTTTTCAAGATGTGCTCAAAGTTCTGAGACAAATGAATGTTATATTAAGCTATATATTACGATTATAATGGACGTAAGGTAAATAAATGTTTTCGTGGTCGAATAGAATTATTGTGTCATGGAAAGCAATGCATCCCGTGTGTAAAATCACATTTGCACTTTACTAAAAAGAAAGCGGAAATTCCCGGTCGTTTCTGAGCCACTATACGAAATGAATGTTTTCGAAAAGTCTGAAGAATAGGCCAATGCATCACTAAGAATGGCCCTTTTTCCAACAATTTCCTTTAAAATGTAACATAAGAAATTGCTTTCGAAAAAGATGCTTAATTTACGATTATTTTAGCTGGGGACTTCTGCCCCCGAGCTCTTCAAAACAAACTTTCTAATATAAAAATGGAAATCTTTATGGTGCATGAGCTGAATTACAAATTGAACCAACTCTCCAAACTACTTCAAAATAAATACGGTGGAAATATAATATTTATTATATAGTAAAGACGGCCACTGATATGAAGGGAACCTTTGACAGGATATACAGAAAGAAAATATGGAGTATACTGGAAGACAAAGGAATAAATATGAAGTTAAGGAAAAGAATAGAGGAAATATATGAAGCAACATCATTTAAAGTGAGAATCAATGAAGAAATTTCTAGAAAAATTAGCATAATTAACGGGGTGAGACAAGGATGTCCCTTGAATACAGCTCCTTTTATACTAGCTTTTGCGGATCTAGAAAATAGTAAGGTAATGTTAAAAAAATGCGTAACGGTTTTTAAAAATGAATGCCTAAAAATATTACTAATTTATTAATTATTTCTACTAAAAGCTTGTGATTTGTTCGAAGATAGTATTGACTCACTGAAAGAAGTTATTTTAGTGAGAAAAAAAGTTTTCTACACTTATATTAGTAGAGTTGACATATTTGCTGTATGTTGGGTTGACTATCTTGACCATCTATTATATTACAAATTTTAGTTTAATTTATTTTATAAATATAAATTAATATCCCTAACTGCATCTACATGGAAGAAGTATGTAAGTAAGTCATGTTACTTAAGCAAAACCATAATTATAGCTCAATTAAAGCCTTTATTTCAACTTATCCCGGCGCCTCCACCAAAATTTTCAATAACATTTTTTAATAATTTATTTTTTTTTTAAGTATTGTTATTTTCTAATAATGTTAGTGTATCTTCATGGAGACATTCATTTCATTTTCGGTATTAAAACAGTACTTTTGAAAGATTAATCGTTCACATCGACTATCAACGAATTTCAAATTTATGTAAAAAGGATCAAGAATTGACATTAAATCCTGATTACACAGTCTGGCTACGAATCTGGATCATCATATTCTAGTATTTCTTTGACTTCAATTCCTTTTTGTTAGCCATAATTCCCAGGGAAATACAAGAAAATTTTGAAAAAAAAATCGCGGAATAAAAAGAAAATCTTCTGACTGCGTTTCGTTCCTAAAACAATTTCTAGATCCTTCGTTACCTTCATAAATTTTGTATTTTCCACTCATAATAACTACTTAAAACAGAGTAACGTATTCAACAATTGCATGTTTAAATGACTCCTAATGTCAACACGAAAGATAAAGGTTGAGTGTTGCTACGAGAGCTGCGGGGTTCATAGATCCAAGTAAGATCTCGCAAATTGCAACGACGACATTTGTTTCGCGATATCCAAAACACCGCGCCGAAGTCGGCGTCGTCTTTATAAATATTTAAGGAGCACTGCAGCCGAAGGTACGGGAGAACGTCGGGGCGGTAACGACGACGACGACGACGACGACGTCGGG
Organism: Agrilus planipennis; assembly: GCF_000699045.2. NCBI lineage: Eukaryota > Metazoa > Arthropoda > Insecta > Coleoptera > Buprestidae > Agrilus > Agrilus planipennis. The sequence goes on along the minus strand of NW_020442461.1, from coordinate 320,788 downwards.
GCGTCGGCCGTCTTAAACAAGAGACCCCGAATAGAAGAGTAGGCTCTGATTTATTCCTACGGGTTCTGAAACAGTCGCGTCCTAATGTTATTGCTTTGTCATTGTCGGTCACACTTGCTCCGGGAACACACACACAGCGGCAGAAGGAAAAAAGAACAAACCGTTAAATATTTATCCCGAACGGCACGTCTTCCCATCGCCTTCCAATGTCGCCGCCCCTTCGTTCGCGCGGGGTGACCTACCGCCTACAGGCAAACGATTCCTGATTGAATTGGAACAGCGATTCTGTCACAACCAAACCAACGTGAATAAAGGTTGAGGGAATCAACAGGACGGGGCTACCTCATGTGGAAGGGTGGTTAAGGAATATAATGAAGGGGTACAGGTCAAAGGACAAGAGGGTGTAATCTGCGTTTTTCTCATTTTCATTCAGCAATTTTCCGGGATTGATTGTGCAGAATTTTAAGAGTATGACTGTTGGTCATCAAGCCTCGACAATATTAATTTGAAATCAATTTTTTCGATTTTTTATTTACCCACTACAAACTACCTCGAATTAATGAGGGAAAAATTGTTGCTGTTGTCAAATCTCCGCCGGGAATCGAACCCGGGACCTTTGGCTTTACGCACCAATGTTCTACCACTAAACTACGAGAGGTGACAACAGCAACCACGACCAACCGACCTACAAGGTTAACGATCCGTCGATTTTTATTAACTTAATTATATTAAATATATGAAATCCTATGACATTGTTAGTTACTTAATAGTGGATTAATATGCAATATTAATTTAAAATCATTTTTTCGATTTTTTATTTACCCACTACAAACTACCTCAAATTAATGAGGGAAAAATTGTTG
>NW_020442461.1:287048-317857 GCF_000699045.2 Agrilus planipennis | reverse complement strand
ACGGCGCGGCCGCGCGGGACCGGCGACGGTCGCGGCGTGCCGAACAACGAAACGGTGCACATCGAAGTCGACGTGCTGGCGCGGTTGCTCGCGCTCGCCGAAACCTGCGACCGGCCGGATTCTCGCGCCAGCGTGCACGTGCGTTCGGGCGAGAACGCAAACGTGCAGAGAACAGACGTGCACGTCGAAGCGCGCCGGCGGTTCCGCGGTCGCCAAGCCACGTAAGCTCTGCAAGGCCACGAGCAGGCAAGCAAAGCAAAGCAAGCGAGCGAGCGAGAGTAAGCGGCAAGCCTCTGCACGTGACTGCGTATTGCGTGCGTTGTTGCGTACGTACGCGTGCATGATAACAGGTACCTACGCAATACGTATGTGCTCGGATCCGCATGTAAGCACCTATCGAACGCACGTACGTGCATCGTGGACAGGTAACCGGCTAGGTTTAAGGAGTCGATGCGCGATCTGGCGCCGGGACAATTCAAAACAAAGGCTGTAATTAAGCAATAATTTCGTTTTAATCGAAGTAGATTGATTAATTTTCATTTTTAATTCATAGTTTCTCTATGTATACGCAGATAGGAGTGTTAATTTATATTTTAACAATAAATTAATCTACAATCTGTAGCTAATATAGATCATATATAGGCAACCCAAAATACAGCAAACATTACAATCCTAAAAGAGCAATAATAGAGAAAATTGTAGAACGTTTTTCTCATGAAAGTAAGAACAACATTACACATTTTTGCAACAGTAAACTACTACATAACTTTGAATTGTTTTTAGGGTAAGATATGATTTTCTATGCAATAATCATTATTCATTCTTTGTTCCCAGGCAGCTGAAGAGATAATAGTTTAAATTAAAACAATAAAATAGCAAAAGAAAGCACGACATAGCGCCCGTGCATTTTAAACATGTGCAGGAAACAAGGGCATGTTTTAAATGATTCATGGAATTGAAATATAAATGGACACAGCGTTATCCTTGTTTGCCATCGTCGTCCCAGTTTCTTGGGATCGTGACTTTGCTGCAAAAGAATATTAGCCATTGTCAGGTCTGTTATACGACACCCCACGGTGGAACAAAGCAAAAAGATGGTTGTAGGATAGATTGAGTTCGTGACCAGGACATTACACTGTCCTGAACTACTAGCCGACTTCGTTACTTCCATGCACAGCAACTTTAACGCGATGGGAAAATTTTCAGCAGTCTGAAAATACAATTATTGGCTTTAAGGTAAATACTACGAAGGCGTAGAAAAGCTAAACATAACTGTTTTTGAAATTTCGATTTAAATCTCAAAATTTAGACTTGCGTCTCGAAATTTCAACTTGCAACTGGACATTTTTTAACTTGCAGCTGAAAATTTTGACTTGCAACTTGAAATTTCGATTTGTAACTCAAAATTTATGAGATGAGATCATTTGCCAGTCGGTCTAAGGGTTATTTATGGAGTGCGATGCCCTTCAATGTCGAATTATTATTTTTCGGGGTAAGTTGTTCTTGTCCCGCAATTATATTTTGTATTTAGTTGAAAGAGTCATTTTAATCAAGACTATAACCGTGAAATGGTTTGTTAGTCGGTCTAAAGGTGAGTTATAGGTTGTTAAACCCCTCAGTATCAAATTATAATTTCTCAGAAAACGCTAAGTTTTAGCGTAACAAATTTGTTCACGAATACATTTTGGGATAGGTGTGCTACCCTGACCTTCAGTGAGAATCACGACTAATTTTATATAAGGAACGGAGCACTAGGAGTTTAATTACAACACTAAATTAGCACTAATGGAGCGCAAAGTTTTCATGTGAACCCTTTTGCGATTTTGTGATGTTAAGACTGGTTGGACATGCACCTCCACTTTTTCCTATGCTGAGTTAATGTTCGCATTTCACTAAAATTAGAACAACTCACATCCTTAACTATTTGCGAACAGCAATCTAATCTAGGTCTACCTCTACCCCTCCTAACTCCCGTTTCTGCCTCTAATCGTATATCTCTAACTAGACCTTCATGCCTGAGAAGGTATTCTACCAACCTATCTCGCCTACTTCTTATTGACTTCCATAGAGTCCTCTCTGTTCTCCTATTCTTTCTAATATCTCTTCATTTCTATCCTTCTCTATTGACAGTATCCTCATCATTAGTTGTACGTTCAACTCGGGATTGTGTGGTGGTTTCCCGTTGCTTTCCACAGCGCAGTATTGTGCATCAGAGTGTCATACCGATCTTCGTGATCTCTACTACCCTGAGTACTGAAAGAACAGCTGCTCTTTTTCAGGGACTTGTCTTAGTCTGGTTTCTCTTTAAGAACCTCTCCCCCCCATTATAGTTGAACCTACGACCCGGCTCCCTAAATTATCGAAAGTCGGAAGCCAATCTAATCACTCTAGTTTGTACAAGAGTTTCGTCAAGGTTCAAGTCGCTTAGGATCTTTAATTACTGTTTTTTTAATGGCTGTAATCTATGAAGTAGTATGAACGACGTAAAATATTGCGATTGTGTTGTTAATATCCAAAGATTCGGTGATAGTTAACAATGGTATTCTGAAAGGACAGATGCAATGAAACTATTGTTGCCATGAAATAGTAATAACCATTAGCGACGAACAGTAATGGGTTCTTTTACGTAAACTAGGCTTCGTAGCCTTCACAATGCATTCTGCGAATGAATTACTGTAAATGAAAAAGTCTGTTATGACTATTTTTATTTCTGTATGCACCTGCTGAATTTCTCGCGAGTGGAAAATTGCAAGACGTCTCGATTCCTTTTTATATGCCATACTCAGTAATCCGCAAATGTCGGTTCCGAAAATTTATCAGATAATAAAAGCGTGCAGAAATTTATATACAATGTAGGTATATGTCTATTCAAAAAAGCAACTGTATCTCTTTTTTAAACATCAATTAGCACAAGATGGTCTTATGACATTACGCGATATATACGACATAATTTTACATACTTTTCACCCTTAACACTTCTCAAAATGATTGTTTAGCAAAACTAGAATTATGTCTAGTTATGAAAGTATCTTCTGTGAACACAATCATTTCATGTTTTGTCTACGATTTATCGAGACTGACCGTGGCGTGCTGATGAGATCAAGATCGCTATCAATAAATAATTACTGTGTTGAAGATGTTGGTACTTAAAATCTGTTTGGACCATGCGATTTTGCATATAATTTTACCTATACTTCTCCCTTCAAAGGTACCAAAATAATTGTTTAATACGTTGTAAATTTGCTTTTTATCCTTAGGATTTAGAAACTCATAAAAGAATGTGTTATAGCAGGTGCTCTTGCGGTTTTACGTTCAAAATAAAGATGAATCATCGAACACAAAATCGACAAGTGCTTAGGAAAAGGTTTATCCGTTTTGATCTTGGCAGTTGAAGGTATTCAAATGCTCCAAGGCGCGTGTAAAACTTGAAGATAAATAATAGAAATTCGAATTTCTCTTAGAGATTATTTTGGGCAGGATAATCTTTTGAGATTCGGCAGCTGTGTGAATTTAGAGGCCAGAAGTACACACTTTGGTGCACACAGGGTGAAACGAAACGACTGAAGTCACGATCTCATGTGCCCTACTTCATCATCATCATAAGGTCGTCAGTTCTAAGACTGGTTCGACACACACCTCCACTCTTTCCTATTCTTCTAGCTAATCTTCGCATTTCTCTAAAGCTAGAACATCCCACATCCTTAACTATTTACGAACAGTAATCTTGTGTAGCTTTACCTCTACTTCTTTTAACTCCTATTTCTGCCTCTAATATGTCTCTGGCTAGACTTTGATGCCTGAGAAGGTGTCCTACCAATCTATCTCGCCTATTTCTTATTGACTTCCATAGAGTCGTCTGTTCTTCTGTTCTTTCTAATACCTCTTCATTTCTAACCTTTTCTACCCACGGTATCCTCATCATTCGCCTATAACACCACATTTCGAACGCTTCTAACCTTCTCTTTTCCGCCGCGCCCATCGTCCATGTTTCGCACCCATACAACACCGCGCTCCAAACATGCACCTTTAACAAGCTTTTTCGAATTTCTAAATTAACCGATCGCGAGCATGGAAGTGACTTCTTTTCATTGTAGGAGACTCGAATCAAGCCAGAATAAATAGTTAAATTAATATTAACATTACTTGCCAAAAATCTTAAAGTTTTTATAAAGAAAACAGCAAGAAAATTTGTGAAAAAATTACCAACGAATTAAAAATAAATTAATAACATTAAATGCACTTAATTGAATTACGAATTTTTATTTGATTTTACTTTATTTCTCCAGTAATATTACGAGATTGCGACCAGGATAAGAAGAAGCTTATTTCAAACGCCCTGTAAACGTCTGGATAATGTTCGATTGAGCGATTTCGCTTATTGGAAAGCAATAAAGCAGGGAGAACATTGTGCGGGAATGCGCAGGCCATTATCAGACACACATTATACAGAAACGTTGGCAAAGGCCCGGGTTGCCCGCCTTTCAAATTTCAATCTCACGTCAAAAGATATTGAATTCTGCACTAGCTAATAATGTGCCCTCGCTAAAGGCAACTTTCTTATTTAATTCACATAAAATCGGCTTTACTTGCTGCCCCCTTTACCCTTTGTCAGATGAATATCTATTCAAGAAAGGCCAAACGATTTATTGACGAAAACTCTTTATCAATTCAAAATTTTCATTACTTTTCATACTTGCAAGGCACAAAGGTTATTGCGAGTTTGCGGTGACACATTATTTTACAATGAATCTCAATTTACGGACAAAAGCGTTTAGTAATAAATCTTGGCAAAACCAGGTTAAGGTAGGGAATGACAATTATAGGCCAGTCTTCAAAATTTCCATTTTGTAATGGATAATTTGTTAAAGATCAACTTGATCAACTCACTAAGAATGTAGAGAATGTATTAAAAACTATCATCATGGTAGGAATTGACAATTATTGGTGTAAGTCTCAAACACTTCAATTTACAGAAGAATTGAACTCAGTAATGAACAATTTAGTAATAATTGAGTTAGAAATTCGGTAAGAATGTAGAGAGTCATAGAAACTAGTGGAAAAGGAACGAGATGGTAGAGAATGACAATAACTGGCAAGTCTTAAATAATCCATTTTACATCAAAATGAGACCAATAATAAATAATTTAGCGAGGATTATGCTAAATATTCATTAATGATGGAGAGGGTAATAAACCATGGGAAAAAAGAGGTAAAATAATTAGTAATTCTTAAGCATTTCAATTTGCGGGGAAGATGCGTGAGATATTACACGATTTAGCGAAGGTTTAGTTAAATACTCAATAAAAATGTAGACAAGGCAATAAATATTACTGTAGAAGAAAGGGGGTGCATGTTAATAAATAGCGACGGTATGTATTTACTAAAGTTTCCGTTGAGTACGATGCAAATTACGAATTTCAATTCCGTAATGGTATTTATTTTTCTTTCTAACAGATGAGAGAATTTGCATTCTTATGCATATTTTAATTTCGATACCGCCGGTAAAGATGAAAAGCTCGGTGTTTTTGCATAATCCCAGATCATACTGCTTACTCGTTGAAAGTCACTTATCTATCTCAAGAGCACATACATTAATATAAATAAAAGATGTCTAAATTGTATGTATGTTTAGTCATAGTATATTCAGTATATAGTTACATAAGTTCGACGGATTTGTGAACTAATAAGTACGGTTTGTCGTTGTTGCTGTTGTCACCTCTCGTAGCTTAGTGGTCAGAGCATTGGTGCGTAAGGCCAAAGGTCCCGGGTTCGATTCCTGGCGGGGGTGTGACAACAGCAACAATTTTTCCCTCATTAATAAAAAATTCGGAAATGAATTTTCAGAATAATATTTCAAATATTAAACTAACTCACTTCTAAAAAGATGTCTAAATTGTATGTATGTTTAATATAAAAAGTTTCGTATACATAAGTATCCATATACATCTAGTAAAAGTACGATACACATAATTAAGATACTATAAAAGAATATAAAATAGGGTAGCATATATACAATCCCTCTTCGTTATACTTGTGACGACGTTACGTGGCTTGAACAATTTAAAACAGCTCGATCGTAAAAAAACGCGATTGTTGATTGCTTTAAAAACGATTATTACATTTCGGACGTGACGAAGTGACGTAGAGGGTTGTTAATTGCACGGGGCGTATGGTCGTCGCGGCGCACTAGACAAAATTGCCGATTATTAGCGGAGCAATTTGAGCAGTCGAAATCCGGATTTAATGACATTAATAAATGTGTAATCGCACATCAATTAAAATGTATTTCAGTTGTCGACGGAAGTACGTGGACAACTTACCAATCCCATTATTTATTTAACGGTAAATTATAAATAATTTCCATTCGACAGGGCCGACTGGCTTAATGAGTACCGAGTATACAGTACCCGTGGCGGTGGTGGTCGTGTTTGTACAGCGACAAATTAGATATTCTACCGAACATGTATGTGAGTGTGCAATTTCGATCTAACTTGATTAGTTAAACAAATGATCAGGGCTAAATAATCAAGTGATAAAACAAGATTATTCAATATCCCCCGTCTACGTGTTTTGTTACAGCGGGAATTAGATGAGAAAATCGGAGATATCAGTTCATGTCGGGAAATACCCGCCAGGATAGAAATTAGCGCCTAATTTTTCTGATAGCATTTGTTACCGTGGGCTAAAATTTAACATATTTTCAAACAAACAACACGATTTATCGACGACTTCACGTGTAAATCACGATTTCGAATTTATTAGGTCTCATCAGTACGCCGTAAGTCAAACCAATGCTGATCCATGCAAACAAGTTGATTAATATCAAGTAACTTACAGTACATCGCCATCTGTACGTACTTACTGCTACCTATAGTGTTTAACAAGGTCTATTTGAAGATATCTACAATTTCTAATTAAAGTTCGAAATCAATATATTGCCGTTTTTCATTTGTATATATACAGATTTACTCAACGGATTTAAGAAATTTTTAGTAAAATTTATTTTCATGAAAACGTATCGTAAAAGTTGCACCCTTAAAAGTTTTTATTTTATTCGGTAATTAGCTATGATGTTTAATGGCGTAATTACTGTGACCAGATATACATCTGACATCAAAAACTTACCTTTCTACGTAATATTTAAAATGAGAAGACGTGAAAGAAAAAGACGGTGCATAAACGTTTTGATGCAATTAAAAGGTTTGAAATTTTGAAAATTCATCAGGAAATTGGAGTCGTACTCGGCGTCTGGGCTCGTACATATTAATAAGGGCTTAGCATTACCATATTTTGCTGGATTTATAGGTGCGAACTTTAAGCTAATTAGAAATTTCAAACTTTTAATTTTTGTGCACCGCTCTGGCCAAACGTTCAGTTTTTACTTTTTATATTAACAGGAGAACCTACGAACAGGCATATTCCTGTTCATATAGTGATTGACAAGATGACTATTTTGTCAAAAACTATGAAATTAAGAACTTATTGTTCCCTATTTTACGTAATATAAAAAATATAGAATACTAGAAACACATTCTAACTACACAGCGACAACAGCAATTTACCAAAACCAAAAGAAAAAAAATTCTACTCACCGCCCATAGTGGTTTTAATGGAACAATTTTTGGAATATATCTTCAGTCCTTTTTTGGCTTCTTCATTAGCCTAGTCCCTAGTAGATATCATAGAATTGCGCTTACATAATACATAAGTCGTTAGTACACTGCAATTATTACATTCAAGTCCAGAAACTGGCTGAATGGACAATAACGAGCTCACGAGGCAGTGACATCACGATAACTCAGTTTCTTTTATGGATACCGACATAAGATGATTACCTTTTACTTTATTCAGATACATAAAAGCTCATTTGATTAGTTGAGACATAAAATACGTTGACAAATAAACAAAATTATTAAATATATGTAAATTAACATTTTAACGAGTCAAAAACATGCTGAAATTTTCATATTGAACGAGTAATGTCGATGACACTTGACACGTGCACACATGTATATATTTTATATGGATTAATTCGTGCTACAACATCAAACTGTTTCATTACTGTGTCTATTAATCCTTTACCCTCTTCATGTAACTTAATTTGCTTTTAATAAACGATATATTACAAAGTGATAATTTTTAATCAAAGATAATGGAAACTTTAAATTTTGACTTAATTTTCAGAATTTTTGGTAACCATCCTTTGTCTGTATCTAAGATGATTGTCTTGTAATCATTTAAAATATTGCAACACTTATGGCTTTTACATAATTTGCTATTTATACCAATATACATTCTGTCAAGTTTGATAGCCCAATAGAGGAAGTGGTTTTTCAAAATTAAATCACTTTCGTAACTGTTTTAACTGATCCAAACAGAAATTTGTGTGAAGAAATAGATAACAAAAAAGTATGAGTAAATAAAAATTATCGAAGGATTCAAGGAAAACATTTTGGTTCTTAATTGAGAATAATAAAATAAGTGAAGTAAGAATAAAATAAGTACTTCCTTACCTGATAATTAAAAATGTAATAAAACGTAATAAAAATTATCGAGGGGATCATACAAGAAAATAAACAAATAAACGCAAATATATAAAAAATAAAATAAAAAAGGAACATACCTATGCCAAAGGGTACTTGTAACGTAACCACCTCTTCCATGGTTTACAGCAATCTTACACTTTCGAAGTAAGAACTAATGCAAGAGGCAAGTCTTTAAGTACCTAGCCTTCGTTTCACACAATACGTCTTTCAATTTCAAGCGTCACATTAGTAGGTCTATTCATTAATTAGTTTAAGTTTAGTTCGTAAAAGTGCATTCAACTGAACATTTTAAAATCGTTACTATGTATTGTATTAGTTAGTCGTCGAATAACACCACGAATTGTCACCTCGCGCATTACGAAACAAACAATCACAAGAAGGCACCGACAGATTACAAGTAGTGAGCAAAAGGACGGATTTTCCGGGGTAGAGTCGTTCTCATACGGTCGTTTCCCGATCCACGTGAATATACTCGACGGGGGGAGCTATTTTATGTCAAGAATTCAACGACGAGTCGAGGAGACGCGGACCGGTCAGCATCTTTTTTTTTGCTAATTTACGACGACGCTTCACTCGAATTTTGTGTATCGCGACACACGCGAGGAACAACAGCGAGCACAGTATCGCGGCCGCGACCGCCAACGTGGCGCCGGGTAGCGACGTGAGCAGCTTCGACGCCGAGCCGCATTGAGCCTCGGACTCGTCGTACCCTGATGGACAGTGGTCTTTACTGTCGCACCACAGAGACGAGCTGATGCACGCGTCCAATTCCGGACACCTGTACGGACACTCCAGTTCGGTGTCGTTTTGGCTAGTGTTCAGGGGCACCTAGAAATAAATTACTACGGATAACATTATCAAACAAGTTCGAGGAACCCTGCAAAACAACCTTTCCTCAGGAAACTATTTTTCATCCCGTACCTAATACGTAAATGAGCTGAGATATTATCAAAAGTCCATGAGTTAGTTAACTTTGAAATCACCCATTTTAACCCCATGAACCCATTTCCAGTTGAACGATCTTATTAATTAATCTGAAAGAGCCCTCTTTAGATACGTTTGAAACATCATTCTAATCATCCCCTTGTTCCAAAATCAAAAGAGATATTAATGACACATGAAAGGTGACAAGTCCTCGGCAATTCAAGTCGTCTCGAAAATATCTGAAAGTTTTTGATAGACAGATGTTAACATATTATCCTTACCTGAAGCTGCTGCAAAAGAGACGATCTGGGCCTAGAGATTTCCAGCCAGTGAAGTGCGGCGATTCCCGATTCCCGGCTGACCCACTCTATCAGGAAATTGGGTGGTTTCAATCGGGTGTGTAAATCACCCTCTCCCCACCATTCCTCGCTGAAAACGTGGACCGCTAAGGGACGCGATCCAGGTTCCGCAGGACAGAGGGCTTTCACAACTTTAGGTGGCCGTCCCGAATAGATCAGGATCCTGTTTTGAGTAGGACATCTCGTGGCTTCGTCCTGTCTCAGTTTAAGAGGGAGAAAAGCGCCCCACGAAAGAATGAACAAACTTTTATTGGCACGCGCTTCGATCATCCACGGCAAACCGGCACATAGTAAGTCCGATCTTTGTTCGGGTGGACTCGTGAATCGAATTTCGCCCCCGTCACCCAAAAGTTTTTGCTTCCGAGGACAATCAACCATCCGTATGAGCTCGAACGTGGCGTGAAAGTACAAGTTCGTGAAGTCTTCGGTAATGTTCATGTCATTCGCGACGAAATGGAGTTCTAAAGCTCGAGAGGACGAGAGGAACACCATGGGCTTGGACACTAGACTGGAGTTGTCGCACAAGCAACCCCTGGGAAGCTTAATATCTCGCCACGGCACCTCCCAAACGCTCAATTCCGCTATGCGGGAATCCGGATGATGGTCGCAAACCGATCTTCCCGAATGACCGTCGATTCCGGTGACACAGGTGGGATCTAGGCCGAAAGACGCGTTATTTACGATAAGCCTCACACGTTCACTGGGTCCCGCTTCGAATCTGTACACACAATTCAAATTTCGCGCCCCACCGCGCCCGTAAAGGAACACATTTCGAGGAACAAACACGTCTCCTACATGTTGCTTTCGGAAGACGCGATAGCACGGGCCCTTTTTCTCTCTACTCGGCCACAACTCCCCTTCGAAACGAACGTCTACGAACTCGTATCTCAGTCTAAACGAAGCCGGATGTAATGCGGTCCCGTCTTCAGTGTGATGTTGAAGCACCAAGTTTCTCCCGGTGGAGATGTAACTTTCCGAATCCGAACACGGCCTCGTGAACCTGGTGGCGTTACTGAGGGCTGTGTGATCGCATAATCGCGGAGGCTCGTCACATTTGTCTTCCAGAAGCACTTTTCCGTCCCAGACGCGTAATTTGGTCGCACAATTTCCACTTGTTCCGTTCCCCAGCAAGGCATGAGCAGCATTTTCCCCAACAAGAAGAGCTCGTTGGCTGTACGACACAAAACTGATCCAAACGAGGTCGTTGGGGAACCCCTTGAAGCTGTAAGTGCACGTGGTGTTGGGCGGTAGGGAATGACGGGTGCTCAACAGCTCTCCTCTCCTGCCACGTCCAGTCCAAACTTCATCCCCGTCAGGATCGGTGGCGTTCAACTCGAAATTACACCCGGCAGCTTCGTGAGAAAAATCCAAAGAGTCCGAGTCGACGAAAACGATTTCCACGTCTAATTCGAAACCCCTCAGGGGACTTTGCGAAGGAGGGGAGTGGAGAGGAATACTAAAGGGCGACGAATGAAATGCCACGAGCATCTCAGGACCTCTGGACACTACCCTCGGCAACCAATCGCCTCCGCAATATTTTGCAAGAACAGGGTCATTTGTGGAACCACCATCGTAAAAGATAAGATGGTCCCTCTCACCCGTGCAGTCCCTCCAGGCTCTCAAAGCCCTGACGGTCTTATTAAGCCCCAGAACGTTTATGGATCTCTTCATGTGCATTTTATGGGGTGCCTCTTGACGTACTGCTATCATTGCATGCTTACAGGTAGGAACAAACTTCTGTCTCAAGCTCCAGTAGCAGGACACGTTCCTGGGATACATCCCAGGATAATTGGGTGATTGTAATTTGCACGTTTTCCTGTAGCACTCTTCGAACTGTCGCGTGCAGTAGGTTCCGGGAGCTACTTGACCCCGTTCCAAGGGAGATGCGGGAGATCCGAAACGAACTATGGCCTCTCGGCGAGACACGAACCGGAACCGCAGCCGAAACTGGAAAGGCGACTGGGGATTCGCGAAAAGTTTAACGCTCGCGGTGACCGTCGCCGTTTCACTGTAATACGCCGCGGGACCGGAAGACACCCCGCACCATGAGCCACCCGTAAAGGGTCGACCGAGTTCGCTCAGTTGCATGTAGCCGTCAGGACATCCGTCCAAACCCTGAGACTCGTAGCGGCCCACCTTGAACTCGTCGAAAATGAGCTGAAATAAAATAAATATGAGTAGCTTTAAATTATAGAAAAACCGGAACCTTGTCATGGAATTGTTTTCTAAAGTTTCAGGAGAAATATAAAGATGCTTCTGGAAATGCAGTTTATATATTTTATTTGATAAAAATATATTTAGAATGCAAAAATTATAACCGATTAAAGACAACTTGTTACTAATATTTGAAAATATATTATATCTCACCCTTCGACATGTTTCAGAAAGTTTTTTTTGTTTTATTTTTCAAGTTCGTTTTAGCGAAGACATGAATACTTGTTAGAGCTTGTTAATTACTTAGCAGTTTTTGTTCATTTGCAACTGCAGACCTCCTGCTACAGAAAAAAAATACGAACCGAGACAAAGTAGAAAGCAAAAACCGAAAAAACAAATAAAGTTAAAAGCATCTTCTTCCGAGAAATTATCTGCGGCAGGGCCGTTTCTCATCAAGTTGAGCCGGCAGTTTTAAAATCTCTTCAGACTACTCGTGAATAGTTCATTAATGAAGACAGTCTTCGTTTTAAGCAAATGCTTAAGAATTTAATATTAATAAGACAAGTCTTTCTTTAAAACGACGCCACGCGATGCTCTCCTCAAAAATAAAATACAAATTTATTTCAATACGCTCCATCCCTTTAAAATTATTCAAATGTACCAATTCACCTTCACTCCGCCGGCAATCCTAAAATGTTTTGTATCACACGGTTTCTTTTTAAACAATAAGAGGGAACTTTTTTAAATGAATCAGAAACGCGATCTCGGAGCAAATATTAAATGAAAACGGAAACTTTTTTAAATGAACAAATATTAAATGAATGCTATCTGTATAACAGAAATTAATACCAGGTAAAAATGTATAAATTACGTCCTGTTATTCCAAGTCCAAATCCACGGAAAAACGAAATGTGTATTTTTAATAAAAATATTTTGCGGTGCATTCCGAAATGAAATTAATAACAATTGTAATAATGAATATAGCTTAAAGCTACGTTTAATGCATATTCCGCTAAATTATTTACTTTTCATTTAGTTACTGCTAAAGTGTTTTAATGTTTTGGTTGGATATATATTTCGAGCAACTAAAAACATATTTAGAAAATTTTATTGAAAAGTTTGGTGGAGGCGCCGGGACGATTTAAAATAAAGGGTATAATTTGCCTATAACTTCGATTTTATTGAAGTAGATGAGTGAATTGTCTACTTTAAATTATATTTTCTTTACGTAAATGCAGATAGGAATGCTAGTTCATATATTTTTTTACAATTAAACTACAATTCGTAATAATATGTATAGACAACCCAACATACAGTAAAGTTTGCAATTCTATTAATGGAACTATTAAGAAAGTTAGAAAAAGCTTTTTCTCACCAATATTGCTCTTTTATGTGAAACTTAATACTATTCTCGACCTATCCAAAATCACGTAGGAATAATTGATTATTTAGCAATATTTTTAAAGTTTGATTGCAAATCGTTGCAAATATAATTACTGAAGCTACATATTTTCGACATATTATGGATCACGGAATATTGAGACAGAATTAAAAGAGGTCAACATAGGACATCCCTACACAGAAATCCCCAACAAACTCAAGCAAGCGAGACAAGCTCAAAATTTTCAGCCGGCCCTGGCATAACCCCGGCTACGACCCTGGCTAAACGAGCAGGCACGTATGCACGCTTACATGGAATGGACTGGCAGAGGGTCATCAAACGAGGTCAGAACTTAAATATAATTCCGTTATCGGCCAGTTTTGAGAATGCCTAAACGAAATTAATTGCTTATTGTGGCTCCCAGTTGGCGTACTCGGCGGACAAAGGTTCGATTATAACCGCGATCAGATAACGAGAATTACAACAATGCAATTTAATTGTGTCCAACTGGTCACAACCGACGGCTAAACGAGGGCTTATGCATGTGTGTATTGGGGTGGGCGCCTTCGCCCACCATTTTCAGCCGGCGCTGTTCTATAATTATTACTACCTTTGTGTAAGCCGTTGCTGTCGTTACAGGTCACCAAAAATATTCGCGCTACTGTTTCGTTTTGCATAAATGCAATCAGACGAGAATTTGGCTCGCATTGCACTAGAATCAGCCATGTCCAACCCCATAGCCTTCTCCTAACATAAACAGCTCATAAAAATCTTCCATAATAATGGATGACTTCTACTTTAAACTACGATTAAATGATAATATTCTGGACAACGATAGTAACCCTAAAGAATCCTTCTATTCATTAATTTGGACGACTTACTAGTGAACATGCTGCAGAATATTATATTATGAGAGGAGATAGCCACACCAATTATGTTTACAAAACTCATTTTGATCATTAATTAAACTCGTAAACCAATGAGTGGGAACTTAAAAAAAGGCACACAGATACAATTTTTGAGAGAACATTCAGAACGGATGGGAAATCTCTAATATTTAAATCCTGACACTCCTGGTGCGCATCAGAGCCGATTCAATCAGCGCAATTTGCTTTTTGTTCGTTTTAGTGTTTTTCTGAGGCCATAAGATGACCCCTACTTCCGGACTGAGTGGTCCGATCTCAATGGCAGTACATTCAAAATTTTCTAGAGACAGTGTGCTCTGCGTAAAGTGTAAAAGCGCCCACCTACGAGGTTCCGTTTCGGAGTTATGGCTGTCGGAAGTGGTGGCAAACTGTTGTCTTCGAAATCGACAATTAAATATTTAAGAGAACATATCTGGCGAACTATTGAAGATAGCGCAAAAATTCTTTCACCAACGGTTGGCCCGCACCTAAGTGTACAGGAAAAATTCAATTTCGAAGAAAAAAAAAATTAAAAATTTTCGAAAATTTTGAATTTTTTATCAACACCGAATGCGACCGTATACGGTCCATATCGTTCGCACTGAGACGGGGCATCCGCCTGTGAAAGAATTTTTCCGATAAGTCGTACCGTTTTCCAGCTACAGCTCGCAAAACGTCAGTTTTAGGACCAGTGCGCTCGCAAACATGCCCGCGATTAAAAATCCATAGCTCCCCAGATGTACGTCCGATCCGTACCAAAATGGGCTCGTTCGAAGCGCAATGAATGCGGCAAGTTTTCGACGGAGGCACTATTAAATTGTGACACTCCTGGTTCGCGTCAGAGCCGACCCAATTCGCGGAATTTACTTTTTGTTCTTTACAGTGTTTTTCTGAGGCCACAAGATGGGCCCTGTTTCCGGACTGAGTGGTCCGATCACAATGGGGGTACTATCAAAATTTTCTAGGGCTACTGTGCTCTGTGCCGAGAGCAAAAGCGCCCACCTACGAGGTTCCGTTTCGGAGTTATGGCTGTCGGAAGTGGTGGCAAACTGTTGTCTTCGAAATCGACAATTAAATATTTAAGAGAACATATCTGGCGAACTATTGAAGATAGCGCAAAAATTCTTTCACCAACGGTTGGCCCGCACCTAAGTGTACAGGAAAAATTCAATTTCGAAGAAAAAAAAAATTAAAAATTTTCGAAAATTTTGAATTTTTTATCAACACCGAATGCGACCGTATACGGTCCATATCGTTCGCACTGAGACGGGGCATCCGCCTGTGAAAGAATTTTTCCGATAAGTCGTACCGTTTTCCAGCTACAGCTCGCAAAACGTCAGTTTTAGGACCAGTGCGCTCGCAAACATGCCCGCGATTAAAAATCCATAGCTCCCCAGATGTACGTCCGATCCGTACCAAAATGGGCTCGTTCGAAGCGCAATGAATGCGGCAAGTTTTCGACGGAGGCACTATTAAATTGTGACACTCCTGGTTCGCGTCAGAGCCGACCCAATTCGCGGAATTTACTTTTTGTTCTTTACAGTGTTTTTCTGAGGCCACAAGATGGGCCCTGTTTCCGGACTGAGTGGTCCGATCACAATGGGGGTACTATCAAAATTTTCTAGGGCTACTGTGCTCTGTGCCGAGAGCAAAAGCGCCCACCTACGAGGTTCCGTTTCGGAGTTATGGCTGTCGGAAGTGGTGGCAAACTGTTGTCTTCGAAATCGACAATTAAATATTTAAGAGAACATATCTGGCGAACTATTGAAGATAGCGCAAAAATTCTTTCACCAACGGTTGGCCCGCACCTAAGTGTACAGGAAAAATTCAATTTCGAAGAAAAAAAAAATTAAAAATTTTCGAAAATTTTGAATTTTTTATCAACACCGAATGCGACCGTATACGGTCCATATCGTTCGCACTGAGACGGGGCATCCGCCTGTGAAAGAATTTTTCCGATAAGTCGTACCGTTTTCCAGCTACAGCTCGCAAAACGTCAGTTTTAGGACCAGTGCGCTCGCAAACATGCCCGCGATTAAAAATCCATAGCTCCCCAGATGTACGTCCGATCCGTACCAAAATGGGCTCGTTCGAAGCGCAATGAATGCGGCAAGTTTTCGACGGAGGCACTATTAAATTGTGACACTCCTGGTTCGCGTCAGAGCCGACCCAATTCGCGGAATTTACTTTTTGTTCTTTACAGTGTTTTTCTGAGGCCACAAGATGGGCCCTGTTTCCGGACTGAGTGGTCCGATCACAATGGGGGTACTATCAAAATTTTCTAGGGCTACTGTGCTCTGTGCCGAGAGCAAAAGCGCCCACCTACGAGGTTCCGTTTCGGAGTTATGGCTGTCGGAAGTGGTGGCAAACTGTTGTCTTCGAAATCGACAATTAAATATTTAAGAGAACATATCTGGCGAACTATTGAAGATAGCGCAAAAATTCTTTCACCAACGGTTGGCCCGCACCTAGGTGCACAGGATAAATTTAACTATTTTACCTATTTGAGTCCGCACTTAAAAACTGATGATACCATGAGATTCTATGTACATTTTTACAGAATAATTAGTTTTTAAAGCGTAGTAAACGCCATTCAGTTCGAAATGATTTTAGGAACACTTTTTGTTTTTAAATGATTTTGGATATCTTGGTAAAAATAGTGCCGGAAGGTACCTATTTGACGCCACAGTTGAAAACCGCTAGAGATAAGCACGGAGTCATTAAGCAAACTTCATTTAAAACCACACTTGTCCTTCGTCTGTGAATCCTTATTTCTTTCGTATTGTACGAGGTTAAGTAATCCTCTATTAGTATAAATTAATAATATTAGGTTTAACGTTTATGAATATATTATTTCTCAAAAGTACGGTATTGTTTTGAAGGTGACAATACTGAACTGTAAAGTTTTCAATTGTTGTCTCATTACTTCTGGAACATACCTCGTATGCCTACAGAACCCAACAAACAATAATATTTTCTTGATATTATGTACATCGTTGCATTTCAACACTGTTGGAAAACTACAAGGAATGATGAGAATAGATCGACTGACTCATAAAGGTGGAGATAATGGTAGAAACATATACTTAGGGAGCACACACGTATATTTTTAGCCTCCGAGTGACGGAACTGGGGCTAAATAGAGCATCGCACGGTTGGAAGGCCGTTATCGATGATTAATAGGAGGGCAATTATAAGACAGACAGAAAGTGGCGTCGTCATCAATCATGGATTTTGCCTGTTCAGGTAGAGAAACAGGAAACTTTCCAGCAGTTCTAAATGTACGCGGAGCGTCGCGACGACAACGCCGGCGTCGAACCGTCTTGCCGATGATTTTACAACCGCTCGTTTGGGTCAGGGACATTAACACATTAAAACTGCCTTCGGATAATATCGGCAGAATAATTTTGTACTTTTTACTGACTATGCATAAGCTGATAAGAAAGAACAAAAAGGTATCAATTTAATTTTCTTAAAAGGGAGACAATTACAAATGGAATATTAATTTTAGCGATATCGTTAATCATTAAAAATTAAAAACCAATCAAACTGCTATTACCCTATGAGAAAAAAGTGGACATTCGGCATTAGTTTTATGAATAAGATAATTACAATGGGATTTTCCAATTAGGTACACTTTCTACGAAACTTTTGAACATTCTGTAACATTTTGAAATATCAGTTGTTAATAGGTCAGTTCCTATTTATGTAATCGTTTCTTATGTGCATCATGAATGGTGGCGTCGATAACAATAACATAACAACCTAGGGGAGAGTGTGCTTCTCCTGCTTCTGCTTCTCCTGCCTGCTGTATACCAGAATACTCAAATGTAATAAAGGAGATAGCTATATTTGTTGTTTTCACTTCCCTCTGCTCGGTTGTACGATAGGGGTTCGTGCGATACATTATTTAAAACGCGGTCTGTATCCCGTTCTGACGGGAACAAATGGGCCGAAGCGTTACAGCGTAGAGGAGCAAAAGTAGTAATTGGCCAAAAAGGAAAATGCGTGAAGCAAAAGCAAAAACACACTCTCCTTGTCATCATTGCCTTGAGCAATGATCCTACTCAGATAGCAGACGCGTAATGGAAAAACGATTATAATACCATTACTCTGTTATTATTAATAATAATACCTGCTATTATGAAACCACAATCTAAATGTTGCTATTATGTCTGAAAGATTGAGCTGATGGTGAAGATATCTTTATAATATTATACGGGGTGGATTTTACCAAAGTAATAAGCGTATGCCAAAGGCGGCGATCTATACGGCGGCGTGTTTGTACCACTGATCAGGGTCAACAACAAAAACACGTGCGATAAACTTTCTAGAAACACCAGGAATGTTGAATAAATTGCGACAGGTGTCCGATGGAAGAGACGTTTCTTATACTAAGATAATAAATAATTTTCTTTCAGCGTCAACCATTAAAAAATTAATCCGTTTGTGAAAGTCAGTTTCTTTCGATGGGGACATCAACAACAATTCTTCGGCTTTTCCCTTTCACATTAGATGCATTCCAAGCCATTTCTCTAAACTTTTCACCAAATGTTATTGTTCGCCTTTAATCTGCCTCTTCCGTCCCTTATCACTACCGTTTTAACTGCCAAATTGATCGAATGTGCTAAACTTTTTTTTCTCCGGAGCGGAGCGATAAAAGTTGAACAGATGGTGAAAAATACACATTTTTAACTGTCAGTTTAAAGCATTCGATTGCTCGCGGTCCACGGAATTTTTGCCGTTTTTAAACTGCTTGATTTATGCCTGTCTGTTTTTCAAAAAGCAAAATAAAAAACGAGACGAACCAACAAACATCCCTCACCACTTAGTTTCGCGCGGTTTTAATCTGATGACTTGGAACAACTTTTGACAAATTGTACGTAACTTCGTAAACCAAAAAAAAAAAAAGAAAAACAACAACGAATTTGTACCTCAATTCTGCAAATCGGCGATGTCGTCGAAGAAAAGCTGCAATTTTTCTTTTCATAAGCTTTGATTAATTTCAAACTCTAAACTCTCTCTTAAGCGCTTAAGGTATAAACAGTAAATAAATAAGTTTTGAATCGATTTTAAAAAAGTGTACTTATATATGGCAAAGAAGTTGTATAGCAATTTGTTTCTTACACATGCGCAAAACCCTGAAAATAAATATAAACTTGATAAACACTTACGTCATCGCTGTTTTCCTCGACGACACAATGGACGACGTGACGGATCGTATTTAATGCTTTTGACGAACATTTCTTCCTTATGATTAGTTACACAAATAATGTACGTTAATAACTGTTTGCTACAAATATCTGCTTGTCTGATTCGATTAAATTAAATAAAAGCTTTATCTTAAAGCTCACCCGATTACACCATTCGCGACCACGGAAAATCAAGGACGACGCACTATAGATATCTAGTGAAAGTGAACTGACTGAAACTAAAAGCGAACCCATAAAGAAAATAAAGCTCCATGAGTACCGAATAATCATTGAGATATAACCAAATTGACTAAGTTCATTAAATAATATCTAACTAAAGATTTAATCGTAAAACGAAACAATTTGGAAGTAATTGAAAAAGAAAATCTGATATTTTTAATTTAATAAAACTTACTATCTTAAAGCTCATCAGACTACACCATTCGCGAACGCGGAAAATCAAGGACAAACTAGATAATATAGATACTTACTGTAGTAAAAATGAACTAATTGAAACTAAAAGCGAACCCATAGAAGAAAATAAAACTCAGATAGTAATGAATAATATCTAAATCATTGAAAGATAATTAGATTGATTAACTTCGATAAGTAATATCATACCAATGATTTAATCGTAGGAAAAAACAATTTGGAAGTGATTAAAAAAGAATATTTGATATTGTTTTAGTCAATATGAAACTACAGTCGATAGAAAATAAAATAAATAGTTTAAATTTGCAAAAAAGATAACTTCAGCTCAAAATGTTTTCTTTTTTTGCTTTTAAGAAATGTGAAAATTAGTGACAAAGGAAAAGAGAACTTTGATATTGTTTCTTTCTTTTCTTAAATGATAGCGAAAATACTTACGTATTTTTTTTTCTCATTTTCAGTTGCAAATTGAAAAACTAAAATATGCGAATCATTGTTTAATTAATTTGTTCAAAAGGAATTACTCAAAACTGACAAACCTAAACAATAAATTTGAAAAAAATGTTAGTTAACAATTAAAATATGACAATAAACAATAAACAATTGTAGAGATCTTTTCAAAAATCGCATAAAAATAAAGTGGCTGTTATTAGAATAGAACGATGGTGTTAATATATGGTCAATATATCTTCGAGTTGGAGTTTTTACGAGAACGGCAGTAAATTAGATTTAAATGGAGCGTTTTTGCTCGCCATCAGTCACATCAAGAAAAGTGTAAGAAAAGGTTTCCAGAACGGAGCACTTTTGGGCCGAAGAAACTTACTGACAAATCTTCCTCTTAATTGCCAAAAAAGAAAAAGGGAACGGGACTTCGCAGTAGTCCAACTCTTAACGAGCGCAAATAAAGTAAACGACGGACCTTTTTGACTGAATAGGCAGTTTACAAAGGGCGCAAGCCAAAAAGAGGTCATCGACTGAATAATAAAACGCTCTTACTACCTCAATTCCTCTCTTAATATCAAATAAAACATTACAATCTTAACTAGCTAAGCCCGTTCAAATTTCGATGATGCCAGTGATTCATACAACTTTCTTATAATGTATTATATGTATATGCAACCAATTATACACTCGAATAGAGGCATTTAGACCCACCCATTGTTTCCAATTGTTTATTTCCAGTCGGAATCATCATCATCATAAGGTCGTCAGTCTTATGACCGGTTGGACACGCACCTCCACTCTTTCCTATCCTGAGCTAATCTTCGCATTTCCCTAAAACTAGAACATCCCACGTCCTTAACTATTTGCGAACAGTAATCTAATCTACGTCTACCTCTACCCTCCTAACTAACGTTTCTGTCTCTAATATGTCTCTGACTAGACCTTCATGCCTGAGAAGGTGTCCTACCAACCTATCTCGTCTATTTCTTATCGACTTCCATAGAGTCCTCTGTTCTCCTATTCCTTCTAATGCCTCTTCATTTCTAACCTCTATCCACGGTATCCTCATCATTCGCCTATAACACCACATTTCGAACGCTTCTAACCTTTTCTTTTCCGTCGCGCCCACTGTCCATGTTTCGCACCCGTACAATGCCGTGTTCCAAACATACACCTTTAACAACCTTTTTCGAATTTCTAAATTAACCGTTCGCGAGCATAGACGTGACTTCTTTTATTAAAGGCGACACGACCCTGCGCTATCCTCTGCTTTATCTCCCTACTACTCCTTCCGTCCTGACTTATCTGAGACTTCCTAGATATCTAAAATCAGCCACTTCTTCTAATTTTTCGTCTCCTATCTTTATATTCGCTCTTTCCCTACTTTTTCTTCCCTTGCATACCAGCATTTTAGTTTTACTTTTATTTATTTTCATACAGTACTATTTCGTCAATACCGCTTCTATTTTATTTAAAGCTATCTACAACTCCTCCTTGCTAGATGCTAATACTGCTATATCACAAAAATACGACAAAATTATTCTTTCTTTTATAATATCCCGCTGGGGCCACATTTTAGACGCCATTTGCAAAAACATATTTTCCGATTAGTACTCAAATAAAAAACTAGACAAGCTCTCCCATGAAAAAAGCTGGGGAAGACAATTGTACATAGGTGTGCTACTTTTGCGAACAGAAGGGTGAATATTTTCAAGTTAGAATTTCTGATGGTCGAATCGGTTCCGGATATCAAAATAAAAATCGAAAAATAGAGAGAGCAAGGTTCGATTTTGTAGTGTCCGTTAAGGGATGTGACATGTGTGTGATACGTGATTGGTTACCTTACCTGGACGATGTCCCCATGGTTTTGACCGTTGGCCGTGAAGGTTAAGTGACAGAGGAAGGGCAGCCTGGTCTCCGGAGGTTTGTTCACTTGCAGGTCGTAAGTTTTGCCGACATCTCCATAGTACGTGCGGTTACATACTAAAAAGGAAGGAATTTATTAGACAAGCGTTTTATTTATACACTTACCAGTTAACCCTTATATTGCACACCAACATACATAAAAATTCATGAAAACATTACACGTGCATGTCTCATACAAGTCCAATAAAATTCCCTTATCAGAAGGTTTTAATCCCACAGGGTATATGACACGTCATAAAAACAATAAGTGAATTTACGCATACTACAGCATTTTTCTCTGTCACCCACTGCAGATAATACTGCGGACTTAGGATGGGGTAGGTGTTAGTGTTAATGTTTTGTGCATGAGAATTTTCCGAATTGTAATAGAATTTTTTCGAATGTTCGAGAGTGTTATCGATTTCGTTTAATTCATTTGGTACCCGCTGGTAATCTAATAAAATGCTGAGGAATTCGACTAAAATTTACGTTTCCTTCTGTAGAATTCTTTGTGGCTTAAATCGTCAGAAATTTGTGATAGATATTGCTGGAATTTATGGGTTTCTTAATTTCTTAATATTCACATTAAAATTTTAACTCGTTTCTTATGTTTTTATTTCACTTAAGACTCGCCGCGTTCAGCACCCTCGTTTTCATCTCAGTTGGTAAATTAAGAAGAAAATACTCCTTCTTGTTAATTTTACAGAAACAAGTTTCATTTATTCGAGAAGTGGAATTACGTTATGCAAAAGAGGAAAATTAACGATGCCATGCATAATGAGCTCTTGTACAATGTGAATCTCGTACAGGTATATGTTCATCTAACAGGAAGAACTTTGTATCTCGTTTGAAACACGAAAGATGGAAAAGTTCTAAATATATTAGTTTTTCAAAGTAATTATTCCTGTCTATAACAAAACCATTTTTTATTCTGAGTTGTCTGACTTACTAAATGGTGAAAACTGGCGACTTCCAGAGTCAAAGAAAAAGCTCGATTTCTCTACTTTCGTTATAGAGAGTTTATGTATAAATTATTACTATTATTTTCGAGGATTCGAAGGGCTTAAGCTACCATGGTTCAATTCGGATCACGTTTCTGGTACACCGTAGATAATTGGTAGAAATTCGAATTTAACAGGCAATTAGAGAACACATAAAGGTCAATTTGGCTTTAATAATATCATGGCGTCAGGAGTCGGAGTGAGGTTAACAGTAATTGCCTCTTAAGCAGTGGATTATAACAAGTAAATCCTCGCAACGCCCATAGTACACTCACGTGGCATCGAAAATGCAATTCCTATTTAGTTAATAACTCATTTGCCAATACAACAAATGTTTATTATTCTAGGGAACAATTGCTCCAATGAATGTTAAATTAAATAGATGATGGTAATCCCAGAAATGTAGTAAGTATCCTAGTTTTTTAAAATTAAACGAAAAAACTGAAGATTCCTCTATTCTTGGACGTGAATTCCGTTTAGATCGATGCACTTTTGTAGACGCGTATGCTCCATGTTGTTGGGGAAACGCTGGACACTTTCTGTCACCTTACCATTGCCGGCGGTTGAAGTCAAATGTGCTTTCAACTTAAGAAACTAAGTGTCGTCACTGTGTGGCAGATCTGCACTATAAGCCAGGTTTTCTTGCTCGCGTCAGCCAAACACAAAAGGTTGTATGTCCTTTCCATCTGCATAACTTTGAGAAAATTCGTGGGTTAAGTTAATGCGTTACCTTTACTGGTCTTCTGTAAGCATTCGCGAGGCCCACATTGCACATATCTTTCAATTTTTTCAACTTTGATAAACCGCAAGAAGTAAAACACAAAGATCATAAGGAGTGAACCTACGATCTTCAAGCATGATTAATTCTCTCTCGCCAGGAATTGGGGGTTTCCCGGAGTAAACTCGATATACACCATATGTAGACACTCCTAACATGATTCTTCATAGACTTCAGTCAATTGTTGATTAATTTTCCTGAGTTTTAATGCCTTTTGCATTCACAATACGAATAATTCTGAGATCTTTGCACCAAGAGGTGGCAGAAAGTTGGAGCTGAATTAGAAACGGCTGCCAATCCAAGACGGAGCGTCCGAGGAGACTAACAATCTTTCTTTTGGGAGTGGATTAAGTTACAAGCAGTGATTTGGAGACGTTGCTTTTAGTAATACCATAATATATTTAAAAAGTCTGTACAAATATTCGAGGCTTTTAGGAGAGCATTGATTGAAAAATAGTAGGTAGAAGATGTTATCTCCTTGTCTGGTGATAACTATAATCTAATTTTGTTAGGGCTGCCTACCCCGATAGGCGCTGTTGAGAAATTGAAGTCGTAAATCTCTGAGAAATCGAGAAAACCGAATTTAAAACATGCAGAACGTTGAGTACATACATACGTTAGCTGGTGCTGGCGTACGGAACGGTATTCGCCCTTAATAGTCAAACGGTGTCGGCGGTTCTTCCAAAGATCCTAGCTCGTAAAATGTGTACCGTACGCCATTTGTTCCACGTGTGCCTTGCCGTGTTCTCCCATAGATCTAGGTAATGCCCACACGCGCGCAAGTTAATTAAAAAAAGTCACGGATAGCAAGCAGGTAGAAAAGTTGATGCTGCGCCACACTTTTCCACCGGATGTAATATATCCACGAAATTGGACATTAATCATAAATTCAATTTACAATTATTGAACTGACGCGCTCAAGCCCATTCTCTAAGCAGATTCGCAATGGAAACGCGAGAGCCCAAGGGTGCAAATAAATTACTTACTTAAATCACAAACGACTGCATGTTCCACATGTTTCACTAATAATGTCTTTGGTGTTTTGAATTAATGATTTCTGACAAAATCGAGAATAGTACAATTTCAAATTAATAAAATCGAATAGAGGTTCCCGACAATTTTTTATGTTGTTCAGTTTTTGTAAATGATAGACATAAATAGTAAGAAGCATTTGAGAAGAGCAAAGTACTCTAGAGAATGAAGGTTTACAACGACAAGGTATTAGACCTAGTAGAAGAACAGAGGGCGCAATGAAATTCAATAAGGAAATGGATATGACGGGAGGACACCTCCTGAGACATGATGGGGTAGTTAGAAACATGCATATTAGAAGCAAAAGTAAAATGAGGCAATGAACGACTTATAGATAAGATAACTATAGGATGTTCTAATAAGGACATCACGAAAAAGGTTGAAAACATGTGGCGCCATGGAAATTAATAAAGAAAAAGGAGAAATGTGATGGGAGAACACTTTCTAAGACATGATGGGGTAGTTAGAAACATGCATATTAGAAGCAGAAGCAAAATGAGACTGACGAGGACATCAGAAACAGTAGGAAAATATGAGGCGCCATGGAAATCAATAAAGAAAAAGGAGAAATACGATGTGATGAAAATTCCTTAGACATGAGGGGTTAGTTAGAGACACACTCTTACAAGTAGAAATACACTGAGGTAATAAACAACTTATAGATTAGAATAGTGTGGGATGTTCAAATGAGGATATAGGAAATAGTGAGAGAACGGAGGGCGCTATAGAAATCAATAAAGAAAAGTGGGAATTTGATGGAATGACACCTTCTGAGACATGATGGGGTAGTTAGAAACATGCATATTAGAAGCAGAAGCAAACTGAGACTGATGAGGTATCAGAAATAGTAGGAAAACATGAGGCGCCATGGAAATCAATAAAGAAAAAGCAGAAATATAATGGAAGGACACCTTCTGAGATATGATTCGTTAGTTGGAAACATACATCTTACAAGTAGAAGTAAACTGAGGTAATGAACAAGTTATCGATTAGATTAGTGTGGCATGTTCAAATGAGGAGAACAGAGTTTATAAGCTTTGCATGGGGAAACATTTTGGAATTCTTGCTGGAAATTTTTTTAAGCAATTTTGTTGTAAACTAACAAATTTTAGTGGAACTTCTTCTTGTTCTAAAACTGTGAAATGGTTGTGCAAATACCACCAGTTTTCAATTAAACTTAGTTGATAGGTAGGCAGTCGAGGAAGTGGTCACAGAATTTACCGCTTTTTAAAAAAGGAAATTCTCTCGGTTGTTTCCCGATGACGAAGATGAATTCGCGAGAGCATAAGATGAAGAATAAAATAAGAAGAAGTAGAACGTACCAGAACTGTCGGTCGACAACAAAAACTTTCTGGGCGACTCGACTTGCACTATGCGGTACCCGGGATCCTCCAGTTGACATTATCCCGCAAATACTCCATTAAAAAGGGGCCACGGTTTAAAGTGGTCAGTCGAAACTTTTTAAATTACTTCCGCGACATTTATTTTCTAACAACAACCCAACGATCCCGTAGCAATTTAAACTTTTTAAAAGATCGCATTAAAAAACACGGGCGCGATGGTTTATGGATTAATTTCGTTTTTGTCTGCCGGTAATTTTGACTTTTTGACTACCTTTTCACTCTAGATTAAATCAAATTTCTTCCCGCGCTAATAAATCTTGTAACTAATCAGCCTCCTAAAACGTCGGCAGGCGCTTTCACATTTTACAACGTCCACTTAATAAACATCTAATTAAAACTCTATTTCAACAAAAGTTATACCTTAATTAAATCGTCTTGTATTCATTTTTTTTTTCTAGGTGCTGTATGAGAAACGCTCTCAAATTCTCGTTAGTGTCATAAAGAAAAGTCACTAAAGAATTTTAGAAATGCCAAGAATTTCATCAAATCATTTTTATACTCGGACTTTTCGCTTGTTGTTTAAAGTTTGCGAGATTCTAAAGCTCCACATGTTTAAAAGTTGACGAAATTGAAGGAGAATGAAGAAGAAAGTCGTTACTTCACCGCACAAATTCCGAGAGATTTGAATGAACTTTGAGGACAAGTTTCCTTGGAGATAATAAACGCCATATGACACTGCTACTCATCGCTAGCATAGTTATACACGATTACGAGTAATAACAGTAAAACTTTGCTGCTTTATTCGTTTGTGTCGAATATAAATTCCACAGTCGTCATTATCATTACAAAATGTGAAAATTTATCTACGTTAATTTCTTAAAACGAGTTGCAGTAAATAAGTTTGTGTGAAGTTAATAATTTTGCTTCATTGCGGGAAATAAGTAAAGATTCAATAGTTAAATACAATAAGCGAAAACTGTTTCACATTATGAAACAAAATCAGAATGAGCCTTCGGTGAGTCTTCGTGAGCAAATGATGAGTAACTGTCCGTCTAGCTAACTGGTCAAGAAGAATGTTACTTAACAAAATAAACATATAGGGCTTTCGTGCTCACCATAATAATCATACTCACACGGAGAATTCAATGGGCGAGGGTAGTACAAATGGCATGTTTCTAGAACGAGCTTTTGATGAGTCTGCGTGAGCAATCATACTCACACGGAGAATTCAATGGGCGAGGGTAGTACAAATGGCATGTTTCTAGAACGAGCTTTTGATGAGTCTGCGTGAGTAATCATACTCACACGGAGAATTCAATGGGCGAGGGTAGTACAAATGGCATGTTTCTAGAACGAACTTTTGATGAGTCTGCGTGAGCAATCATACTCACACGGAGAATTCAATGGGCGAGGGTAGTACAAATGGCATGTTTCTAGAACGAGCTTTTGATGAGTCTGCGTGAGCAATCATACTCACACGGAGAATTCAATGGGCGAGGGTAGTACAAGTGGCATGTTTCTAGAACGAGCTTTTGATGAGTCTGCGTGAGTAATCATACTCACACGGAGAATTCAATGGGCGAGGGTAGTAAAGTGGCATGTTTCTAGAACGAGCTTTTGATGAGTCTGTGTGAGCAATCATACTTACACGGAGAATTCAATGGGCGAGGGTAGTACAAGTGGCATTTTTCTAGAACGAGCTTTTGATGAGTCGGCGTGAGCAAACGTTGAGTGAGCAATTATCCACTTAGCTGATCGAGTTAACAACGAGGGTATTGAGCCAAATAACAACCAATATGCTTACCAACGTAATTACAAACAAATTGAACATTAAAATGACGACAGCAGCTACACAGATGATATATTTTTGTAATGAGCTTTATGTGAATAAATACTAGACTATTAACCGTTGTTCTTAGATAAATTCATTAGTGATTAAAAATTCCCCTCCATCGGTGGCCTCTGAACATGGCAAATAAACAAGGGCACAGGGAAGCTGTTATAATAGTAAAATCCATTGTGTAGCGCCGTTTCAACCATTAAACGGCACATTCTGTTTGCATGAGATAGAGTCATAATTGAATATCCATGTAGCCAGTCGGCTGAATTTAACATGGAGGTTATTTAGGAAAATAACACAGTGTTCACCATCGCAATCGCAATCGCGTAGATAGAGAAATCCTCTAGCACTTTATCGCTCATTAGGTGCCAGCATACATCAGTGCGGCGAGGTGCGGCGCCAAACCAAAGCCCACTGTAATAATGCAATCACTGAGTGTGGAAGCAAAGATATCCCGGTTATTTTGCATTTGTATGTATTGTAATACGCCGGAATGTTACCTACAATGCACACACATACACATCTATATACGAACGTGCTGTATTATTTCACGTTAAATATTATTCTACGTGACCCATTTCTTCCAGACAGGAAGCTACAGGAGAAAACGAATAAAGTGAAATGCAACGGGAGAGAAGTGAAGAGAATACGCGGTCTATCGCTGAAGTTGCTACGTATTGTTCGTGGGTTCCTGTCAGAATCAATGTACAAAAGGATCGGGTAACATTCGTAACGTTCATATTTCAAGCTACACTTGAATAGAATCCTTCAGGATAATTGACCGCGACGTCAGTACCTGCGGGAAATTTTCCTCATCGGCTATTGTTACCCCTTAATCGATATTTCAAACACTTTCAATAGTTTGTTATTACTTTTCACTATTGCAAAATATACACACAGCGTCATTAAAATACCATCCTAATTTGGACTACCGTACACATAACTGTTTGGATCGTTTTGTATACTATATTAAAATACCGTATATCATTTAAGGACTCGCCTGTGGCTCACAAACTGCTCGCCTATTCGAGGAATCTAAAGGTACCGCCACGCGTAGTTCACTAATTTAGTAGCTCCACATACTTACTGGTTCAATATGAATGACATACTTATTCTACTCCTTTCTATCCTAAGGAAATCTTGGCATTTCCCGAAAACTACAACATAGCGCGAGTACAGAAGTGATTTCATTTTGTTAAAAGAGATTCAACACTTGCACTATTTACTGTTAGATTACCATGTAATCTGCATTTTAAATTAAACTACCTAAGGTCATTTAAAGACTCGCCGGCGGCTCACAAAGTGCTCGCCTAAGTGAGGAAACTATAGGTACTCACTAGTGGCTCCACATATTTACTGTTGGTAGGTTCAATACGAATGACATACTTCTACTCCTTTCTATCCTGAGCAAATCTTGGCATTTCCCGAAAACTACAACATAGCGCGATTACAGGAGTGATTTCATTTTGTTAAAAGGGATTCAACCTTGTACTATTCACAATTATATTACCATGTAACCTATATTTTAAATTAAAATACCTAAAGTCATTTAAAGACTCGCCGGTGGCTCACAAAGTGCTCGCCTATGTAAGGAAACTATATGTACCGCTTCGCCTGATCCACTAATTTAGTGACACTACCTACTTACTGTTGGTGGGTTTAATGTGAATGACACTTCTTCCTATCCTTGCTCAATCTTTGCATTTCCCGAAAACCACAACATTCCACATTAATCTAACCTAAATCTCTAGATCTCCCTATGTTTCTTTTTACTTCTAGTTCTACTTCTAATATCTATATCCTAACTAGCTTTTCACGTCTCATAAGATGCCCTATCATCATATTTCTCTATTTCCTTATTTGATTTTCTTGGCGCAAGCACAGAAATGATTTCCTTTTGATAAAAACATTCTCAACCTTGCGTGTTTCAATGTTGTATTTATAGTTATAAGTTACTTAAGGACTCGCCGGTGGCTCACAAAATACTCGCCTATGTCAGGAAATTATACCGCCTTACCTGACATACGTAAAAAAATAATTCAGTAATGCTACATACCCTTACCGTTTGTATTAAAGAACGAAGCAGTAGGTAGGTTTTCAATATGAATGGCGATCATGTAAAATTGAATTTTTATCAAAAGCAGTTGTTGCTGTAGCACTGACCTGTACAAAACATGGGTTCGTCGGACTTGTCACCGCAGTTGTCGGTACCATCGCAATATCGATCTAGTCGGATGCAGTGTCCGTTGTGACAGGGAAATTCGCTGATCCGACAAGCTGGTCCAGGGCTAACCGTTCCGACTAAATAGCCCAAGAGGAAACACACAGTCCACGTCGATAATGACCGCATACCGAACGGTTTCACTAAAACAAACCAGAAACAATCGTTTATTAAAAAAGCTGCCGCTTTCTTTCAGAATACATATATCCATTTCTAAATATTATTTTATATTTGTAATTGGATAGAATAATCCATATATAAATAAAAATTAAAAGCTGTTTCTTCGTCAGGGTATTACCTGAGAATCGTCGGACCGATTTAACTAATTTTTCTAAAAAATATGTTTCACATTATA
>NW_020442461.1:265213-286983 GCF_000699045.2 Agrilus planipennis | reverse complement strand
TTTGGAGAGAAACGGTTAAATTTGGGAAAAATTGAAAGCTAAGCGGTTGGGTTCCTGCCAGTTTTTTTAATGAATATTAACTAAATCTAAACAAATGTTTGTTACTTAGTTTTAAAGCTACATACGAAGAAAATATCCATAGTTTACATTTTACATTAATCAAAACTATTTTATATTCAGAACAAGAAACTCTGTAATAAGAAACGCTTTCTTTTTTGTTTTATTTGAATCTACTGTGTTCACAAAATTTTAATTATTTTCTTTTAGTTAGTCATCAGTTTAGGTAAGTATATAGGTACTATCTAATATCTTGTTTGGGCAAACAACAAAGATTATTAATTTTTTATTAATCTTGTCTTGCTTTTAGAGTGCTCGTAAGTGAAACATGAAATTTTTAAAGCTAACACTGAAGCAGCACAGTCTCACAAAAACGAGTAAATTTAATTAAGTTTATCCTAGATAACCTTCTTCGTAAATTCTTTTGAATAAGAAGTACAAAATTAACTAAAGGAAATATCAATGCCATACCTATAAGTGTAGGAATTTTTAATGAAAGTTTTCAGCAAACAAAACTTAATAACGGAGAACACTACCACCTAATAAAATTGTTAATTTAGGTATGTACATCGTTTGTTTTACAAAAATATTTCAATAATAATACTAAGTACCCTAAAGAATAGAACGATATTACTCTTTTTTCGCAGGATTCAAATGTTTTTTATAAAAAAAAAAATCAATTCCCACTTTACTCATCGTTCTGCTCTTCCATCACATCTTAAACCGAGAACACTTTTTTGAAATAGTTTTTATGGCAAGACATCTCTCTCTCTCTCATTTTCTATTCTTCCTTTTGGTTGGTACCTAAAAGAGTACAAGTAGTCAGCAATCCTCTGTTCCGAGAGCAAACCCTCTTAGACTCGCGTCGCATTTCTTTCTTTTATTTTCGCACTCTCAACACAATTCCCCGTTGGTGTAGCCCAACCCCCGACCGCTTTCAACTACAAGTAGAGGAAAGGACTTTATACGATATTATACCTAAACCGCAATCGGTTCAGAATTTATTTTATTCCGTCCTACACATATAATACGGCTGTATTTTGGCGACGATATTATACTTATCAACAAATTCAGATTCATACGGGACGAGTTGGACTCAAAAAAAAAACTGAAGAGTTAATATGCATTAATCAGGGGCACTGTTGCCACTTTAATGACTAACCGCTACGTTACGTATCCATTAATTAACCTTTCGCGTTTCATGTTTCAATTTATTGCAGAAAGCAAAGGATTGGCAATTACCTATGCGACTATGTGACTAGTAGGTACCTACCGACAGAGATATGCGTAATATTGCCTGTGAAAATCAGAAACCGTACGGTCGCAAACCCACAAGCATTCGAGTAGGTACAATATCTCGCCACTTTACAAAATCCATATTGATTACTCATCACAACGAATAATCCAGAACAGATCAAAGCGCAAGTGATGATCTGTTTGTTACGTTAACAATAACGGATGGTTGCACATTATTATTGTAACACGTTATCAAAGCATCTATCAATATGTGCAGTTCTTATCCCAGAAACGGGCAAAACCCACAGAGGAAAGGGCGCGGCGAGTCGAGGACGAGTCTCAAACAATAATTAATGTGTTCCAGATATTTTTTGTCGGGAAGTAACCATCGATGTATACAATAGCACTTTTCATAAAACATCACAATTATCTTCATTTATTCGTCTATAAGTAGCGAGAGTATGAGTCATAGCGGCGAGTGCACGGCGAGTTGAGGGCGAGTCTCTAACAAAAACTAAGGTGTTCCAGATATTCTTTATTAGAAAGTGAAGATTAATGCATGCAATAGCAGTTACATTTCATAAAAACACACCCATCTTCATTTAAACATCTTTCAATACCGAGAAACTGTATAAACCATACTGGCGAGTGCGCAGCGAGTCGATAGCGAGCTTCTAACAAAAATAGTATTCCAATTTTTTTTGTCAAGAAGTAACCATCGGTGCTAACAATAGCAGTTACATTTCATAAACGATCACATCCATCTTCATTTAAACATCTGTCAATAGCGAGAAGTCACACGAGTCACAGGAACGAGAACACAGTAAGTTGAGAACGAGTCACCAGCAAATTAATGTGTTTCAGATATTTTTTGTCAGAATAGCAGTTATATTTTATAAAAAGTCACATCCATCTTTATTTAGATAACTAGTAATGGCGAGAAATCGAATGAGTTACAGCGGCGAGTGCGCGATGAGTGGCGGCCGAGTCTCCAACAAAAATTAATGTGTTTCGGACATTTGTTGTTAAATTGTAAACATCGGTGCATACAACAGCAGTTACAGTACATAGAAAATCACACTCATCTTCATTTAGACATCTACTAATGACGAGAAACCGCATGAGTCACAGCGGAGAGTTTGCGGCGAGCTGAGGGCGAGTCCCTAACAAAATTAAGGTGTTCCAGATATTTTTATCAGAAAGTAAATATTGGTGCACACAATAGCAGTTACATTTCATAAAAAATCAAACACATCTTCATTTAAACATCCATCAATAGTGAGAAACTGTATGAGTCTCAGTGGCGAGTATGTAGCGAGTCGAGGGCGAGCCTCTAACAAAAATTAATGTGTTTCAGACATTTTTGATCAGAAAGTAAACATCGGTGCATACAACAGCAGTTACATTACATAAAAAATCACACCAATTTCCATTTAGACATTTATCTATAGCGAGAAACCACATGAGTCATAGGGGCGAGTGTGCGGCGAGTCAAGGGCGAGTGTCTAACAAAAATTAAGGTGTTTCAAATACCTTTTGTCGATAGAACAGCAGATCTTCATTTAGACATGAGTGTGGTTGTTTTCGAATTGCTTCAAATCGTATGTAGCCAGATGTATTTATATTTGCATTTGTGTGTATTTTGGAGAGAAACGGTTAACCAGTTCGAATATTAACGGTTAGATGGTTCACAATGGAATCGAAAGCAGAAAAAGTTTCGAATTTAAATAACAATGCCCTTTAACTGTTGCACTTCCAATCGTGCGTGCTTTGTACTGACTGAACCAAATTCAGAGTTTGAGAATTGTTTTTTTTTTGAACCTCTGTTCCTACTTTGTTCTATTTTTATTAAAACAAATGCAACAGTGGTCACTTTTTGCTTAAATCCAAATCTCATCTCTGTAAGGTATGTATATGGATGATTCGTAATATCGTGTCTGTTGTTTCTTTAAGATGGACTTATGATGTACCTAGTGCAGTAATTATCATTAGTAAAACTCAATAATGCTCTTAATAAGTAAGCAATCTGCAAGTGTTTGTACAGTTTCAATTAGATCGGTTCTAAGACCGACTAGTTTCGATATCGACGTACCTAATATGTATGTCAATTGAAAGCTAGTTTACATATTCGAAGCACTTGGACAACAGCATTTGCCCAATCAATCTCGAGATCAATATATACATGCAACTGTCGTAGTACAGACTGGCTATCATTAAATTTACATAACAACCCTCTCTTCTTGGCGAATTGAGCACATCCACGGTCGATGATGAATCTCTAATCGTTAGGTGCAGCCATCAAAGAGAAATTATGAGAACCAAAGATGTGATTTATTTGAAATATGTGGCAGCAACGACTGGGGCAGTCTTAATCTTGGTTTTGCTTTTCTTATCAGTAGAAAGGATTTAAAACATTTTAACTTATGAAGAGTTTCTTTTTATTCGTTTTTGGTATAGAATCCCAAAAAAGTAACCAAAGTCAAGCCACGCATTAAATTTAAAAGTGACGAACGATTATATAGGTAATATATATGAGTCAAACTACCCATAAATATTTTAATATTGGGCGTAATTAATAATTTCTAATATGCAGGTTTGTGTTTGTTCTTTCTCTTTGCCTGTACTCTGTACCTATCGCATATATATTTACGCTTTTATTTCCTCATCAACACGTAATATCCATTAAACACGATTCAAATTGAAGCTAAATAAGGCATACCAATGTTTGTATTATACAATATGTATAGGGCTTTTTAATATAACGGACGGACCTCGGTTGGTATTTTGTGTCACACAAATGGTGAAATGACAAAGAGAGAGAAATACAGAGAGTGAAATAGCACAAAGTCATGCACTCATCGTTTGTTTTTCCGCCAATTTCAATAGTTCGATGATGAGATTAAAATGAACGACGTGAAAACAGGTTCGACTGGCACCAGATGACAAAAATATTACCTATTTGAACCGGGCATTCGCGAATTTACGTCGCCATTTGAACGTTATCAATTACATCAAATTGATATATGACGTAAAATAGAAACGAATAAAGAATTATCACGTTTTCCTTTTTGGTCGATTAATAGGCGTCGTAGTAGTTATAATACAAAATGCACCCTATCTGACATGACGTGATAACTGGACTGTATTCAGGGACAATTTTAGAAAACACTCGATTCAATACGAAAGGCTAGAGGCCAAAATGTGACCAAAAACCCAAAATTAAGGAAACTGCTTCAAAGTGAAGCAGGTTCAGTTCTTTTGGGTGCATATTCTTGATTTTTTTTTCATTTTTGGACCCTAATCTTTCGCGTAGGTATCTCAGCAACTTCTAACCGCTGAATCGCTTAGGTACAATTATTCGGTTATCTCTTTTCATATTGTCTGTACTTCTCATGCAGCATTTTCTACCTTAACAAGGACGTGTTCATAACGCAGCAAATGACTACAGTTCCAAGTGGAAACAAGAAAGAAGATACGTCCATTGTCACAGATAGATTATTGCGGAGTTTGCCAATTTTGATCGTCGATTGCTAAAGGGTAAGACTCATGCGAGACTCGATTTTTACTCGAGTAGGCTCGCTTCGAAAAAGTCCTAGTTTTGTAAGTAAAACTTTACGAAATATTATAAAAGTCATTTAACCAAAGCGACTATTACACAAAGGTGTACCTACGAACATTTATGCTGGCATTTTCACCATCAAAAGTAAATTTATTACACATGGCAGAGAAGGCTCTTTTGAAAACTTCAATTATCATCATCTTTCAGCATTTCCGTTTCTATGTAAGTACATACATACATACATACATACATATATGTACGTATTGTGAATTCAAGGCTCATGAATTTCTCTCGGCACAGACAGTTATTTAGCCTATTAAACTAGCAACTGGAAAGCAGAAAATCAACAAAGATCCTTCTTATTATGCTACATTTCATGTTCGTGCGTTTCGCGTAGGTACATGTTGCTGGCTTTCGAGTAAGCTTTATACTATTGTAACATTACAGCAAAAATTACGTTTCACCGTTACCAAAATCGCAACTTCACAATTTCTAAAATATACAAAAGAAAACGTTAGATAATTATAACGTTAGATAGTACAATTAGATCACTTCCAATGTGCGTTTTCAGAAAAACAGTGGATTTATCTCTGGCACCATTTTTTGGCGAGTAGTATTTGAATTCCAATTTCTATAGTCAGTTCAGTTTCAAGATAGACCAAACCAAAGCAAACGTAAAAGCATTATCACCAAGTAGTACATGATCAGCGTAATCCTCATTGATCAATCTAAAAGTGGTGGCTCATGCGCACGTCTGCCGAAACATTCCAGGGCCGCATTCAGTCATTACATGCATCTCGACTCTTTTATTGATTGATTTTAATTTTATTGATCCAATCTTCAGTACCAAAGAAAAAACGTTTTGGACACTTTGGTAGCTCAGTGTTTCAGTTTGTACCAATCATGTGGAGAAGTCTTTCTGTGTTTAAAAGTAGAAATCTTCTTGGGGGCATCTTGGCAACTTGGTTATCTTTGGTAATGAAGGGACCTAGCAATTATGTAACAGAAGAGCACGATTCCTACTGACGATAGCCATCTTTCCAGAAAAGCTGCTTTTAAAGTCTTCTATGCAATATGGCGCCGAACACACGCCTCTCATTGGGGAAAACTGGCTTATATGTCCGTTTAAAAAATCCAAATCGAGCTGCTCTCTGGCGAATAAAAACAATTCTATACCTAATTGATGCAAGTTGATGCGTTTTCGATCGGGGATTTCCCGGGGCACACACCACATAAGCTTTGTGTCAAAACTTCGAGAGCAGGTAGAATGTAAAGCGAGGTAATTTTTCCTGCCGATCGGCAACAAAATATTCAAGTGTCGACAATATGAAAAAGAACGAAAAGCGCGTCTAATATTTTATTCAGTCGAAAAGTGGCGGGCGTTTTTAACATTTGCATAACATAACAGGAACATGGGAGTTTATGCCGAATTACTCCATCCCTCAGGAGCAGAGCAATTTCTGGCGATCGTTCGGGGAAGTCGCCGAGTCGCATCGGATACTCTACACAAGTTTACTCTAGTCACAATCAGATCCGTTCTGGTTCGCTTTTCTGCGGCGTGGAGCCTCAAATACGGTTTGATGTATAAAAATTTTATGGCAAACCGTAATACGTCATATATTCTATATAAATTTACCGAAGGTATACCTAGATTACATTGGAGAAGCAAAAGATTTAGTCAGAAACGTCGCAAATGATGTTAATAAAAATACTGAAGATGACCTACAGTGGCTTATTACTTTTTTATTGACATTACAAAGTTGAGTCTCGAAACCGTAAAAGTTTGAACCAGAAAATGGGAGACCGAGCTGTAAGTGCATTAAATGTAGTAGCGCAGCGGACAGAAGAAAGTGACGTCGACATTACTGATCTGACGGCCACAAAAGGACTAATGTAAGATAAAAATCCGTAAGGAGAAACAATCTCAGTCGTGTACGCATCAGCTACTTGTTAAATTTAATATAGAAAATAAACATACAAACACAAGTTACAAAGATGTTTATTGTACCACAATGTACAATTCGCCACACAGTGACTTCTTCAAGTGGATTACTTCTTCAAAATTTCCAATTTCGTACTAATATTTGATATCAATAAATTTTTATCAACTGCTGGTCGGGCTTACATATTATGTAATACCCAGAGACGTTTTTGAATATGGTACATAACGAAATAAAAAAATCGATCTGCAATTAATTTCGCTGGTAGATACTGGTCTTGTCTGTAAGAGGCCTTAGAAACATTCCGTATTCACGTAGCGAAACGCTGAACTTGTTGGCTTTTACTTTTTTATTTTATTTCGTGGTTTTAATGTCTTAATGATGCCGGGTGTAATCAAGAAACCGCAAATGACGCTAAATTGCAGGTAGCGACGAGCACTTGTGTAAACTAAGTGTATGTAAGTGCGTCAGAGTGAAATGTATGCTGACCTAAAACATGAAATCCCATTAATCAGTTGCCAATTTAGGGACACGGGTTTTGCAAAGTTAGAGGCACTTAATTAGTGCCAGGGAGGAGGCCAGAATCTAATTTAAAACTTGTAATTGGTTTGTGTCGAAGACGGCGAATCCATTCGTAGATTCTCAAATCAAAGATCACAAATCTTCAAATCCAATTCTGCAAGCTAACGACTATAACTAGGTACCTACTCGTAAGAACTGATATTACTTATGGTATTTCGTTACTGTTAATTTATCTACTCAAAATACGAATGGCAATTTAATTTTTGGAACAAGTAAACAAGTTTGAAATGAAAATCCACTAGTGGATCTAGAAATAATTTTTAGACGGGGCTCAATAAGGGCTTCTTTATTTTTTTTAATTAAACTACCCTACGCATCCGCCGAGAAGCAATTAATTATTGTAAAAATAGCACCTAATCCCGCTCTAATAACTAAACACGCAAATATTTCATTTAACGTCCCCGGATTTCAATTTTATTTCCGGAGCGGCGAACAGTCAGGTCTCCAATTAAAACTTAAAGGATGGCAATGAGGGTGGAATTTCGGTGGCGGAACTGGGGCAGAAGTAATAAAGTAGTGGCTGTTGATTGTCGTAGCAATTATTATTCTGACTCTTTTTTTTTTATTTTATTATTAAATCGCGCACGTCCGAGACCGTCTCAAGTGGCCGATGGATAAAGCAATTACAATTTTTCAAGACGTCGGATCCAGAATTAAACAAGGACGTGCCAGGACTCGGCTCCGATTAGTCATGTCGCATGTCCGACAAGGCTCATCAACTTGCAGAACAAACTGCATCGGGTGAAGCGACCGACCAACGAAGCGACACTGCCGCCGCGACGCTCGCGAACGTCGCCGACACTACCACAACATGACTCTAGCATCAACCCTCGCCGAAAAATTATGCAGAATTTTTCAACAACAAAATCATTCTGCTATCCGCTTAACTCCAATGAGGAAACGGATCACTCCATTACAAAAATCTTACCCTACCTTACCTTATCCATTATCCTATTCTATCATTTAAAAGTCATCTACCTACAGTCTCCATCTTCGTACTTCACTCTCTCCACTCTCCTAACCCGCCCTTTTATTCCTTAATAACACTACTCTGGCTACTATACTACCTTACCCTTTGCCCTACTCCACACCTTCCTTGTATTCTACTCAATACTATCCATAATACTATATTACTTCACAATTTAATCCTACTCTGACTGATTCTACCAAATATTCTGTTCTTCTCTATAATCCTACCCTGCACTACTCCGGCCACTGTACTATCCTGCCTTTCGTCCCTATTCAACTTTATGTAGTATTCCTATCCCACTCGATACTACCCATTATTCTACTGTACCCTGTAATAGTACATTACACTACCCCAACCACTAGACTGTCCTAACCTTCGCCCCTATTCGACTCTATACACTATTCCTATCCCGGTGTATCCTATAACCCCACATTACATTACCCTAGCCTCTATACTACCTTACCCTTCGTCCTTATTCGACTCAATGCACTGTTCTTATCCCGCTCGATACTACCCTATAATCTTACATTATACTACCCCAGATACTAAACTGTCCTAACCTTCGCCCCTATTCGACTCTATACACTATCCCTATCCCGGTGTATCCTAAAACCCCACATTACATTACTCTAACCCCTGTACTACCTTACCCTCCACCCGTATTTGATTCTATGTGCCATTCCTTTACCGCTAGATACTACCAATTATTTTACCGTACCCTACAATCCTACATTTCACTATCCTAGCACTATACTGTCTCACTCTTCGTCCTTATTCGACTAAATGCACTATTTTTATCCCGCTCGATACTACCCAATATTGTGCCGTACTCTATAACCTTACATTACATTACCCTAGCCGCAATACTACCTTACCCTTTACCCATATTCGATTCTTTGCACTACCCCTATTCCGCTTGATACTACCCATTATTCTACCACACATGATGCTACCCTATACTTTAATTTTACCCTGTTTGATACTACCCAATATTTTTTCTTATTATCCAGCACTCTACTTATACCCTACCCTTAAATCTCATCCTAACTCCTACTGTATTAATAACAGTAATCTTTCAAAAACTCTACCCAATTATTGATAATATTTAGAGTTAGAACGTAAATTTTCAACTTGCGATCGTCCTAGTAAAGAAGTGCATCCATAACAGTAACCGATGTGGAGATTGGTCGAGGGCGTCATTCTTTTTTTATATCCAATTAAAAGTTGTAAATTGAACCAAGCCGACGTTAACAAAGTACCATCCATTTTAGAAACCGAATACGTGGGCTGCGATTGAGAGGAAGACAAATGGAAACAATATTTTAAACTTTCTGTTTCACGATCGAATCGTTTTTACACCCGAAAAAATACAAGCGTTCGCCCAAATATAATTAAATGAATATTATGAGCACAACTGAGTTTATTAGTCTTACACTTTCTAAAGGACAATGACCAAGGCTTAAATCAGAAAACTAAATATTGGGAAATGGGGTAAACGAGAGAGTTTACAGAGGTCAGTAAAGTGATAGTTTAAATGGAGATACAAAAGTTTTAAATTATCTAAATGAATTGCCATCAGGAATACAGGATTAATCAGGACGAACTACTAACGTAAGGAGCATCTAATTGAAATAAAATTGACAATCGTTTTCTGTAAGCAATCGGAGTTCAAAGTAACCTTTGTGATACTACTAAAGTAGTGTCGCCGATCCGATCAGATTTCTGATGAGACTTTCTATCACGCTGCAGGTTCATTTCCGAGTCAGTGCTAACGAATAAGAGAACGGAGAGAAATAAAGGGTACGGATGCAGAAATGAGCAAACGAATTGGGTAAGTGAAACTTTGCAGAGGCTCTTTTGTTTCGCAATCTTCTTAGCATCATCCGGCTCGTTGAAACCATTAAGATTACCGTTTGTCTCGCTTAATGGACGAAATGGACTAGCGAATTCGCAAAACTAAACATTCTCTCACCGCTGTTTAGCATGTGGTTGGTTCTTGAATTGAGCAAAACGACTGTTTAGACGTGGAATACAGAATTGTCTTTCTATTAATTTTATTTATCGACCCAATATAGCTATTCGATTAGTTATTGATACATCGATTTAATGATTTAGGATAGTCTAGAAAAAGATTAAAGATTACGTACTCAGTTTGGGTTCATTGGGTGCTCGATTACGACTCGTTTTAAAAACATGTCCATTTGATATACAAATTTTGATTACTTAATGACAGACTTAATATAGCGAGAGAACAGAACAGACCGAGTGGGATTCTGGATGAAATTTACTCATAAGGATTTTTAATTTTTGAGGGTAG
Organism: Agrilus planipennis; assembly: GCF_000699045.2. Classification (NCBI taxonomy): domain Eukaryota; kingdom Metazoa; phylum Arthropoda; class Insecta; order Coleoptera; family Buprestidae; genus Agrilus; species Agrilus planipennis. The sequence goes on along the minus strand of NW_020442461.1, from coordinate 276,322 downwards.
TATTAATAATTTCAAAACCAACAAGGTAAAGCTGCATTAAAAGGCACTTAGTCAATTTCCTGCATTAATATCCTGGCGTAATGAAATGCAATTCTTAAATGAGCATTTAAAAGTATGTACTCGTTGAGTTCTCAATTGCAGCTCATCTTTAAAACATTAATATTGACTATTTATTGATTAGACTTCAGAGAAGTGAACGAACGAAGCACATTAAGTGGATAAAAATCATCTAAGAGGTTTTCAACTTCTTAAGATGGTTTTAGTTTTTAATAAACTACGACGCTTAAAGCTTAAACTGTATCAAGAGACATTAAATGTCTTAGGCATCCGTTAAAAAACACACAAGGATATTAGAAGAAGACGTTTGGCATCAATTCCAATTAAAGGATACAGGTGAGTGGTGACGTAAGGAAAGAACTAAGTAGAGAGCTTCAATTTTAATGTAAAGAATATGGTTAGATGGTCTTTATTCCTTTGAAAGAGCCGTATCGTATCTAACGGCGCGTCCCGTCTGCTCCCCCCAGAAAATTGTCCTCTCCCGTTTAAATGGAACACCCTAACCGGAAATCCAGATTACAATCGTCTCGAAACCGATAAAAGTCTATTCGGGGGATCGTACTAGTAATTGGGAATATAACAAAGCTTCTTTCATGTCCAACTCAAATGCAATTATAACTAGAAATTCGGAGAGATTGTATTCTTCGTTTATCCGTCTTCGAATTCTGAATTACATCTCAATCTATGTATGTATGTATGTGGCCGATATTGATTTCATTGCTTCAATAGAGTGAATACAAAATTTCTTATTATTATTATTATTATAGGTACATATGTATTGTAATATCATCAGGGAAACCCGTCCCAGGGGAAATCGTCAAGGCGTATGTAGGTATTGTACGATAATTTGACTTGGTAATACCACATATGTTTCAAAACTATATTTGTTCGAATATTTTTAAGGCGAGTCAATATCGAGCGCGCTTGAGTCTACGGCGAGTCCCGTACGAGATCGACCGGTCATAATCAGGAAATAGAGAAACTAAACAAGAAATTTGATAAAATTTATGTAATATTGTACAAGTTTCCTAAGAAGGAATTGTTCAATATCGAAATCTCAAAGGGGTATGAAAAGATTCCGAAAACAAGTATTAAATTACAGGAGAATTATAAAATAGTTTAATTAAATACGAAGTCGGAACGTATCACAATCGTTTGAATCATTTTATGATTCGCGATTAAGATCCATCACGATTAAAATTGATTTAAACCAGAGTCCGTACGACTTAAGATCGTTAGCACGAATAATAATAACGACGAAGATGATCATTATTATGATGATGGAAAGACATAAAGGCAAAGCCTTCAATTTTCTTTATCGAGATATAAAAGATCTCTCCTCTTTTATGATTGAGGTGAGTTTTTGTGCCGTCTCGAGACGGTAGAGGTAGTGTTTGGATTTGCAAACGTCGGCAGTCGACTTGATGGAATCAGCACTTTTAAATTTGCACTGGTTTCAATCTGAAAAGCTGCACGTATATTTATACACATATCTGTGTACGTGTGTGTCTGTAGGTGTCTGTAAGGGTGGAATATCGTGGATGCCATATCCTATAATTTTTGGTGGACAAGTTCGCTCGAACTTTATCGATAAACGTTCAACTTTAAATTTCACGTCCCGATAGAGTACTACAGAAATGACGGCAACTCACTTTCCTGCTTGCTCAATTTCTTCGACAATTTTGTCTAAATAAATACATTAAATAAATATATTGGTATTTAGGGTAGTGAAGAGTAACGAACATGAGCTACAATAGCTATTACGAGGGTTGTTCAAAGAATTGCAAGGAATCACACGAGTAGTATAGCTATAGGGATACTGTGACAGTTCGATGGCCTGTCCATCCTCAGTCCCTTACCATGCCCTCTAATGGCACCTTGAAGGTCATACCTCGTACATAAGACCGAAACGTCGTGGCCAGTGTTGTAAAAATATGTTTTGTTTGACCTCTAAGAGACCTTGGAGGTCATTCTTTAAATGAAATGCCTGGACTTTCTACTATATTTTGGCATAATCCAGGGTGGGAGTCAAGCATTTTTGCATACGTTGTGGCAATTTTCGTAAACCCGTGATGTGCAAATAACCTACGACCTCTCTTTTAACGCCTCTTCCCAACATGCTGTGACTTCAAAGTAGGAAAAAAATGGTAACCACTTGGTGCTAGGGTCGGATTGTAAGAGTGGATATGTTCTCTCATCCAAATTAGCAGATGAAGTCGGTTGTTGCATTCACTGAGCATTTTGCTCACATCTGGTGGGGATTTGTGGATGGAGAACCAAGCAGAGTTAGTGGATCTTGCGTAAAAACTTTCCTGGCGATTCCAAAGACTTGAGACCTTATCTTACGGACAATCCTCGTATAATATAGAACAGTATAAATAAGAAAAGTTAACTTTACTCGCTTATTCACGCCTTAAAAGGTATCCTCATTATTATAAGTTTCGTCGTAAGGCGCTACTGTTTTGGATTCCAAATAGTTACGTTCAACTCTTTTACAACTTTAAAATGGGAGACGAAGAAGAAAACAACCCGTTGCAATTTATAATCATAAACCTGTGTATTCTTTAATACTCTCTGTGGTGCTAAAGTCTTATCATTTACGACCGATCGTAAAAACTAACATATTCGGCTTTAACATGACGGCACATAGAAAATGGGGAACACGTAAATAACTACAGTCGCTATTATTATTAGTATTATTGTTATTGTTATTATTATTAATACATATTTTCATTGTTATTATTATGCTTTTGTAACATATATAAAGCGAGTTAAATGCCTGAAAATGTATAAATCAGATCGTAAGATTTTACGAGAAGTATTTATGGTCGCTTATCATATTACTTTTCATTCATTACATAAATGTAATATCGGAAACCGAATGTCAATAAAAGCCAAATAAAGGTGCCGTAAGCGGCCATTAAAAATATTTCCTCTCTTTAATTACACCAATAAAAACGCTCTGTTTAATGTCCTATACTTAATAAGCAACATGTCATTAAAAACATCAAAACGTTACAATCTCTCAGACATAAAATGAGTTTGTTTCTGACATAAACAGTCCTGGAAGTCGATGGCTTCCAGGAGATTCTCGGACATTCGCAAAAGCTCTACCACATTTCGGATCAATCTTAGGCAGGTGTGGACAAAGCAGTAATTAAACATCAATTTCTTCGGTAAATTGTTGATGCGTTAAAAATGTTGTTGAAGAGTAAGAACTACGGCGGATGCTTGACACTTAGTCTCGTAAACTGTTTATTGCTCATTGAAGAGCTCAGCGGCGGTGTTCCTCCATTCTCTCACAATTGGCCGTTCGGAAGGAAACCAGAGCGTTAAGCTTCGACTATGAAGCACTAATGGCCTATTAGAGCAATCGCGATTTGGCTGAGCTGTTACATTCACCACTAGATAGATCTTGTGTCTGCTACACGAACCATTCAATATGAGAATTACAAGTATTCCAAGAGGAAATTACTTCCTTACTTTTATATCCAAATATGGAACTGTTATATATTCTGACTAAAAAGTCTTTTTGTTTTTGGTTGGTATCCGTAACTACTCTCTCGTTTTTTCGTTCTTTATAGTCGAGAACACCTGCGATAGAAGTAGATCGTCCAAACCAATTTAGCCACGTCATCGTCAGATGGATATTGCCGGTGCTGAAGTCAAGAAATAATGGGGAAGATAGTTTACCACTTTTATAAAACTGCTTTCAGTCACGTACCGCCAACCCCTCGCAGTCTTATATCCCGGTTGTAACGAAATGTTTTGCTAGGTACTGAACAACATCTCGTTACTAGATTAAAATACATAAATAGAAATCCGTTATGGCTGTTATCTCTGAAACGCCGTGCCGTCGTCGGTTGCATGTATGCACAAGTCGTTTGAGGGTTTATCCAAGCGTGCAGGTGGTTGCACATAGCGACTCAAGGAAGGAACACGTACCCGGGAGACTTGCAGCAAACTCCCCAGACGTGTTACGACGCGAATGGGGAAGTTGCACGCGGAAGTCTCTAGCCCGAACACAAATTTGTATTAAATCCGCGACGAGCAATACATGTGTGTAAATACATTTAACATTCATCCGCCACACGTATGTATCTTAATGTAACATTAAACGATAATGAGTTGGCTTGAAATGCAGCTGCTTCGCAACGTGTACGACTTACTACCCATTACAGGTGTATCTACCTAAACATCAACAAGAAGACATGAAGATCATGATTTGTGTGATATGTACGAGTAAAACCCCTCATTTCCAGCTTTTTTGAATGTTAATTAGACAAATTTCAGTCAGTAGATAAGTAAAAGTTCTTGTTCAATGTTTATGTTTACCTTAGGCGTTGGACAACCGGCATTGTTTAGTTTACATTCCATCAACGTCCCCATACACGTCCAGGACCGGCTTCGGTTTCCTTATTGCATATAGCTGACGCAGACCATAGCTCCACACTTATTTTACTTAGGTAAGTATACCATGTAAAAGATTACGTTTGACTTCGTCTACTGAAGAAATCACGTCCACCCAAAGGATTTCACTCTTTCATCTTCTTACACCAATGGATTTTAGCGAAACTGCCAGCAAGTAAAGATGAGATATCGAATAAAGTAAGTTCCATGAAGTGATAATTCCTCGGACATTTTGTGCCGAGGAGATTTTTATTACACAGTTAGCTGTAGACAATTCGCACAGGTCGTTCCTTTTTCGGTTGTAAATAACGTCAGTGACACCTTATAAGGAATGACCTGGCAGACTGTTCTGTTTACAATGTTGCGGGGATCGAACCGGAGGAAACTTTCCCGTTTAGATTATATTTTTTTTTATGTCTATTACGTACGAGGAAAGGCGACAAAGAACGGCAATATTTTTGTTACGCCCGACAGCTTATAACACAATCTTTGAAACCATTAAGGAACAACTTTTCGATAAACCAACACCGAACGTCATGTTGGTTATAATGGGGAATGGGGACCCGTGACATTTTTATGAAGCTTATTTTCTCCAAATCATTAAGTTTTGGCAGGTTTAAAAGGTAAATTGCAAACTATATTGACTTTTTTGCGAACATTTTTAAACAAGGTCACTAGCGAATTTACATAAATGCCTATTTAAGGGTTCGATCTTTGATATCATTAATTTAGTATTATAAGATTTGTTATCTCATAAATTATAATGCGGTTTCTCTCGTTTGTCAGTAATTTCAGAGGCGGAGAATAAGGCGTTTGTCAAGATGACAGATGACAAAAACGCCAGCGGTCCCGCAAATTAAACGACAACCGACCACTGTTGGAATCCAGCTTGACCCAAAAGCCACAGCGGACTCCTAATTAGTTCAGATTAATGAAAGCATTTTGTTGTTTTAGGTAACGGCACTAATCAATACAAGAAGTGAATTTGTAATAAATTATTGTGAAACGACATGTTTTCAGAAAACAATAGCGGAGAGCTTCGCTGTGTAGCGATTACGATTGATTCTACATAGTCCAGGCTGTTATGATTGTTCTGGAACGTTTTGGAAGCTTAGGTGGTCGGCCAAGGTACTTGAAGTTATCAACACAAGAAACTATCCGGCTCGAAGGACCATCGTTGCAAAGCGTTCCATTGTTTTCCCTTTTCGTTTTAATTAAAAAAAAAAAAACGTAGAAAGAAAATGAAGACGAAGGATATTCATTAGATTCATTACTAAATATTTCATTAAAACAAGGAACCTATTTATTTCCCGTCTAATGTATTGTAACAGCCCCATAAATTCGTTAAGTCGAGCTGTTTCCCTTTTATCCTGTTTACCTGCTCTTATATACTCGATTAAATCCTGTCATAATAAATTCTGAGTTGATCACGTCCTTGCGTAATTCTCAAGCCCAACTCTTTGTTAATTTGTCCTGTGTATTTTCCTTCTTCGCGGACAAAATTACCGCCACCTCGCTACATTTTGCGCCACTTATTACTAGAGCACGATGTTCTCCTCCTTCGTCCTTCCAATAAGTACACAGTTAACGCGAACGTGAGAGAGGGTCCTTCAGGAATTAATCTCAACGTCTATGTATTAGCGAAGAAGGAATCAAATAAAACGGTTACGTCATATTTCATGCGCGTCTTCTCCTGACACACCATCTATCTCCCGTCCTTGTTTTGTTCCCGTAGCGTCCTGTGCGCTAGTCAGGAACGAGTCCTTGTTGGAAATGAACGCTGAAAAATGTCGGACAGCAAAAATTGAATTGCTTAATGAAATTCTAGCATCGGTACTTTGTCAAATCCTCCGGAATCCGATATACTGCTTAGTTACTGCCGAACACCGAGCAGAAATTAGTTTATTAATATAACATTAAAAAATGAACGTCGCTTTGGTAAAAAATGGAGGAGAATTTGGATATGTTTCAAATTTAATATTCAAAAATATAAATTCTAAATAACTATTAAGTAGAAAATACCACAAATGGCGCGGTAAACGCCATCTGTAGTACGATGCTACATTTTAGGATTACGTATGCTCCAACAAGGTCCACGCCGGGATTCGTTTTGAGCAAGTAGATATCCACACAAGTGGACCTTGTTGGAGGATACGTAATCCTAAAATGTAGCATCGTGCTACAGATGGCGTTTACCGCGCCATTTGTAGTATTTTCTAAAACGCACTGTTAAGACAGCAGGTAAAAGTTGGTCTGTGTTCTGTCGGAGCTGCCTGCGACGCGCTGATGAGATCCAAAAAGATCGAAATCGCGATCCGCGTCTGGCAGTTTCGACAGAATACAGACCACTTCGAATTATTTTATTCGATTAAGCTAACGTGCCTATCACGTTGAGGTTGGCTACGCCGGGATTCGTTTTCAGCAAGTAGATATCCACACAAGTGGACCTTGTTGGAGCATACGTAATCCTAAAATGTAGCATCGTGCTACAGATGGCGTTTACTGCGCCATTTGTAGTATTTTCTAAAACGCACTGTTAAGACAGCAGGTAAAAGTTGGTCTGTGTTCTGTCGGAGCTGCCTGCGACGCGCTGATGAGATCCAAAAAGATCGAAATCGCGATCCGCGTCTGGCAGTTTCGACAGAATACAGACCACTTCGAATTATTTTATTCGATTAAGCTAACGTGCCTATCACGTTGAGGTTGGCTACGCCGGGATTCGTTTTCAGCAAGTAGATATCCACACAAGTGGACCTTGTTGGAGCATACGTAATCCTAAAATGTAGCATCGTGCTACAGATGGCGTTTACTGCGCCATTTGTAGTATTTTCTAAAACGCACTGTTAAGACAGCAGGTAAAAGTTGGTCTGTGTTCTGTCGGAGCTGCCTGCGACGCGCTGATGAGATCCAAAAAGATCGAAATCGCGATCCGCGTCTGGCAGTTTCGACAGAATACAGACCACTTCGAATTATTTTATTCGATTAAGCTAACGTGCCTATCACGTTGAGGTTGGCTACGCCGGGATTCGTTTTCAGCAAGTAGATATCCACACAAGTGGACCTTGTTGGAGCATACGTAATCCTAAAATGTAGCATCGTGCTACAGATGGCGTTTACTGCGCCATTTGTAGTATTTTCTAAAACGCACTGTTAAGACAGCAGGTAAAAGTTGGTCTGTGTTCTGTCGGAGCTGCCTGCGACGCGCTGATGAGATCCAAAAAGATCGAAATCGCGATCCGCGTCTGGCAGTTTCGACAGAATACAGACCACTTCGAATTATTTTATTCGATTAAGCTAACGTGCCTATCACGTTGAGGTTGGCTACGCCGGGATTCGTTTTCAGCAAGTAGATATCCACACAAGTGGACCTTGTTGGAGCATACGTAATCCTAAAATGTAGCATCGTGCTACAGATGGCGTTTACTGCGCCATTTGTAGTATTTTCTAAAACGCACTGTTAAGACAGCAGGTAAAAGTTGGTCTGTGTTCTGTCGGAGCTGCCTGCGACGCGCTGATGAGATCCAAAAAGATCGAAATCGCGATCCGCGTCTGGCAGTTTCGACAGAATACAGACCACTTCGAATTATTTTATTCGATTAAGCTAACGTGCCTATCACGTTGAGGTTGGCTACGCCGGGATTCGTTTTCAGCAAGTAGATATCCACACAAGTGGACCTTGTTGGAGCATACGTAATCCTAAAATGTAGCATCGTGCTACAGATGGCGTTTACTGCGCCATTTGTAGTATTTTCTAAAACGCACTGTTAAGACAGCAGGTAAAAGTTGGTCTGTGTTCTGTCGGAGCTGCCTGCGACGCGCTGATGAGATCCAAAAAGATCGAAATCGCGATCCGCGTCTGGCAGTTTCGACAGAATACAGACCACTTCGAATTATTTTATTCGATTAAGCTAACGTGCCTATCACGTTGAGGTTGGCTACGCCGGGATTCGTTTTCAGCAAGTAGATATCCACACAAGTGGACCTTGTTGGAGCATACGTAATCCTAAAATGTAGCATCGTGCTACAGATGGCGTTTACTGCGCCATTTGTAGTATTTTCTAAAACGCACTGTTAAGACAGCAGGTAAAAGTTGGTCTGTGTTCTGTCGGAGCTGCCTGCGACGCGCTGATGAGATCCAAAAAGATCGAAATCGCGATCCGCGTCTGGCAGTTTCGACAGAATACAGACCACTTCGAATTATTTTATTCGATTAAGCTAACGTGCCTATCACGTTGAGGTTGGCTACGCCGGGATTCGTTTTCAGCAAGTAGATATCCACACAAGTGGACCTTGTTGGAGCATACGTAATCCTAAAATGTAGCATCGTGCTACAGATGGCGTTTACTGCGCCATTTGTAGTATTTTCTAAAACGCACTGTTAAGACAGCAGGTAAAAGTTGGTCTGTGTTCTGTCGGAGCTGCCTGCGACGCGCTGATGAGATCCAAAAAGATCGAAATCGCGATCCGCGTCTGGCAGTTTCGACAGAATACAGACCACTTCGAATTATTTTATTCGATTAAGCTAACGTGCCTATCACGTTGAGGTTGGCTACGCCGGGATTCGTTTTCAGCAAGTAGATATCCACACAAGTGGACCTTGTTGGAGCATACGTAATCCTAAAATGTAGCATCGTGCTACAGATGGCGTTTACTGCGCCATTTGTAGTATTTTCTAAAACGCACTGTTAAGACAGCAGGTAAAAGTTGGTCTGTGTTCTGTCGGAGCTGTCTGCGACGCGCTGATGAGATCCAAAAAGACCGAAATCGCGATCCGCGTCTGGCAGTTTCGACAGAATACAGACCACTTCGAATTATTTTATTCGAATTATACGATTCTTTATCAGCCCTTTGGACATCCTCTGGACCACGCAAATACAATATCATCCACTTGATTCAGTTTATTCCAATGATTCCTTATCATTCCTTCCGTCCATGATATTTCTGAGTGATTCTTTTTTCGGAATCTCTCGTTGTTTTTGATCTTGTGTTTGAGTACTTGCTTATCACTGACTTCCGTTGCTTCTATTTTCATTTCTTCCAAGTGCTACAGTATTTTAGACTTCCTGGTCTTAATTCTCCTCTATGGTTCATTAACCTCTCGGGCTCCATTCTGCAGATATGTTCGAAAAAAACAACCCTGCTTTATCGGATTAAATCTAAGATATTTTCCAATTGGAGATATGGTTGCTTTTGTTTCTATTTTTTGGAGTTCCAGTGTCTTCATCAATATCTTTCTGTACATTAACTCTAACCTTTTGATTATGGTTGACGTTCAGCAGAAAGTGTGGCTTCAAAACTGCCTGGTACTGTTCAAGTTTAGCATTGAACGAGATCTTTCTCTTGTTGTAGATGCCCTTAGTTCGACTGACATGATGATGTCATAAATGTAAGCTTATATATGTGCTATGTACATCTTCTTGTGGAAATGAGACAACGTTTTATCACATTGACGCCATTAAATGTACATAGGCACTTATCTTTAGTAATATTGCACAGTGCACCGTTTTCATTACACGTCCCCTAACTTTCAAGCAGAATTAGCAATGCTGGTTTTCGACATTTAAGTTTATAGAACTGGAACGAATCTGGTTACTTACACTAACCTGATAAGGTAAAGTTCATCTAAAAGTTCACGTTCACGAATAACCCATTCCTACGAGTTGTATTTCTTCACATAGTACCTACCGATTTATGAAAACCTAATTAACAAGGACTAAATTAATTTCTTTACAGTTGTTATTAGTTGTATGTCAGGTTATCTATATAGTATATAGTCTAAATTATTGTAAAAAATATAAATTAACATTCATAACTACATCCACACGTAAGAAATATAATTTAAAGGTGAAAATTCATCAATCTACTTCATTAAAACCGAAATTATAACTCAATTATAGTCTTTGTTTTAAACTGTCCCGGCGCCTCCACCAAAATTTTTAACTCGAAATTTTAAATTTTAATAAAATAATTGGAATTGCTTAGTATTCTGCATATTTTGGAAGTAATAATGCATTAACAGATTGAACTATACATGTCTCACCTCTTTCTATAGCTACAAAGTATTATTTGCAGTTAATGTTAGGTCTTTTTAGACTCACTAACAAAACCCACATAAATAGAGGTGTAACATCTGTCGCTGCAGGGTTCTTAAGTGTACTCGGAGCAGTATTTCACCGGCCAAGCAGTTTATAAAATATAAATCGTACACATGAAGTAAATCCAAAGATATTTCCAAGTTGATTCTGAGGCTGACATAATGGCATAAGGAAGGTACGGTTGGAAAAGTTCGAAAGTTCATTTTTCTGTCTCGCGATCTAAAGCCATTCATTCTGTACTTGCGTGCATCATACTCGACGGTCCCGTTTCCCCCGACGGCGGCCTTTATCTGGAATTAATAATTCAAGGACGTCATCTTCAACTACACGTAGTGGTCGGCACGACGCTGCCGACGCTCGGGCGTCGATCTTTCTCTTTATATCGCGGAAAAGTTTTAATGTCAATGTATAAGACAGCGGACGATAAAGAATACAACTTTTCAGCCACGCCAGACATTTTGCGGACGATATCCCGACAACTTTGGTTATTTATAATCGAAAAGATTACCAGACGTGTAATTTATATGTGTACATTTATACATATATA
>NW_020442461.1:182266-264851 GCF_000699045.2 Agrilus planipennis | reverse complement strand
GTTTCAGCAAGTAGATATCCATATATTTAAATGGACCTTGTTGGAGCATATGTAATCCTAAAATGTAGCATTGTACTACAGATGGCGTTTACCGCGCCATTTGTGATATTTTCTAAAACGCGCTGTTAAGACAGCAGGTAAAAGTTGATCTGTGTTCTGTCGGAGCTGCCTGCGACGGGCTGATGTGATCCAAAAAGATCGAAATCGCGATCAGCGTCTGGCAGTTTCGACAGAATACAGACCACTTCGAATTATTTTATGCTATTAAGTATTTCGATAATTATAATTATTAATATTACTTTACAAAGAAAGGTACATAAATGTACCTCTATTGCCTGGGTACCACGTTATGTGCATATAATAGAAATCTGTAGTAGCTTTTAGAGCAGCGAGCTGATGTAGATCATTATTTGTGACGGATTTAAACGTCAACTGCGGGCTGTTACTTTAAATAAACTGACGCATCTGGAGTCTTGCAAGTTCTATGTGTTCATCAATTTCAAAAATACGAGTCTGTCGTCGTTTGTACTCCTTTTGCTTTTGCATCCTCCTGCCCAACCTAACCCAAGATTGCAATTTCATTTCTGCACCTGTCAAACTACTCCTAACATTCTAAACTATACTTTATCACCTGCCCATTATTCTTAAAGTTACAACTACGTATTTGGTTAGATGTATTCTACATTATGCACTTTATCACTTTACAAAACCGTTTTGATGTTTTAGCTGCGTTTATTGTTTATTTAGTAGTTAGTAAAAAAAGGGACTTTGAAACTCTGCGTCTGCTGAGGATATTGAAGATTTTTCTGAATATTGTGACGATCTTTTTTAAGCTTTCTCTACATTTAAAAAAGCGCACAACCTACTTTTTTAATCCAAAGCATATAAAATGTACCTATCCATAAAGCGCCTAGTGTTATCTATAGTCGAGAAGCCGAATAACCACTGGCAAGATTTCTTTCTGTGAGGGGGTAGCTCCGACTGATTAAATAGGGTTAAAATCGCTATCCACATCTAGAACCAGAGCGTTTACATTTTCGTGTTTTTCATATAGAAAAGTATTTTGCAATGTATGGCATAACACTTTCGTCTGTTGAATGTTTAATATTGAAAAATATATTTGCTTGTAGGGACACGCGCGCAATTTACTAAGGACGCTCGCCGATAGTGTCTGGTGTGGTGATGGAAGTAGGTTGAAGTGGTATCGGGTAAGTACCTGATATCCTGGCATCGAAAACCCTGCTGAAAATTTTAAGTATTCGTAAACACGCGGTGGTAGGAACGGTCGCACGGTGCCTGAATATAAAATGGGATAGACAACATTTCTAGGACGTCGACGACGTATACAGTACATAGATGGCATGCGGCTACAACTGATACTAAACTAAATATCATGTATTCCACCTCGAGACAGCTCTCCACGTTTTATTCTGAGAAAAAGAGACACCTTATATATAATAAAGACCCCATGTGCCCTCAAGTCTCTGCACCTTGTCAACCCTTTAAATATTTATTCTTCGAAGGAATATTTCCGATCGACTGGTTATTATTTTTCTTTCTCTGTTTGCTTATTTGGCGTGTTGCAGTTTTCTTTGTGAAATGAACAATTTTATTCAAGTCAACACATCTGTGAGAAAATTTCACTGAGAATACAAACAGAATCGTACCTAATAAAACGTGACGGATTGTACCTACAGGGAGTCATAAGTGAGCACACGCGAGGAAAATCAGTTTCACACGGAAGATTGGCACAATAAAAGCGAATAGTTGAAATGGACACTATAGTTCATTCTAAAAGAAGCTCATTATTAAATAGGGATGTGGCTTTTTATTTACACAAAATCGTACTGAAGACAACCCTGCCGAACGAAAATAAAAAAGGAAAATGAAAAAGGAAAATATTTTTCTACACAACCCTTTGTATTATATATTTTAGCAGTCGGTGGGACAGATGCGGCGTCTTTCAAGACAATTAGTCGTCCTTTCTCGATGAACATCTTGCGAAACTAATGATCCGATGAAGAAGAATAGAACAACAAGGATAAGAAGAAGAACAGAAAGAAATCACTTCGAACGGGTTCGTTAACGGTCTTGTTTGGAACATCCTTATTTCTATCTATGGACATTCAGAAAAATCAAAACTTGATAAGTATTTGACTGAACAATTGCAAAGAACTGGACGGGTTTAAATATCTACATTTCAGTGCATAATTGGTTGCATATACATGCATTCTAATGACATGGATAACTGAAAATTATGTATTGAAAGCATCGCTAAAATTAAAATATAAGTGCTATGTAAACACGGTCCAACTCATTGTAAAAAGAGAATGTCAGTTTGTTTGTTACTATTTCACGCATTAACCACTTAACCAATCATCATAAAATATTGCACACACATTTTTAGGGGTACAGAAAAGGACATAGGGTATATTTTATCCAGAAAAAGGTTGCTGTTCCCGAGAGATAGAAAAATTAGTATTACGTTATCGTCGATGATTTTTCGGCACATACTCAACAATTCGATTATATTATTCCTTATAAGTATTTCAAGAAAAAGTTGTTTTGGTTTTGGTCGTACAAGTGAAAAATAAGAATAAGAAGACAGAAAGCGTCGAAGTGATTCCGATGAAAGACAAGTAAACAAAAGCATTATACGAACACATGTTCAAACTGACACACAAGTTATTTGAACAACGGAATGGCGCACAGACAAGAAGGAAAACAAAATCCACCGTCGTTTCCGGATAGAAGTAAAATAAAACTATAATAGAACGTACGTTACCTACCATTGTGCTCATGTACTTGTGTGACAATGAGAAAGACACAAAGAGAGGTAGAGTGAAAGAACGATTCGGTTGTTGTTGTTGCGTTTTGTTGGAGAGTGTTCTAGTCGATTTAGTGGATACTGTATCCCCTATGGTCATTTCGGCACATTTCTAAATTCAAATCTACCTAGAAATATTGCTTTTCACAATAAAACTGATTGAACTTCGAAATATTTAGAACTGACTTCTCTTTCTTCATACGTACATGTATATCTCTATTTAACACAAAATGTTCTTAACTATTGTATAATTACTTACTGACTTTAGGAACCATAGATACAAAAATCTGAGGGAAATGAAACCTCCTAAAGGATGAGGAGAGGATACCTGTACAATGGTACCCAGAACTTATTAGTTCAGGCGTCTAAATAATACATGAGGTTAATATCACTCACAAATTTTATAACCTTCGCTACATTTACCAAAATCTTTCAGACCATCAGCTTTAGTTATTTGATTGGCTGAATTTTATTTTAGAAAACAGTCTTTCTTTTGCTACAATAAAATCCTTGTATGTATGTAAAGAACGAGCGTCTTCTAACTTACTAATACCCCGGGAATCGCTGCTAACGAAAATAAAACAGAAAACATTTCTCCCTTATTAGAACTACGCCATTCGGCATTGACTTAAGACCTTGTTAACTTAATTAAACAAAACTTAATAAGATTGCAACTCTTTCGGGTCCCTGAGGACATTATTTATCTTCCAAACTATGAACAAACGTACCACCGACATAAAAATAGAATGTAGTAGAAAAAACCCTGTGCTACATATTTTCCCACAGGAATCCATCCAACCTCGGTGTTTCCCTACCGATAGTTGCTCCTATTTTTACATCTGGTATGTCCCTAATTAGCCCTTCATATCTCTCACAAAATATTTTACCACTGCATCTCTCATTTTTACCAAAAGGGAGTTGTGTTGCCAAAAAATAGTAATCTGTTACCTGAAATATTAAGAGATGGATCTTGTCAAGGTTCAATAAGGGTTGCCACAGAAAAAATGCTTCGTTCAGCTATCTCCAACGTTGATAAATTTGATCTCAGTAAATCTAACCAAAGATCATTCTATACGAAATTAAATTCTCTGTAGAATTGTTACAACGACGACTATTCTAAACTCAACCGTTTCTGGGACTGAAAAGGATATTAAGGACCAAGTATCAATTTCATTCCGAACTATCTATTCAAATGTAAACGTAATTAATTTACATATTACAAACGATAGTAATTTGTATGTGGATATACATCGAATTTACATGTACGTTGTATTTGCTGGTTGACGACGTTTGTAATCAAATAAGTAAACAGGAAACTTACATCGCGTCGCATCCCTTCGCAGACCGTATCTGATTTATGCTAAACGTAAATGGGGGGTGAAAAAGAGTCAGAAATTGCTTGGCGATCTCTGAAACCGACTCGATTCAATCTAACTGACGACGACGACGACGCTGGCGATGCGACGCCCTCGGCCGCGAAACGACGCGGTACCATACGCTTATTTTCTCCGCATCGTCCTTCGCAAAATTACCAACGTTTCAATTTTGTCTCTTCTCTGAATGAGGTAAACAACGATAATTTTGATGTTTTCGGTGCAAATATACGCTATACAATGCGATCAAGTAATACAAAATACATCACCACAGCAATTGTCATTTGTATAAGGTCATGACGTACTACAGTTTAAAATATTTTCCAAACAAGTATACGATTTAGAAAATACCTACTACAAATGGCGCAGTAAATGTAGCATCGTGCTACAGATGGCGTTTACTGCGCCATTTGTAGTATTTTCTAAAACGCACTGTTAAGACAGTAGGTAAAAGTTGGTCTGTGTTCTGTCGGAGCTGTCTGCGACGCGCTGATGAGATCCAAAAAGACCGAAATCGCGATCCGCGTCTGGCAGTTTCGACAGAATACAGACCACTTCGAATTATTTTATTCGAATTATACGATTCTTTATCAGCCCTTTGGACATCCTCTGGACCACGCAAATACAATATCATCCACTTGATTCAGTTTATTCCAATGATTCCTTATCATTCCTTCCGTCCATGATATTTCTGAGTGATTCTTTTTTCGGAATCTCTCGTTGTTTTTGATCTTGTGTTTGAGTACTTGCTTATCACTGACTTCCGTTGCTTCTATTTTCATTTCTTCCAAGTGCTACAGTATTTTAGACTTCCTGGTCTTAATTCTCCTCTATGGTTCATTAACCTCTCGGGCTCCATTCTGCAGATATGTTCGAAAAAAACAACCCTGCTTTATCGGATTAAATCTAAGATATTTTCCAATTGGAGATATGGTTGCTTTTGTTTCTATTTTTTGGAGTTCCAGTGTCTTCATCAATATCTTTCTGTACATTAACTCTAACCTTTTGATTATGGTTGACGTTCAGCAGAAAGTGTGGCTTCAAAACTGCCTGGTACTGTTCAAGTTTAGCATTGAACGAGATCTTTCTCTTGTTGTAGATGCCCTTAGTTCGACTGACATGATGATGTCATAAATGTAAGCTTATATATGTGCTATGTACATCTTCTTGTGGAAATGAGACAACGTTTTATCACATTGACGCCATTAAATGTACATAGGCACTTATCTTTAGTAATATTGCACAGTGCACCGTTTTCATTACACGTCCCCTAACTTTCAAGCAGAATTAGCAATGCTGGTTTTCGACATTTAAGTTTATAGAACTGGAACGAATCTGGTTACTTACACTAACCTGATAAGGTAAAGTTCATCTAAAAGTTCACGTTCACGAATAACCCATTCCTACGAGTTGTATTTCTTCACATAGTACCTACCGATTTATGAAAACCTAATTAACAAGGACTAAATTAATTTCTTTACAGTTGTTATTAGTTGTATGTCAGGTTATCTATATAGTATATAGTCTAAATTATTGTAAAAAATATAAATTAACATTCATAACTACATCCACACGTAAGAAATATAATTTAAAGGTGAAAATTCATCAATCTACTTCATTAAAACCGAAATTATAACTCAATTATAGTCTTTGTTTTAAACTGTCCCGGCGCCTCCACCAAAATTTTTAACTCGAAATTTTAAATTTTAATAAAATAATTGGAATTGCTTAGTATTCTGCATATTTTGGAAGTAATAATGCATTAACAGATTGAACTATACATGTCTCACCTCTTTCTATAGCTACAAAGTATTATTTGCAGTTAATGTTAGGTCTTTTTAGACTCACTAACAAAACCCACATAAATAGAGGTGTAACATCTGTCGCTGCAGGGTTCTTAAGTGTACTTGGAGCAGTATTTCACCGGCCAAGCAGTTTATAAAATATAAATCGTACACATGAAGTAAATCCAAAGATATTTCCAAGTTGATTCTGAGGCTGACATAATGGCATAAGGAAGGTACGGTTGGAAAAGTTCGAAAGTTCATTTTTCTGTCTCGCGATCTAAAGCCATTCATTCTGTACTTGCGTGCATCATACTCGACGGTCCCGTTTCCCCCGACGGCGGCCTTTATCTGGAATTAATAATTCAAGGACGTCATCTTCAACTACACGTAGTGGTCGGCACGACGCTGCCGACGCTCGGGCGTCGATCTTTCTCTTTATATCGCGGAAAAGTTTTAATGTCAATGTATAAGACAGCGGACGATAAAGAATACAACTTTTCAGCCACGCCAGACATTTTGCGGACGATATCCCGACAACTTTGGTTATTTATAATCGAAAAGATTACCAGACGTGTAATTTATATGTGTACATTTATACATATATATATATGTGCATGAATGAGTGTATGTATGTATATGTGTCCCCTGGGACTGAGAAGGAACGCGTCGGCTGTCGCGTCCGGATTATAAGCGAAGCATACTCCCTCGAAAAAAGCACGCGGCAGAAATATCGTGGGGAGATAAGGATCCCCCAATGTAAACCGAATAATCGGTCCTTAAACTGCCGAAATAGCACTGTTAAATTTGACTCCAAATACGTTTACAACATATTTACATACGTTTAAAGTGATTTTACCGACGATATGAACGAATAATCGTTTCAATTTCTCGATCCATTTGGATCAGCTTGTAGCATTAATAAATATGTACCTACATAATTATGGAGGATACTCTAGAATGAATAGGAAGACGAAGACTATTATGGATGTCAATAAGAAGAAAAGGATAGATAGGATGACAGAACAACTTCTGAGACGTGAAGGATTAATCAGAGATGTTGGAAGCAGAAAGAACAGTTAAGAGGAGTCGAGGCAAACCTACATTGGACTACTGTTCACCAATATTTAAGGACGTAGGATGTGCTAGTTTTAGGGAAACAGAAAGATTACCTCAGGATTGGAAAGAGTGGAGGTGCATGTTCAAGCAATCCTAGGACTGACGATCTTATGATAATTATGATGAGAGTCAGAACTGGATAAAGCTTTAGTACTTGCATTCAAACCTTTCGTAAACCAGTAGCTCAAAGTGCTTGAAGCACATTCATAATGTTTATCGATTTGAATCAATTATATTATCAATTGGTAAGTCTTTGGATTTTGAAATGTAATTGGGGCTTTAAGGACTAAAGCACTTCGGGCTTTGGACTTACGGCTTATAGAGTCCTTTTGCAGAGTGTCTGAGATCCAGATTCTGTATGTAGTGTAACGAAATTGAACGCATGGGCATGTTTAAGACGGTTGCTAAGAGTAATTGTAATTTTACCAAAATGTGCTGACGGTGGTCGTTTTAGCAAGGTCCTGGTTATGAAAGATCCTCTGTTTTTCATATGATACAGTCCCAAAAGCTAAAATCTAACCGTTCAAAACAAGTGACCAAAACGAGATGTGCCTATTACTGTAAGTTCAGGATGTGTTTTGAATGCCATGTTGCACTACATTTTTCCCGAATACACCCAAGACGATTTTCCGAACTGGTCCATAAAGAAAAGTTCAAGTAATAAGAAATGGAAAAGCTCGTTGGCATCTCGGCACCATCGTCATGGCCACTTCTGTAGCTAACATTAGTCGTGTGCTCGCTACACATCCACACGCTCGCGCTGGTAACTTTACAACAGCGAACAAAGAATTTACTGCACTAGAGTCCATTCGCCGAACGTAAGTTCGAAAGCTGTAGTGCTTGAGCTGCCGCTGCCACCGCCGCCGTTACACCAGTGTTCTAGTTTTCCACATTTCCGCCCCCTTTCCCGTTCGTCCGGCAGCCAGGGCAGCGTCGACATTTGACGACGAATGCAACCCCCAACCAAAACAACAACGTACGTTCGCGGATATTGTTGTAGGTAACTGTGTCCATGTAGACAAGCGACTTCGGTCCAAGTGGAAACCGCAACTCGGTCAAATGTCCACCTTTTAGAGCTTTTTAATGTTTATTAATGTTCATGCGGGACTGCATGCATGCACGGACAAGTTTTTATTTTTCCAATTAAAAAACGCTTAGTTTCACATTCTTATAGCTTTTTCCGTAATGGTTACTATTTATCAATTAAAATTTCTCGTTTTTGTAACCGAGCCGTAAAAGAGTACCTGCCCTTTTTAAAAACGGATGAATAATGAATGATCGACGTCGAAATGACCTTTCAGCGACGAATAAATTCGGTTTTAGACAACAATTACTACTAACACGTTTGCAGGATGAGCCTTGATTGAGCCGTAAATGAGTCCTAGTAATACGCTGCCTGCCACATTAAAAACGAATGAACGATGAATAATCGACGTCAAAATGACCTTTCAGCGACTAATAAATTCAGTTTTAGACAACAATTACCAGTAACACGTTTGCAGGATGAGCCTTGGGTGAGCCGTAAATAAGTCCTAGTAATACGCCGCCTGCCACATTAAAAACGAATGAATGATGAATAATCGACGTCAAAATGACCTTTCAGCGACGAATAAATTCAGTTTTATACAACAATTATGAGTAACACGTTTGCAGAATGAGCCTTGGTCGAGCCTTCAACGAGTCCTCATAATATGCTAGCTGCTAGCTGTCGTATAATAAACAGATGCATTTTTGACAAACCGAAGTCAACAAATATTTTATGGCCTCAATGCATACAGGTTCAGGGAACAATTATTATTAGTAGCACGTTTTAAGAATTAGCAAAAGGCGAGTAACAAAAAGAGTCCTAATTGAGCATTTTATGCTGTCTTAAAAACACATGCGCGATTGATTAAACGATGTTAAAATTAATCCATAAAAAGAAAAACCGTTTTATGTAACAATAATTAGCAGTACGTTTTCAAGATGAGTATTGGCCGAGTCATAAAAGAGTGCTAATAATGCTAAATGCTGCCTATTACATTTAAAAGATGTACCTACTAGTTAGAAAAATTGATAGAGAAATCGATCGTTCCCTATTGTTGCGGGGTTTAAATGTAGCAAATTAGGACGTAACGAGGAAATTTCGCATGTTAGTGTTTAATACAAAGGGCTCGCGGTGGTAAAATCAATAATAAAAGCAGTCGAGAATTCATGGATAGATGGCTTACTAAATTGAGTGTCCCAACCGTATATAACCAGGCCACTGCGTCAATAATGTCGTTCAACTGGAATTGTCATTCAAAACTGGTGACAATCGGAGAACAATAGATGAATGACGAACCAATCTAACGAAAATTTTTTAAACAATAGGGTAACAATTATATACCATCGATGACATTGACAGAAACGAATAAAGGCTTGATAAGTAAAAATAAAAAAAAAAAAGACATTAAAACTTACCAAAGAGACTGCGACTGCGGATGGGTTCAGTACCTAAAACAAAAGAGGGAAAACACATTAAACAAACTATATCCTTATTTTGAATCGTTTTCTTAGATGTTATCGTTATTTGAGATACGATTGTTTAGTGGTCGTCATCACGTACTACTGATCCATTTTCTCGGATTCTGTGTGTGATGAGTGAGTCATGTATGGACCCATTACATGGTCATCACGTAAGAGATCGATCGGAGAATGAAAGGAAAGGAAAGCTTTCTATATAATAACCTTCTTTTTGCCGAATACGATAAAATGCGCCAAACAAAAAGTCTCAGGCATTATCAGCCACTTCGTGAAATCATTTTGGTAGCAAATTCATTTTAACAGACCACTCAATATTTTATCGGGCGACTCCCTTCCGCGTGATCCGTTTATGAAAAAAGAAAACATTTCCTGTAACACGTTAAAATAGCTGCGCGATTGGATAACAAAAGATAAAAGATTTGAAGAAGTTGTTCGAAATTAGCGTTGACACAATATTGCATGTTTGAGTCGTATACGAGCGCGTGGCGAGTCAACGGCTAGCCTCAGTTAAACGCTTTCATTTGTCTTAGCAGAATAATATAAAATATATACAATATTCAAACACCTACAGAGAGTGGAAACTACATGACATTCGTCCGCATGATTCCAAGTCGAGTCGTGGACGAACATGTAGTGAGTCCAACAAGAGAAATGTGTCTTGGAACAAATTATATGGTGTAAAACATTGAACAAACTGAAGAGAAGACAAAAAGTAAGTCATTTATGCAAAATGGGTTATGTTTTTAAGATGAGTTGCAAAATAGCGCTTGGCGAGCCAAAAATGAGTCGCTGAATGAAAAGGCAAAGAGAATCGAATCAGTATTCTCTTCCATTCTCGACGGTCCACTACCAAAGGCGCTAAACACACAAAACTAGATGATAAGCTACACACAATTTCGTTAATCTTGGGCTATTCAAACGGCACGTGAGCTTTTCCCCGATTCAACGAATTTGTTCACGCGTTACATTCTACAATAACACGTATAAGTAAACGCCTGTTTCTTGTTCTGCAAATTTCCTCACGTTAAGCTACATGTGACACAAAAATACGTACACTCACATTCGTGACAAAGGCTTAATAACATAAAAAGGACAGGATTCGTTGCCGGAGGCACGACTCAAAGCGAGAACTGATTAAAGGACGAAGACGAAGAAGAAACAGGAACATATTTCAGATTAACATATTTATCACATGAATAACGTATCTACGTACATACATACATACATACATACATAAAGAAAGCTTTTCAATTTAAAAGGGTTCAGTGTTGATCAAAAACTTATTGGATCGTCTTTGTTATTTTAAAACACTTTCTCCTTCCCTGTACCACGAAAGCTTTTAGTTTCAAATAACTTATTATCCTGCACTGATTGATGAAATTTCCCATTATTGATGGTACAAGCTGTAGCACCTGCACACGTAGTAATTTAATTCGGTTTAAAGTTGAAACCGTGACGTTCGCGACTGTTTTACTGTTTTAATATTCAACGTAATGTGTGTCAAGTGTAAACCAAGCGTTAGAACAGATGTCGGTGCAAGCATAGTGAAATGCAGTGGGTGAAGGCGACGTCGCGTCGTACGCGCCGGAGACGACGCCTGCGACGCCATCAACTTGAGGAGAACAACGCAAACAATCTGAAATAGCTGCACGCTAGAGAGAACATCCTTTATGCAAATGTAATGTGGACGAGAAACATCATAGTTTAAAGACGGTGGAAGGCGAAGAGAAGATGAAACTGGCTGGCTGTGTCTTTAACGCAGAAGGCGCAACTTATTTTGTTTGTTTAAGAGATACGACGCGACGCGACGCTATAGCAAAACTAGAATCTATCGGGACAGAGACAATATTAAAAAGCGTCGGTTAATAACAAGCAAGCGGCGAAACAAGCTTCCAAAGGTCCTATGCGGGTACGACAGGCAGAAATCGACGATAATCCAATTACAAAAGGTGTCATGTCGCTCATCAGGGAATACGTAATAAATGTGAAGAAACCCATTGCTAGAAACGCGGGAGAACGGAACCTAAAATGTTGGGGATATGGTAGGACTAGTCATTTTGCTCGGGACTGCAACAACTGCAATGGTCGTCCATAGGGCGCATAAGTCGAGAGTGCCCTTCAAACAAATCATGGCAGTCGGAAAACTAAGATCAGCCAACTTTATGAGACGCGAGATGACTCATTCTCACCAAACCACCGAAGAAAGCATCTTTTCAAGATTGGACTGTGCTAACTCATTATCCATAGAATGCCCTATAAACCAGCACAATGTTCGGATGGTTATTGACACGGGAGCATCCAACACCATCGCTTGACCTGATGAAGTATCGGAATGGAGAATTGGACCTTTGACCAGAAGACCGACGTTAACTACAGCCACCGAAGAGACTTCACCAATGGAAATTAGAATTGGAAATGGTATCTTATCCAATTGGGTATTGGATGGTGTCATTATTGGATTGGATCTTCTTCAAGAACATGGAATCAACTTAAATTTGTGAGGAAGGGATGGTAATGTCAACTCCTAAGACGAATCTTACTGTCTACAAAGTGATCTTAGGGGAAGATTAGATAGGTACTATCGCGTCACTCCGGGAACATTATAAAAGTCAATACAGACGAAGTCGTCGGCACATTGATAGGGAATAATTGAACCAGACAATCAAGACTTCTCACAGAAAGCATTATTGGTGAGACGTACGCTCGTAAGAAGTGGAACATCATTGATACCCGTTAGAATAGTCATTTTGAAAGATTTTGAGCAAAAGATCAGAAAAAACAGAGTTGGGTGTATCTGAACCGGTAGCCGAAATCCACCACTGTGACTGGGAAGAAGAACCCAAGACGAAACCGACATCACTTCCTTCAAATTTATCAGAACTGATCAAACGACCAAGTAACATCTCTCATAACAAATAACGTGATTTAAGATTCAACCCACTACAGACTTTCTCAATTTAATGAGGAAGTGCTACCGTCACAGCTTCACTAGGAATCGCACTCGGGACCTTTGGATTTACACGCCAATGCTCCGACAACTAAGCTGCAAGAGTTCGATTCACGGCGAGGGTGTGACAGCAACCACAAATTTTCCTCATTAATTTGAGGTAATTTGTAGAGGGTTGAATATTAATTCACTTAATTTCCAAAAAAAGAGAAAGATCTACAGATGATGTCGTACATGTATACAGCTTATGAACAGGAGTACTCTACCATTTTAGAACCCTAATCCCAATAGAAACAATTAAACTCCGTTTCCCCAATAATCTCTCATAAATACCTATTGTACGTGTATGTTTTCGTTTATTATTACTGTTATTATTATTGTGTTCTGTTTACGTTTGATTAAAGTAATGTGACTGCACCGGCTGCGATAATATAATCAATTAGCAGATCCGCTGGAATAACGTACCGTTAATTCAATTAGCTGAGCAATCCTGTCCACCGAAAAAAAAAAGCACAATGATGTATAGTATAGGTTACCATTGGTAGTAGATCCGTTGGGTATTACTTATCTCTTTAATATCGGTTGAATTATGGTATGGGGATATTTTTGTCCAGGATTATCGATTGCTAATGTGAAAAAATCGTTGTTCCGGGACCTGAGAGTTAAATGGATGTGCAGCCGGTGCAGCGCGTCAGAGTTTGAAATTTCGCAGTTGCAGCGACAATAGTTCCCCGTGGACCCGAAGCAGCTTTTGCGCTTCAAATTTCAGCGAAGCGCTTCTCTTTTTACGTTTACAAATGTGCATACATACACATAAATGCACGAGTGTGTATTTTTATATGCGCTTGAAACAACGTAAAGTCGAAACGTGCGAAACACTAACACAAGGACAACAACGACCGAAAAGGACCGCAAGGATAATTTGCATTTAAAGAGACGGCGACGTATGGTGTGTTCGCCGTCTGGTCAGTTAACTGGTCGATGGAAACGTTGTTTACCGACCACATCCCTACACAAACTCCTCCGTTTTGTCTCAAAAGTTTGTCCCTTGTCCGTCCCCTTCACGTGACCGTGTATTTGAATTACAAATCGACTGCATGTTTACCATTCAACGCAAGTGTCGGATTTTCCAAGGAAACGCTGCACAACGGCACCGAAAACACAACCAAGCTGTCCGTAATGAGAACGAAATAAAAAAGACTACTCGGGTGTAAGTATTGTGATACATATTTTACCCTATTCGTCGCGTCATTTGTTGTTGTGAAAAAACAATTATAGACGCACATCTAAACAATATTAGATATGCCCACATTGCACTGTCATTGTTCAATTATACATCTACTACATGATCAGATTCAGCATTTTAATGAGTACTTGTTGAGTACAGCTTGTGGTAACAATATATACCAAGCGAGCTATATTCACAGCCTTATGTAAGCATAACGGAGATATATTGTATTATTGATTGATATTGATATAGTCAATCTTCGTGTGGGCATCTACTGAGTATACGATGGGGTAATGGCATCAAACAGGAGCGCTATCTTCACAATGTTATCTAAACATTATAGAATATGTATTTATTGAGTTCTGATAAATATCTGCTACATAATTCAATTAATCTTTACATGAGAACTAATTGAGTACATGTGTTGGGGTAAAAGTATGTTAATGAGTCCTTTTTGAGTATATGTTGGGGTAATAATACATAACAGGCGCTATCTTCACAATTTTATAAAAATATGATTGGATATATTGAATTTCTGGTACTGTATATCTAAAATTCAACTTCACAGTGTTATATAAACATTTTGGGGCATGTATTCTTTGAGTTCTGATAAATATCTGCTGCATAATTCGTTTAACCTTAAAGTATCTTAATGAGTCCTTGTTGAGTACATTTTGGGGTAATAACATATGTAGAGCAGGCGCGCTATCTCAACAATTTTATAAAAACATAGGTGGAGATATATTGAGTTTCTGATACTGTATATTTGAACTTCATCTTATGAAGTATCTATATCATAAATTGGTGATTAGTGTATTGAATAATTCGATCTATCTTTATATGAGCACTTTTTGAGTACATGTCGGGGTAAAAGTATCCAAACATTAACGGGACACATTGAAGTAGAGATGCTATCGAAAGGTCTATTATATCTTTAAGTAATTAGAGGTAAACAGCGGTAAATTATTCGATCTGTTGGGATGTTTGTTGTGTCAGCTGGAATTGTCAATCAAGTTGAACAACATCGGGGGAGTTGAATGGCGATTCGAACGCAACCGCCGGAAATTATCTCAACTACCGTTTCATACGCTTGTTGATTGCCGACGAACTAATTCGATCGCTGTCATTTGAGGAATTGTATTTGCTTTCGGAATATGCTACGGCCGCCGGCGAGCCGCCCGTGGGATTTTTACCCTCGCAAAATTGAATTGCATCGTTTTCGAGAAGAAATGAGGAATTAACAAACCATTAACGAAGGCGGCGCCGCGCAACGTCTACTTCAGATTTAATTTTAAAATAACTGATTGAAAACAAACATGACGAATAATTGCAAACACTGATGAGGTTCCGAATATTTTAAAATCAACGCCAAGGCCAGTAAAACTACCAGCGCAGCGTAATAAAACATGTAAAGTTCTTATACGGAAGCCAGACTTAGATAAATCTTCATTCACAGTTCATAAACGAGACGAAAGCTTTTTCACGTTACATGTGTCCATTCGAGTGCAAAAATTCCACCGCCTTGTAAAACTTGATTTCAATGCTCCAATGAATTCTACAAGCGATTGGATGACAAAACGAAAAGGTCGGCGAAATTGTGTCAAATGATAAAAAGTCTATACGAACAAGAACCTTGGAAATAAAGGTTTATTATTGACGTCTTCTACTTTTTTCCTCTTTTATTAAATCCCGAGAAAATAAAGGATAATGAACGGCACTGATGCGCTTCTTATTTACTATTATCACATGTATTGTGTGCGACTCGAATGGAGCATGTAAAGAAAGCTTAGTTGCAGGAGTACTTAGTTTTGACGATTATTCAGAAATAGATTAACTTATTTTTTTCTAAATTTCGATATAGAGAATTATAAAGTAAATACACTTTTTTTTAGCAATCAACGGCAAGTACGACTGCTCTAATTTGAGAACAAGAACGTTCAGTCAGAGGTAACTCGGCTACGGATTTTTCAGGCTCACTCGCTAAGCGTTTGAAGAGTCATCATAATATTGCTGTTTCAAACTGGAAAAGTTTCGAAGCTGCGGCTTTTGCGGTCTGTTAAGCAGAAAGTTTTCAAATTCGCGTAATTAATTTTTCCGACTATATATACAACAGTTAAATGACTTAAAGGGAAATTTTATTAGTTCCGTCCGCGCGTTCATCAAGGAAATACCACCTTTTCTACGATAATTAATTTATTTGCTCGCAAATTATCCGACGAATTAAAAAGAAAACAAAAACGAAATAATAAGAAGAAAACAGAAATTTCGTTTTACTTAAATCGACAACAATACTTAGGCAAAATTGAATCGTCCCCAAGTGGTGATTTAATAAAGAATCAGATTAAGCAATCGTCGTTCTTTTGTTTTATTGTTTGTTTGGAAGCGGCTTCGTTTGAATGAAATCTGTGTTAATTCGCGCACAAACCGAGCCAATCTTCCTTCGTTGCGCATCTGACTGGTTCGTCGATAGAATTTACCGGCTTGAATCATGGACAGGGGTTAATTGGTATTCCGTTCAATATCCACAACTCCACCGGCATACACATAAACACTAACATACACTGACACCCCACCACACACACACACACACACATGTACACTTACAGAGACGTGCCAATGAGAGCCTGATTTAAATATATGTGCTGCATTCAGGCAAACGTGTTAATAGAGTGTAAACGCCGAAGCATTGAAATATCAACGTAACAGGCTGCCAGGAAATTAGCGAGATATATGAAAGAGTAAATAACCGAATCTGTAAGAAAAAGGTGAAGCTTCTTACCATACTAGGGTGCTTCAACCATCAAAATGGTGTAGATCTAAACAAATGGCAAGGCACAATCTCATGGCGAACATGCTTTGGCGATACATCGATGTTTTACCCCATTCGCCTCATATTTTATTACTAAAACATTAAGTGTACCGAGTACGCGTTGTATATCAATAATATTTGAATTTTCGTCACGGTATCTAAGCATTATTGGGTATATTCTTGGTATTCTGATGCTCAAGTATGTGTAGGTAACTTGCACCAAATGTCTGCTACATGATTGGATTGAATGTTTAGATGAGTACCTTTTGAGTATAAGTCCGGGTAAAATGATTCTATCGTTTTTCTAATTCTTCCTAAATCTTTGAAAGGTATAGTTGGAAAAAGCTTAGTTTCTACTTGAATTGACTCTTTGGAAGACATCGAAACCATGGTTTTTGGGCATATCTTCTTACCAGGTCCACCACAAAACAATGGCATCATGTATGGTAGCTACAAAACCCTTAGTGCACCGGTCCTATTCATACTTGAACGGTTTTATTTGAACTTATTACACTTCCTTTTATGTTGTTTTGTAAGCCTTTTCGAACTGTTAGTATATTTATGGATACTGCGTTCATTTTATCGACGAAAATTCCGACAGCAATTAGGTGTGGGTAATGAGGACCCGTATGCTTATTCTACAGTCGCTTCGAGGGCTCGCTCCGAGAACCGTCTCCAGTCAGGATATGACACATTCTCATTAGTTTTCAGCAGATTTGGTTTTCAGACGGCTGCCTGTCATCGCCTCCTCCAACGAACGTACGGGACGACTCATTAAAGAAGCAGTTTGAAAGTTCAGCAAATTTGAAAGCAACTCTAATCGATTTGAACGCGTTGACAACATTCAATTTGAACAATAAGATGAGAGAATTATTACAACAAAAAGGGAAGCTGGTCATTATATGGGGCGGAGAACATTATTTTAATTACGTGATTAAAAATGACATAATAACAATCAGCAGTTTTTGGAAAACCTCGCAAAAACTAGACACAAGGGAGAAACCCCTCAAAGAGAAAGCGTTGCTTTGTTGTTAATTTCTTCTTGGTTGTCCCTGTTGTTGACACTACCCACAACATTGCACTCACTGCCGATGCTAAACACAGATGCACATCGATTTCAGCTAGAACCCACAGGCTTGCAATAACATACTAACTAGCAAAGAGACTGATTAAGCCTGCACATGTGAAAACATGCCCATCTCCAGACGAATTACTCCACCGTCCGTAAATAAAAATGAAAGTCATGTCTAGTTTAGCATCGTAATATATTGGGGCATAATATCTCACTGGGAATGAGAGAGCAGACACATACCATGAGAATGCTGCTTCTGTTGTTTGCGCCCTCCAAGGTAAAGTCTCGCCGAGATGACAGTCCAGAGTTTGTGTCTGTCCTGGACTAGTGTAGCATTCACTCCTCAGTGATGCGCAATACCGTGATGCCTAGTCCAGCATCTTACCGCATCGGAGTTCCATAGCTGACTGCAAATGAACGAGCGGAATACCAAGACACATACCATGAGAATGTTGTTGATCGTCTTAGCTCATGTATCACAAAGATGCATCCGATAGGAACACTTGCCGACTTGTCACTTTGCGACCTCCAAGGTGGAGTCTCACCGAGATTACAGTCCAGAGTTTGTGTGTGTCCTGGACTAGTGTAGGATTCACTCTTCAGTGATGCGCAATACCGTGATGCCTACTCCAGCATCTTACCGCATCGGAGTTCCATACCTCACTGGACACGAGCAAGCGGAATACCAAGACACACACCATGAGAATGTTGTTGATCGTCTTAGCTCATGTATCACAAAGATGCATCCGATAGGAACACTTGCCGACTTGTCACCTTGCGACCTCCAAGTTGGAGTCTCACCGAGATTACAGTCCAGAGTTTGTGTCTGTCCTGGACTAGTGTAGGATTCACTCCTCAGTGATACGCAATACTGCGATGCCTGGTCCAGCATCTTACCGCATCGGAGTTCCATACCTCACTGGACACGAGCGAGCGGAATACCAAGACACACACCATGAGAATGTTGTTGATCGTCTTAGCTCATGCATCACAAAGATGCATCCCATAGGAACACTTGCCAACTTGTCACTTTGCGACCTCCAAGGAGGAGTCTCACCGAGATTACAGTCCAGAGTTTGTGTGTGTCCTGGACTAGTGTAGGATTCACTCTTCAGTGATACGCAATACTGCGATGCCTAGTCCAGCATCTTACCGCATCGGAGTTCCATACCTCACTGGAAATGGGCGAGCGGAATACCAAGACACACACCATGAGAATGTTGTTGATAGTCTTAGCTCATGCATCACAAAGATGCATCCGATAGAAACTCTTGCCCACTCTTCACTTTGCGATCTCCAAAGTGGAGTCTCACCGAGATTACAGTCCAGAGTTTGTGTCTGTCCTGGACTAGTGTAGGATTCACTCCTTAGTGATGCGCAATACTGCGATTCCTACTCCAGCATTTTACCGCATCGAAGCTTCATACCTCACTGGGAATGAGCGATTAGAATACTAAGACACATATCAGGACAATATTGTTGATGGCCTTACTGTTCAAGGTTATGTCTGTCCTGCACTTGTACTGGGTTCACTTCTGGGTGATGCGCAACACTATGGTGGATAGTCTACCATGTTACTGAATCGGAGTACTTCACTGGGAATGAAGGAGAAAAATACCAGGACACAAACCACGGTAATGTCTTGGTCGCCGTATCTCTCAATATGAGAGACTTTTTCCAGTAGCAACTGATGTAGGAAAGTTGTGATTAAACTTTGGAGTCATCTATGACCTTTGTCACCAATTTTTGCAACTCATTTTCTACATAAATAGGGGTCACTTCTAATCTTGTGGATTACCTACTTACTTTTCCGAGTGTACCACTCAGGAAATTCTTAAACCATGTCGCCTTGATCTCTGTTCTCATAAGTATTGACCAATTCTTTTTACGGATTACCAAGAATTTCCATACTTTTTTATAAATAAATATGCATATGGTCTCATATGTCATCGTGTGAATCGAATATGAGCAGTAGCGCTGTAATTGTCGGCAAGCTGTTTCATTCATGTTGTCACATTGTGGAAACATAAATTAGCTTCCGTACTGATGGTAACAATGACATTCGCCGTAGAATCAATCTCATCAAGCACGAAGGAGGGGACATCACGAATTGCAACTACTGTAACCATGCGTTTGTATCTAGATGCATATGTATAATTATACCATTGTGCGCGTTCATAAATCAAGATATGAATCGCATAGTGGCTGCCTCCGGCCCTTTTAATAGCTTCCTGAGCCATTAGCTTGTTAACGTCCTTCTTAATCACTCGTCTTCATGGCAGAAATTCCACGCGAAGCGTCCAAAAGGTTATGTACTTGTAGATTATAAAATACGATATAAAGTACTAGGTCTTTGAACGATAAAGAAATAGCCGATGACCTAATGTACTGATTAGCTCAATGATAATCGAAACCAAGCTTAAGACAATTAAAAAAAAGTTGTCTATTATATAATAATACCAAATTTATGTGGATTAACTGGGTGGGACAAATACATCTGAGTTCTTATTGTAATTATAATTCAATTCATCCAACTGTGTACTTACACTACTCCGCCATCTGTAGCTGGAGTTACTAAATTAGTAAGGCGCTCGGGGTACTTCCAAATTTGCTGCTATGGGCTTCTACTGATATTATCAATCTGATGCATAGTATTGGTAGATGACAGTATGATAATGATTTATATAAAATAACTGCGCAGCTTTTACTAAAAAGGGACAAATTCATTTGAGATGGTATTGTAATAATATATATCAACTGATGATGGAGGCACGGCATGTGAATGGGGATGGATGAATATAGTGTTTAAGGTAAATTATTACTTCGTTAACGCAAGGGTAAAGAAAGTTAATGTTATTGTGTTATTATCTTTAGCCGGATAGGGATAGAAATTACATTAGATACATACATCTTCGACCCTTTTCGCCCTACCTATTGTTTGCATAGGTACAAGAGACTGACGGCTTTCTACTACGTAAAGGATCAACTCGCAGCCTCCCGGATCGATTTATTAATTTCACCTTGTAGAAAATAAACGCACAAGATGGGACAAAACTTGCGTGCGTTTTATTACTTAGAAACGCGTACTAGAACATATTCAATGGTAGGTCTTCTCTGCTAATATTAATTCGCTTATCTCATCTGTTTAACCCTTCTGATTTATGTGTTCACGGGCTGTTGACAGGGCAATTACAGTTGACGTATGTATTTAATTTAAAGCATTTCATTTCGCCATATTAATGTAAAACAATCTGTTCATAGTGTACCAGATCGCACCCTAATATATGCGAGAGAACTTTTAAAAGTACTTTGTATAAAAAAATACGGATAATTACTAGTTGAAATAACTGTTAATTGAAAATATTTCATAAATGTTAAATTAGAAAACCTCATTGAAGTTGTTGTCTTGTGTTTCTGTGAAGACACCACAGCTGTCTTTAAAGAGAACACAGGGTAGCATGGAAACATTTAATCTAATTGACTTCCGCTAAGTCTATTTAACGTTTGTAGATTCCAATTTTCCCCAGTGTATCATCTGGGGGTTTACTACATCTTGTTGGTGTGTTTAGATGTCCCTAAGTTCACCTGGTGACCGCTAGACACACGTTGAGTCCCCAAAACACAGTAATTCCATTCCGCCGGCACGTTTAAGGTGACAGGACGGGGCAATTGTGTCGACTTAATAATAATAATAATCTTCTGCAAACCTAACCTAACCTTCCATTAAACCAGCGCCTACTTACACTGTCTAATACATTGAGTAAATAATGTTGTAGATTTACAAGCACACGTATGTATGCCGCAGTTGCCCACCTGAGCATAATCATTTCGCCAACACACGCTGGCCATGTTTGTATGTATTCATGTGTACCTATATATGTATTTGAAATCCCGCTTGTACAAACATTGTCATCTCAATAAGACCCCGAAAGCTTACTGACTGACAGACTGTAATAGTAGTAGTAGTAGGTAAAACACCATCCGCAGCTCTTGTTTGAAGAGACAACGACATCTCGTTAGTCAAACGTTCCAATTAGAATTTCACGGGATCGTCTCAGTCTACGAAATAATATTCAATACTACAGATTTACCATATGAAACCTTCCTATATCCCAGCACTAGTTCAATGCATATTTTTGAATATTTATTTAGTTTTCTCAAAGAATTGTTGTACAGAGAGTGGTTGGCGATTTCAAATTCAATCAGCCCATTGTCTGCATCGAATATCTCATCAAATGACACCAATTCGATTAAAAAACAATGCTCGGTTTGACAACCAACTGATAATCAACATCAATGACCGAACAACGATCAATATTATTCTGGCTTATAGTGGACTAGCATTGAGCTTTTGTGGTCAATTTGTTGTGAAATATGATTAAGAATAGATGAATTATTTGACTGTGAAATCGCCCGTTTATTCCGTCATCCTCTGTAGAATTTTGGCAGTCAATTGATGGAGTACTCACAATTGAAAAAAATGATGACCCATCTATGTAATGACGAAGGCAGTCATGGCCGGAAATGAACAGAGGTAAATCCGGCCTGATGGGCAGTGTGGAATGGAACTTGTAGATCCATAAGTTTCGACTGCAACTTAATTCCTAAGTCTCTGAAGTTCCATCATTAACCAAGGAATCAAGTTGCCCACTGAAGATGACTCCCAAAGATGCACAACTACAAGTTTCTTTCGACCAAGCCCATTAATCCAGATCTACCTCTTTGTTCAATGATTGGCTAGCTTCAATTTCTCACCCATCACTTATAGTAATAGTTGTAAGTGTCAAAAAGCCACCCAGCGTTAAGCAATTCCTTTCGTCTTCATAAATTTTGAGTATTAAATGCTAAAGGTCCGTGGTTCTCTACAAGTAGGAGCCAAATACCTCCTTAGGTATTATTATAACATTTTCTACTTTAGTAGCCATTTTGGAAGTCTCACTATCGATAGAAGCATTTGTTGCTTCCAAGCGCCGAACAATAAATTGAAGTATTGTAGAAGAGTCGAATTGAAGTATTGTTGGAGAAGATTCAATATCGAATCCCGTAGAATACATCCAATTTAATAAAGTAAATTAAATTTATTCGAATGTTTGGTCTATCGTATACTTTAAACCTAAACGGTAGGAGAACACTTGGGATTGATTTCGCCTGTTTAAGTTCTCTTCGAAAATTTTCCCATTTATAATAAGATATAACGCGGCGGAAAGCAATCTTCTTAATCATCTATCCGGAAACCTGAAGTTGATCGCGTTAGCTCGTTTATAAAATTCGATAATTATTGACAGTCCTTAGGGACTCTCTCCGGTAAAAGGAACGCGAAGCAGGCAGGAAATAAGTGTTAGCTGAGGTGGAAATGCTGATGGGACCGAAGTCAGGCGATGAACTGAATCGATAAAGATGTCATCACTTATGCTGTAGCTACATGAACGAAAAAAAAAATAACAGTCAACACACATTAACTCCATAAAAGCATGACAGGTGTCGTATTTATATATTTCCTAATTCGACCCAATTGAAAAGTGTCGAAATATTTTTTGGGAAGAGAGTTGAATTCGCTGTCAAAACGTATGTAACTATAGAAACTCACTGTGTCTCAACTCCAAAAGTCAAATCAACAACATTGTGATATTGTCTTGAAGATATTTCAGCATCATGACATGTTGGGCCAATTCTGAGACTGATCATTGATAAAAATTACGTCAACGTTTTGCCCCCTTGCTCCCAATTCGTACTTCATTATAATTACTCTGGTTCCAAATACGTCGAATTTAATGTGACAAGGCAAAAAATGGGTCAGAGAGGCATTAACTTAATCACGATTTTCTTCTTTGCTTTTCCCTTATGTTCGCTAATCCATTTTATAGAAGGTACATAAGTACATATGTGCGTAGGTAGATTTAACGGGATTGCGTTTTCCGGAGGTATTTATTTTTTTTCTTCCCAAATTCACCGCAAACAGTGCCATGTCATTAATAACGAACCGGCTGAAAAACCCGCACCTTAACCACCTTAAATAATTTATGACAATGGGGCGGAAACGTATAAAGGCGGAAGGTCCTTTTGTGCTGGCCGTTGCCGCAACGGCACCGTACCCCTTTCTATTCACCCATGTGCCTCCACTAACTCTCATTTCCAACGATTTTCAAAGTTATTTCCTGGATTTTTACTAATAGTCCTGATTTGTTTCCATTTATACCTGTGCTTTCATTTACGAGTTCGTTCGCCTTGCTGATTTATGACCGCCTGCTAAACCGCCGACGACATTTTTGGCCAAATGAAAGCAATAAACCTACTGTATGGAATATATTTATACCGTACTGGCATATGGAATTAATAAATTATTTATTTATCGTATACAGACGATTCAGAAATAATAAACGAATAAAGCCAAAATGCAGTAAGAATTTAAAAATGCTTTCGATCCTTTGAAAGACACATCGGGTTTCGCGGTACAGAAAATCCGTCTACTTTCAATTCTTTGCGACCTGCCTCAAGACCACGATCTGCTGGAATCAATTCGACTTATCGTCGTTTTCGGTCTCTCTTTTTCTCACGTTTGGCTTTTGTCGAATGGAAATCGGGAACGAGAATGGCATCTTTTGCGAAAAGTGAAAAACGCGTCCTCGTTGTATGCACGAGTGTGAAATAGTGACAATGGAAAGTACGACCGAAAGATGCGCCCGATATGAGAAATGATGCCGGCGTCGGCGGCGAAGCGTCGGAACGTCGTCGGCACATCAGACGCCACTTGAAATTTATGGTTCGCTTTAAAAGGTAATCGCAGGACGGTATTCACCGAGATGGCTTCGTTTTTCCGGAAAAGCTCAGCTCTGGGAGAGAAGTTTCTGCACCCCCTTCCTTCTTCTCCCTATTGCAATATATGTTCACCTACCACCATCACCACCACCACCAGCAATCTCTCCTTGCATCTTTTGGTCTACCGATATTAAACTTTTCAAATTGTCCTTTTATTACCCCAATCTTAGCGTCGTATTTATAGTGATCAAATTTCGTCAGTTCTTCCGCCGTCATTTTAACCGGATATTACTGTAATTATGATTCATCATCATCTTAAGGGCGTCAGTCCTAAGACTGGTCGAATACGCACCTCCACTCTTTCCTATCATGAGCTAATGTTGGCATTTGCCTAACACTGGAACATCCCACTTCCTTAACTGTTTAAGAACAGTAACCTAATCTAGATCTACCTCAACCCCTCTCATCTTCTGTTTTTGTTTCCAATATGACTGACTTCCATATTGACCTCTGTTCTCCTACTTTTTCTAATATCTCCACATTTCTAACCTTCTCTATTCGCAGTATCCTCATCATTCGCATATAACATCACATTTCCAGTGTTTCTAACCTTTTAAAGATATAATTCTGATGTCTAAATACTAAATAGGTATCGTTAAATTGTATAGAGTGTTATGAGAAGTATTATGTAGGTACCTCCATCAAAGTCATTTTTCATTTTAAACAAACAAGAAATTTGTGCGCCTTCACAAGAAGCTCCTTGTTCGGAAGCGAGCGTTTCAGAGATGATGTGCCTTGATGGAGAACCAGAAAAAAATGGAGTTGATAAAGTAGACGAGGCTCAGATGAAGGCGCATCCAAGACGTTGCGTCGGTCGTTAAGAATATATGTAAATTTTAGGGCTCGGTAATTCCCCACGCTACCGCCCTTTTGAATCTTAAGAAAAAAGGGAACCAACAGTATGCGAGTCGATCTATATACTCGGCACAGTAATACGGACCATTAGGTAGCGCGATTCTTTTTTTTTGTGGATGCATTACATTACGTTATATAATACAGCATCTCAGTTTTTCTTTTATTCCTACCCTTGATGGATGTGACGCTACAAAAACGTTTAACAGTAAACGGGAACATGTACCGTCACTATTAGCTGCCATTCTTACGGAAATTTGATTGTTTTACTATGAGTAGAAAGCGGTTTGCTCTTTCTAATAAAATGGTTTCGCTAGTGCATCGTTGTCGTCATCATCATCAATATCATCATGGGGATCCATTCTTTCCTATCCTAAGCCACCTTCAAATTTTCCTCAAACTGAAATACTCCACATCTTCAACCATTAACAAACAATGGTTCAATCTTTAGAGCATCGTTACAAAAAAAGTTTCTCTAAATCTTTATCGATCTCCACATTCCGTATGACTTCTGCGCTCGCTCCATGGGCGGCTTATTGATTGTACCTAATCCTTTGTATGAATTTCAGCTAACAGCCATTGATGTAGAAAGCTGATGGTTCTATTTCAGACTTATGTATGTACCTAATGTGAGAAATTAGCATTCCTTCTTTAATTAAATCATGAAAAGTAATAATAAAAAGAGCAGTTATTTGAGAGGTCGTCGTTTTTCGTCACCTTAACCGTTCCCAGTCAGACGAACCGTTCCTCTGGTGCGCCACCCTCGCCCGTTAAATTCTCTCAACCGTAAAATTAACCCCATCCGCCAAGTTCCGAAATTTCCTTGACGCGCCACCTTCTTGGATCCGAACAATAACGTAAAACGGTCTATCCAACACTCGCCATGGCCAAGTCGTTCGTTCGCTTTGATCGCTGGAAACGGCGGAGGGAAAGAAGACCGCGAAAACACTTAGGGACGTGCTCCGCTGACTGTTGTGCGGCAACGTGCGGCCCAAAATCTCGGTGCAGGTATAGACACGAAATGAAACCAAGTCTCTAATGGTCGGGAAGGACATTTCGTCGGTTGTGAGTAGTCTTTGCTGTCATAAAAAGGAACGGCCCCTTTGAAAGAATAACGTTCCGGTTTAAAAGCTACTGCCCTCTTCTATCTCTTGTCAAAAACATTATTAAGGGTGATGCGCTATCACTTTTTTAGATTAGAGGCATTTAATGAAGGCCTAATAATCTGAAACGTAACCCTCCATCTACAGATATAAAAAAAAATGGGGAGAGAGAAAGGACATTATCTACGTTTCCAGTTTCCAACAAAAAAAAAAAAAGACGAAAACGGGGTGGAACCTAATCAAGTTTATTAATCAGCCCTTGCTGTTGACCGAATAATAATAATGATAACAACAAAAGTCCATCTGATTTTTGTTGCCGTAATGTGTGAAAAGCTTTGACTCTTTTCGAGTCTACTAATTTTAAAAATTTTCGGTAGGCCATTAGCAACAGCCTGTGAGTTTTTGTGAAAAAGTGCCCAAATCGATTTCGTCCGTAAAGCTTCGTTCGCGAAAGCGATGTATTTATACCTAAAATTGCTTTAATTAAAAATAAAAAAAAAACACCTTCCGCTTCGTCCAGTACACGATGATTTCGTTTGGCGGATAAAACATGAAAAGAAGCAAAATCCAAAGCGAGACAGGCTCCGCTATGTCATCGCTACAACAGGTACCTATAGCTACGACTGAAAAGATTCCATTTCGCTTAAAGGATTTACTAGAACCGTGTGACTGATATCTCCTTAACGGTATAAATTTCAATATTTGTAATTGAACGACTTCACAAACGTTTTCTTTTCTTTGCCAGCGGAGCTTTTTAAAAGGTTTCCGAGTTAGTCTTGCGTGTGCACCTCTCTCTGGAACGTGCCCAACTTTTACGTTTTAAATCCGAGATAGAACAACAAAAAACAACGAACATCTAAACGAATACACATAGGTACCTGACATATTTAAATGAGCAAAAACGTTATTTTTTCATTTTTGTTGAAACATCAGTAATTCTGACGAATCCCACTTGGAAATAAACATTGAAAAAATGTAGGATCTATCTAAATGTCTATCTTCGGATGTACAGATTCTAATAACGCCTTGGCTAATCAGCAAACAGGGGCGACCGCTGAGACCTGAGATACTAGATCTGATCCCGTACTCGAAATTAAATTGCTAAATTAAACAGCCTGCGCCCTTATCAAAAATAATAATTTGTTCAAATGTTTCGAGAGTGCGGTGCACTAAGCGAATACAACCAAACAAATTGGGGGCACCTACGTAAACCATAACGTAGACAGGAAAAGGAAAGGTTTTCGAATGGTGCTTGTATCTCTACCTCTAGCAGACGTGTATAAACATCAATTTTCTTTATCTAGAGTACAGGCGCTGAGATGTATTTATTAGCGACCGCGAAACGGGTCGGAAATGGCTTACAAGCCTCGAAACTGGCCAACGAAAATTATCCCGGCGAGCATTTGTTAACTAGATTGTTGAGCTGGTCTTTTAGGTGCCATTTAAACCCATTCATGTCACATCGGCGGAAAAGAAGCATATACCATGAATATATAGAAGAGGAAGAGATATGACGTTAGGACAGACCAAGAGCATACTAGAACCAGAGACAGGAATAAAGAGGTGCAGGGAAAATAAAGATTAGACTATTGCTCGCTTCTTGAAGATTTTAGGAAATTTAAAGCTTGGCTCAATCATCAAACTTGTGACCGTACGATATTCTTAATATATATGAATTCTGGTATGCAAGGGAAGAAAAAGTAGGAAAAGAACAAATATAAAGATAGGAGACGAAAAATTAGAAGAAGTGGCTAATTTTAGATAACTAGGAAGTCAGATAAGTCAGGATGGAAGGAGTAGTAGGGATATAAAGCGGAGAATAGCGCAGGGTCGTGTCGCCTTTAATAAAAAGAAGTCACTTCTATGCTTGCAAACCGGTAATTTAGAAATTGGAAAAAGATTGTTAAAGGTGTATGTTTGGAACACGGCATTGTACGGGTGCGAAACATGGACAGTGGGTGCGGCGGAAAAGAAAAGGTTAGAAGCGTTCGAAATGTGGTGTTATAGGCGGATAATGAGGATATCGTGGGTAGAAAAGGTTAGAAATGAAGAGGTATTACGAAGAACAGGAGAACAGAGGACTCTATGGAAGTCAATAAAAAATAGGCGAGATAGATTGGTAGGACACCTTCTTAGACATGAAGGTCTAGTCAGAGACATGTCAGAGACATGAATAGGAGTTAGGAGGGGTAGAGCTAGACCTAGACTAGATTACTGTTCGCAAATAGTTAAGGATGAGGGCTGTTCTAGTTTTAGGGAAATGCGAAGTTTAGCTCAGGATAGGAAAGAGTGGAGGTGGTCCAACCAGTCTTAGGAATGACGACCTTATGATGATGATGATGATGATATGAATTTCAAGTCGATGTCTCATTTCGTAGGAAGAAACTCTAAAGGTAGGTGTAGGTACATTAAATGCATAAGAATAGAAATATTCCGTCTGTAATAGTTCATTAACTCACCACCTAATTGATTACAATCAATTCGAGATGTTTCCGAACATTTACAAAGGATTTCAGTGCGCCGATAGCATTGAAATCATTGCAATGCCAGAAAACTAATATTTCACTGAATGGCATCCCATTAAATAGTCCAGAAATTAAATTACCAACAAAATGGCGAACTGTAACTTTTGTAATGAGCTGTATGTGGAAACAGATTTGCTCGTGTGGAGACTGGAAATTCTCATCTGGCATCAAACTCGAAATTAATCTCGGCTCTGCTAATTTCTATTTGCCAGACAGCTGCAGGATGTAATTCTACCGACACTTTAACGGCGAAACAGACTGCTCCTAGCATCATACAATCTAAATCCTAAACGTGTGCACACTGTTACAGATTAACAATTGTTCCATCAAGAGGAATATCCATCTCAAAATCTATTAAACGGACAATGATTTCCAATTCCAGGAATTGTCAATTCTTGTCCAGAAGAGATGTCTCAAACGTTTTAAAATATATAAAAAGGCATACAAGAATGGGCACGCTGTTATGAACGAATGCCGTAGGTGGCAATCGATACGGCGACAGCCATAATTCATACGACATTCATATGAGATTTTCTGTTAAATAAATTACTTATACATACAAGATCCTTTTAAAAAAATCAGTATACAAGAAAATTTGTTGCAAGACATCTAAATTTCCTTCTAATATTCCTGTATCCCTTATAAAGTTTCGAAAATTTATATCGGAAAGTTGTCACTCAATAAAACTTGCTAACGATAAGTTAAAAATGAACTAAATTTATATGATTTAGTGAAACGGATGTCGCGGTAGTGTGTTGTTTAAGTTAAATCCGGAAAAAGTCAAAATTTATCGCTGATGTTACCCTATATATCACTTTTAAAGCTGAAAGTTTTATCGGCCTCCAGAAAAATGATTAATGGAGGCTGAACTTCATCTTGAGTGAGTTACTTTTCGTTTCTCGCTTACCATTACAAATTTTTATTTTGCCAAGCAGTTGTGAGAATTAAAATAAAAAGAAAACACACAAATTTCAAACTTCGGCATAAATTCAAGTTTATTATAAATTGCAATAACTTACTAATATCATGAATCTACTTCAACGTATTACATTCACCTATCCTTGAAATCCTTCAACTAAACCCTTATTCAAGATACTCAGGATCAGTCGAAAAGAAGAACAAAGCAGTTATAAATTATTATCAAACTTAAAAGTGGTAGGTTGAAAGGTGATTATAGCTTTCAAATACAAAATAAAACGAAATACGAATCTGTGAAGGCTTTTAGCGAGATGCAGAAGTTCTTTAAACTTTTCGAAATAAGAGGACAATAAATCTGTAAATCTGGCAAACTTCAGGCGTACGATAGCTTTTACTTAAGTGGTTATTTATTACCCCATGTCTTTACAGCCCATCCACAGAAAATAGTCATTCAATTTACACAAAATAAAGTTCATAAATGTGGTACATGAAGATTCTATATACACCTACTTATAAAATAGAGAATAATATTGGTAAATGGGTGACGAGACAATAATGAACTGCTGAATGTTAAAAAATTAGGCGCTCACCTTGGACTCGCCGTCGACTCGTAGGCACTCACCTTCGACTCGCCGTCTAGTTGACCTAAGATCTATTTTACCCAAAAGAAAATGAAAATCAACTATATATGAACCCTATAATGAAATTAAAAGTGTACAGGAAATAAGTAAATTCGAAATAAGATGGTTACAATTGACATTAGTACAGAAATATTTTATGCACGCATACATATTTATTTCTATAAAAATGTAACAATAAATGATGAAGTTACGACAGTCTATAAATCGTTACTCGCCGCCGACTCACACGCGCTCGTCTAGGACTCGCCGTCAATCTTACTTAAGTCCATTTAAATCCCAAACAAAAACAAAGTCAGTTCAATACCCACCCTATCAAGAATTTAAAACGTTTTAAAATATTGAGAAGACTTACTTAAACACAATATGAAGGCATAAGCAGTGCATCTGGGATAAAGCGGTTACAGTTGGCATTAAATAGTCTCCAAGGGTACAGTGTTTGCTTTAACTTGTGTGTTAACGAGTTCTAAATAGTGCTAAATAAGTTTAAACTGTAAACGGAAGACACTTCCAATTAGCCTGCCCCGCTCAAAGTGAAACGAGATCGTACTCCAGTATTTGCTGGAGCTTATTGTGTCTAGAAAACGCTTTCGCCTCGTACTTTCGTTCGTCGCGTTGTATATATGTACACAGAAACGAATCGTATGATTTTAATACGGTTTTGGATTAAATATGTACTGACTAATAAGCCCATATGTACATTACTACAATACGAAAAAATTCGTCCCTCTTGTTTTACAGCCGCGGTCGTCGTTGGCAATTTTTGTGTCGGGTCCGGACAGCGTTTTACACTTACTGTCACATCGTAGGCTCGCTGCCCCACAAACCTCGATTAATTTAGGTAAAATCTAATTAAGTCTCATACCTCTCGCTAAATACGTAAAAATTTTATTATTTATTCGGTAGTCATGGGATAATTAGCCTGGTGAACTCTGACCTTTGTCAGAGTCTTCTTTTCGTAAGTGAAAAACTCGTTGTTTGTCCTATAGTGAAATATTGCTAGTGTAAACATATAAAACGAAAGACCATTCGTATTTTCACAAAAGGTAACCCGTTTTACTCCTGATTCGGTAGAATGGGAGCAACTGTGTCCCGGGTTGTGCCTTAAGCCGTGGGAGCGTTTTCAATTTCGTACTTGATTCGGGAAAGCTCCTGATAAGACCGAAAATGGACTTGCATGTACCAGATAAGGCAAGGTGTGAATGTAAGTGTGCGTGTAGTATACGTGTATTGTCATTCTCGAGCAGAGGAAACGTTAACAAGTTTCTTGGCAAGGTCGTCGGGAAACATTTCGGTCGTTCTACGTGGAATTTATGGCACGGAGAACGAAACTTTCGACCCTTTGCAAACAAATTTCCACCGTTTCGATTACAACACCGCCTTTCGAAGAAACTTGCCATACCCAATTCTTATGGATTTGTAGAATATAGAAACTTCATTAATCTTTGACCTCTCCTGGAATGTTCTCGAATATCTAGGATAACCTTCAAATAAAATATTGAAGAGTAAACGAGATCGGAAGAATCGAGAATGTTCTGGAATGTTGGAATGCAGCTGGGTACGGAATTTCAATTAAGGCATCTTCACATTTTGACCAAAATGTTCTATAAAAACGTTTGGGATCTGCTATAATGTGTACGTGGGTTTGCGGGTCAACCACCAACCGCCAAATGCCAATTAATAATATGGAAGAATGTACTAGAATGATCTAGAATCTTTCCAGCGTTGACCTGGAATGTTCTCGAATGTATAATTCGAGGACCGTGATGTTGGAGTAGTGGAAGTGGGTTCTAACACCCAATTGGGTCATTTCCTTATATACTTTGACCAAA
The DNA here is from genome assembly GCF_000699045.2 of Agrilus planipennis. NCBI lineage: Eukaryota > Metazoa > Arthropoda > Insecta > Coleoptera > Buprestidae > Agrilus > Agrilus planipennis. Next base: position 232,503 of record NW_020442461.1, on the reverse strand, counting down.
GTGTCCTAAGAAATGCTTAGAATCCTTAATAATCAAATTTTCTCCATCTCCCAAAAGGAACAGTCTAGAAGATTAATTGGTTTTATAGTAAAAAGAAAAAATGGAAAGTTGGAACTCGCCTTCGACTCATTGGGACTCAATTTTAACTCGCCGTCTGTAGCATAGAAACCCTACAGAATATTTTAAACGATTGAAAATGCAATCTCTCGACCAAACATCGGAAGCGATTGCGAGTGTTTCCTACAATCGGAATATTAAAGGAGTTGTAAGACTCACGTAAACGAAAAGTTTGCAAGTTTGAAATCCCTTAAAATTTCCTGCGTTTCGATTGTTCGAACTCGTTTTAGACAAGTAGCGAAGCAATAAATTTAGCCGACGGCGGGAATTATAAGTTCGGTCCGTTTTTATCAGCCAGTCGCCGTTTTTACGATGCACATATGTGTCGGTGTACGTACGAACGTACACAACGAAATTACGTGAGCAAAAGTTCCACATTTCGCCGGTGCGAGTTTATCAATAAAGTTTTAGTTGCCAACTTGGCCGTGAGACGTGCTCCCCGAGCAATTCTGATCAAGAAATGGCACGCCACCCTTCTACTACTACACCCTTCCGTCGTCGTCCCGCTTGTCCCTTTACATCCCTTCCAATTCAACTCAATGGCTGCTTGATTAAACTCAAACGGCTTATATACGTTGTAGTCGTAGTTGTAGTTGGACGTTGGGCTCAACAAAGTCGAACGATTACATTTTCAATAGACTTACTGGCTGGGATGATTGATGAATTTATTGTGCGCCTCAATAATTCTATCTAACAACATACCAGCTGATCCGGATGGACACCATAGCCGGAAAAGTATAGTGTATCGGCTTAGAACTGAACTCGGGTCCGTCCGCGTGACAAGCGAGCATTCTATCACTCGACCGTCAACGCTTATTGTAAAGTTCATTTAACTTAAGATTCTTTTTCTACTCGCGTTTTTGTTTTTTTTTACAGGTAACACACAGAAACACTTTTTGTTTTCTATTTACCATAAGCAGACACGTACCACTTACGTTCACTTATTAATATAAGTATAAAGTATTCAATAACATGTACGTATGTGTGGTATTTCAAAATTGTCCAGATTGAAACGTTTTGAGATTGTTTGTGCTGCATAAGGAATCAAGTATTATATTTTGTATCCAGCAGCAACTTTGAATGTTATAAACGTCAACTGTGGCGTAAACAGCCACAAATTCAAAGTTTGTGCCGTGGAAAGGATGATTCAATTTCAATGTTCCTTCTTAGAAACTTCCATTGCGTCAGGTATAATACGATACGTGGATACATCGAATGAGTTTAGAACTTCCTACGAAGCATATTTCATAACTGCCGAAGTAAATTCAATAACGCCCAAAAGGTAATGCACTTGTAAAACGCGGTTATAATGAATTTGTGTTCGTAAAGTTCCTTTAGATCTCGTTGCCTTGCAACACGTCAAAATCCATAAATATCACGATCTAAAATGAATCAAAAACAAGAAAACACAAGCATTACTTTCGTTCAGGTTAGTGTAGGTGGTATGAAAAGTGGGACATTCTTTCTAACTTAACAATTTCCCTTTTATTTGCCTTGCTGATGTCTGAAGAGCATTGTCTATATTTTCTCATCACAATATAAAACCCTTTTTCATCGTCAAAGTTGGCTCGGAAATATCTGATTGTTTTCCTTAACAATGATCGAAGGAAGTCCCATTTATCTTTCGACGATTCTGTTGCCATTGTAATCCGAAACTATAGGGGTCGAAGGGGAATGCGGCGGTATTGTTCGTTCTTTTGACCTTCTGTTTTACGAGAAGTCGAATTAAACCGTTAACATCTTCTGATAACAAAAACACAGATTCAGAAAAACCATCAGCGAGAAATAAATAAAACAAATAAATTAGGAATCTTCGATTACAGACATCAGAGAGTCTTCGATATACGGATGGAGCAAATAAATTAAAAATTCCAAGCTCTCCAAAATCGGTTGAAACGGTTCTGCTAAGTTAATACGTCCATCAGAGATTGCATTAGAGTAACCGAAGCCAGAAGCTGGATAATGGGATGACAAATTGGCTTTCGCGATGTTTGCAGGGTTAAATGACATGAGAAGGTTCCTGCATTCATGAATTACACACGCCACCCGAACTGGGCACCTCGATCCATCAGGGCAATTTTTAAGGAATTTTGAAAGAGTCAAAAGTAATAGGAAGCACGTCATGCAGAAACTATTCACTCACACCATCAGCTAGACATCAACCCACCTCAAAAGTGACCTGATACATACAATAACCAAGCGACGTCACTTCAAAAACTTAACACCATTATAAATAAAAAAAGTGAAAAACGAAAAGAAAACTTTTGTATAGGAACCTATTGCCGCATGTAGACAGTACATCGTACGTGGAGAAACTTCAGAAACTACATTCCGAAATATTTCTAATTAATTTTTAATTAACACCGTTACTAATAATTAATCGGTAGTCGTTCACTACTGAATCGTTTCTTTGCTCTTTTTATTTCACATTCTATCGCCTCAGAACTAGAACCTTCCTTCTTCCACCTCGCGACAGCTATTTATAGGGACGGAACTTGTTCTAGAAAGACTCAAGAATGTATATTCTAGGGAATTCCGGCCCTCTTCGTTATTGCATAATCCAGGCAACCCAATATACATAGGCCACTTGACGCTTCGTTGCCTACATGTGATACATTGAATTATTTAATTGATTACCGGTAGATAATTAGGATTATACGGAGTCTTTGTTCTGAAGTTCTGTTATCTCCGAAGTACGCGTTCAACGCTCTCGATGTATTTAAAGTTTTTAAAGAAAATCGCGAGTTCTTCTAATGTATCTTTGTAAGAGCTTAAAGCTTGCAAAAAAACCGATCAGCACTAGGAACGGCGATGTATTAAGGACGACATTTATGTTAGGCGGAAACTCTATGAATATATTACGGCAAAAAAATAAAATAAATAATACAATGATCCGATTTGTTGTGTGTTACTATGGAAACTGTAACGTATTACTAGGGCAAGTAACTTGGAAAAAGAAAGGAAAAGCAACCGTAAAAACATAAAAGGTCCTCGTCCTTTTGAAAGCATTGAGAAGCATTAAGCTCTGGCTCACGTTAATGGCTGCCATGCATTATTCAATGCTTTAAAAACCCCCACACTCGCAACTGTTTTAAACATACCAGTACTATGTATGTACCACGTAGATAATACAAGGAGAAGCGAACAACGGTCAATTTGGTAGTACCCCGAGCGCCTTAGTAATACAGTAACTCCGATCACGGATTCGCAGAGGTTTGCTTACGTATCTCAACAAAACTGCGCATCAAAAGTCGTACAAAAGTGATAAAAATTTACAAATGAAATAACCTACCAATCGAAGAAAAAGTTGGTTAAAACCAGGTCTATTAATTCACTTTTTCTGGGTTAAGACACTTAAAAAATTGCATTCACGTTTTCGTGCTCCACCGAATTCCATTCTACATCATCTTTAAATGTCAGCAGAAACAAAAGGTAAACTTACAGCTCTTGCGGCTTCGATTGTACAATTCGACATTGCGTCGCCACCGTTCGTTCAAACTCGCTTCAAACATTAGTCATTGTTTCCTCGGTGGAGAAATTCACCCTCAAAAACCATTTGCCAACCCAGTTCATAGAGCACGCTTTTTAAATTAAACTCATAGTCAGAGAAACGCGCAAAAAAGCAACAAATCAAAAACCAATTCGAATATGAAAGAATTCAAATTGGTGCAGCGAAATTAATATCGTACCACAGAAACGTTTTACGAAAAAAAACATGCTAAATACAATTTTACTCGCTTTTCTTTGATGTCTCTTATCACAGCTATCAAAAATTATCCAATTTTTTTGTTCTTTGAATACAATTATTCAATAAGATGTAATCGTTTCTAATTTTCTTGATTCCTTTTCCATTTTTCATGCCAAAAGAGTTCTTCTTCTCGAAACATTATTGGCTACAGATTTCGTAAAGCAGTAAGTAAAGATGTTTGGTTTTTCGGTCGCTACCATGTTATAGACCACGATATTGGTATTACCTTTGTATTTGCCGACTTATATGTAAAGTGCAATAAAGCGTCTGCTCAAACTATTGCAGTGCAAAAGTCATGTGCGGCCAGCCGATTCAAACACGATCAAAGGCAATTCAGGTGCCTTTCCGCAAACGAAAATTGCAAATAAGAAATACCACTTTATATGGAATCAAACGTTAAGAATCGTCATGTAGTCTACAGTGGGTTGCCGAACTTGCGCTAGTAGAAAAGAAAGTGAAAGTTTAAAGTCTAAAACCATCATTCTAGAATCTTTCTAGAGTAGTCCAGTCCATATGAGTAGCTGTCACAGCAAAACCCGAGCGGCATGACCTTGAGCTTTCGACCATTGCTTAGGATTAGGCAGCCCAACATACGTTAATAAGCGTCAGGTAATCTATAGTGATTTGCCGAAAAAGGTCGGAGTCTCCAAAACCTATATTCTGGAATCATTCTAGAACTAGTCTGGACCCTACAATTAGCTGTCGCGAGGCCACAACAAAACCCAAGTGGTATGACCTTGAGCTTTCGACCCTTACTTAGCATTGGACAGCCTACCATACATGAAGAAGCGTCAGGTAGTTTATAGTAAGTTGCCAAGCTTGCGCTAGCAACAAAAAGGCCAAAGTCTCTACAACCTACATTCTAAAATCTTTCTAGAATAGGTCCAGACACTATAAATACCTGCCGCGAGGTCACAACAGAAAGCGAGCGGCGTGGCCTAGAGGTTTAGACCTTTTGCTGAGCATTCGGGAGAACGCTGGTTTGATACGGGGTTCGTCTGCCTTGGTACAGTTTCTTCTGTTCTTTGTTTTATTTACTGTTAGATCAGAGTGTGGAGGGTGTTTTTTTACGCGACAACACTTAACACGCGTTTCCACGCGTCAGTTTCTGCTAAAAACACTGATTATCTGATTCCACAACTTGTAGCTGGCTATCCGATACAACAGCTTCTCAAGTTTTTTTATTAATCATGAATGATGATTCAAGGATGGTTATTTGTTAAAACAAATAGGACAATGTTAACAAATTCGTGACAAAAACGTGAGAAAGACGGTGTTAGAGGCGCGAACGTCAAGTAAATATATTAAGGAGATCTTGGCGATGTCATCTTCGGAGGTAAAATCGTTTATCAAAAGGCTGCCGGCAGCTTTTCAATTTATCACCACGGCTAATAATGTCAACAGTGTTAATGTCCTACTCGGTTGCCACCTAATCTTTTTTCCCTTTAATGGCACGAAACAATTACGTTTCTAAAACCATTAACAAATTCTCGTCCGTTGACTTGACTGGAAGGTAATTTCTCTTACAAGCTAATTTTTGAAAACAAGCACGAGTAAATTACTTAATCTCTTTGAAAATTTAAAATATGGGGTCGTTAAAGGCCAGTCGTTGAAATTCACAATGATAATCCCGGCGTTACATCGGCCCCGGTATTGCAACACCACGCCGTTAAATATTGTTTAGAAGAGCAATTTAAAGGTGGCGGATATTAAATAAAATATGAATTTCACACCGCGCGAACTGGTACATCTGACGTAGGTAATTCCTGTGTACCTTTACCCCATTGTGTAAATACGAATGCCGTTCTAGTAGTCTTATATGGAAAATTATTTCGGGTCACAGTCATAAATTATCGTAAGAGCATGCGCCACCACCGGACGCCGTACCGCACCGGACCACCGAGCCAACTACGATGCTCCCTTTATCCGCAATTCGTAGGACGTTTAATTCACTCTTCCATTTCTTTGCTAGAGATTACATGAATAAAACATGACTTAAAAACGGCTCAGTCCGCGCCAGCCCGCTTTCGCTCGCGAAAGTTCAATTTGTAATTATAATACCTCGCAAAAAACTGACAACCTTTACCGACAAAAAAAATATGTGCTTCACCAAATAAAAATCGCATTTGTAGCACTATTTCACGTAGTAACGTTAGGTGCGACTCATATTTTGCTCGCGTGGACTCGCTTAAAACTCATTCTAAAAAAGTATCCAGGAATGTTCACGTTTTACTTATAGGAGCTCGCCTAATACTCATTATAATAACAAGCAGGCTGTTGCATCCATTGTGAGCCTTGAGAGGACATTAATCAAAGGTCATATTTCAAGTATCTCTAACCCATATTTTCCTTTCTACTCATACTAAGCCATTACTCGTCTTGAAACCATACAAATACTAAACAACTTTACATACATACGTATCTACAATCTGCTTTAGAGTTTCCAGCACGATTATGAGTATCGCTAGACAATTCCCACCTTTCGTCCATGTAGCTCAAGTATAACTCGTCCCAAAAATACAATTTTTCTTACTCTTACTTAACTTTTACTAGAACAGTTGGTACTTGTGTCTACAGGGAACTTTTACACTTCGTAAAACAAATATTCCCACATTTCGACATACGATACTCGCCTTTCACTCATACGAGCTCGCCTATTACTCGTTCTAAAAGATTTTACCTCACTATTTTAAACTCGTTTTGGTCAGATGTAACTTCCATTAGAGCTGTAAATTCCATTCTTCTTTTTGTGATCAAGGCTTTCCAGACTATGTAAATTATACATAGATAAAGTTTATAAACTAATTGGAACATTAATTAATTAGCCATGTATAGACAGTACATAAATGTACATAGATTATACGTAGATACGAGTATAGATATGTGTGATACTAGCGCGTTCACTTTTACCTTGAAACCTGTCTGCAAAGTTGCCATGAACAACAATTAATAACAATCCCCTTCGAAAACCAATTCGAGATCTCGCTAAGCGTGCTTAATTAATATCGTGGGGGGGGCAACCGTGGCATCGGGGCGCGTTATCATCTCTTCCCTTAACTAATTGTCTTCCTCGGGCAAGTCGACGGAGCGTCTTATATTAACGTCGGGATGCACAGAAGCGTGCAGCTCCCTCTCATCCCACTTTTACAGACAACAGAGAATCGAAGGTTGCACTTTATTGAAAAGTACGTCGTAACATGTCGATGGTTCTATGAAAATTTAACTTTCAATGCAAACAAGAAACTTCGGTCTCAGAAACCACGATAATTAACAAACTTGCGATCCCCGATACGAATTCCCTCTGAATAATTAGAAACGCCATCGGAAAAAAAACCGAAAGAGTAAAAGTAACGTGAAATACAATTATAAACATAAAATTTCTCCACGTAGAACACTAAACTAATTATATTATCTACCCACATACATCAGCTTACAATGAGTACGTACTTTAATTAATGCTATCAACTGTACATGAATTCACAATTATAGACTCTCCGTAAGCTCATTATACGTTAAACTTCTACTTAAAATATATACCTACTGACGCATAGTATTCATAATGTCCTATTTAGGATACTACCTCAAAGTTGGAATATCCAAATTATTTGCAACCGTGAAAATACTGAAATTCAGATTCAGAATCAAACTTAAGAATCATTAGAAGGGACTGTACATGTAGGGAATTGACGTTTAACATTTCTTTTTCTCAAAGTTTGCAGAATGCATAAATCCAAGCCCCATCATCAAGATCATAAACATCTTCAGTCCAAAGACATCCACTACTTCCTATCTGGAGTCAATCAAAACATTTCTCGAAGACATCTTTAACTATATAGAAATAGTAATCTAATCCAGGTATAGATTTGCCCCTCTTAATTCTTTTACTGCTTCTAATATATCTCTAACTGGAGCTCTTCATGTCTGAGAAGATGTCGTTCCAACTCATCTTCCATAACGCCCTGTGATAAAAGATAGGGTACCTTCGCCTCTCCTAAAATTCCTTTATGTTCCTATGAAGATCCTTTTCGTTTAATTTACCCCTTCCATGTCTGTCTACCCAGGCATCATGGCTATCAACTGTTGTCAGCCATCTTTGACAACTGTCATCGTCAACCATCTCCTCCTAAAGTCGCCTTCACCTGTTGCTCCCTGATAATAAGGTACTCCTCTACTGCTGCGGCTCATCATTCCTCATCCATAGGCACTTCAACCGTAGCCCTTTTGTCATCATTAGGTGGTACTCCACCACTTACACCTACCGAGCGGCATGGCCTAGAGGTTTAGACAATTGCTTAGCATTTGGCAGGACGCCGGTTCGATTCCAGGTCCATCTACGTTGGTCCAAGTTTTTCTGTGGTTTCCTTGGATCACTTAGGCAAATGTCGGGACAGTAATATTCCACAGATAATCTTTCATTCTCTTCTGTCTTCATTACGTCCGTTTCATCTTTCTGACACGAACCACCATCCACCCATTCCCACGATTCCTGAAAGGAGGCTGAAGGGGGCCTTCCGGAGTAGTCCGGAGGGACTGCCCGCCCACCAGCATTACTGGCAGGTGGGAATGAAACACCCAAATGTTTTTTTTCTTACACATGGGCAGGCCCCATTACCCATCTACTGCTCTCGTCTGTAATTTCGTGAACTCCAGCAGAACCTTCTAACCAGGGAGCAACAAGTGAAGGAAGTCTTAGGGAACGGAATACCCACAGAAGAAGTGTAGCATCTGGGGCACGTGACGTAGCTCTAAAAGATGGCTGACAGTAACAGCTGTCAAATATGGCTAACAACAGCTGATAGTCGTAAGGTTACAGTAGGCATGAAAGGGGTAAAATTGAACGTAAAGGACGGATGTGAACCTTTATAAGGAAATATATGGGATTTTGAGGCAGGACGATGGTGGCCAATCTACTTCTGTTGCCTTACACTTTTAATAATCTTTCCTGAATTTCCGAATTAACCGTTCACGATCACAAAACTGATTCATTATTAAAAGTGACCCGAGCGTGTTCTGTTCTTTGTTTTATAACTCTAGTTCGTAGGACAATATTTCTTAGATAAGTCCACTATGCATCTAGTTTTCTCCAGAATTGTTCATTTAGAACACTGTACACATATATTTCTTCAAAGTCTGGAATACGTAATGACAACCGATAAATTTAAGATATTTAGCGATCAATTGAGGCGTTTGAACTCGCCCATTTCACATTCTGGTGTGGTGACTAGTAGTACAACTTACATTCGCTTCGATCGATATAAGCTCCCACTTACTTCTACACTCTATTAGACTGCCACTTTAGAAATTGCAAACGCGAACCACTCAGATGCAGCCTCAAGTTTATTTTGCGAGAGAACAGGGGCGCCTTTGTCGTTGGAATTAAGGCCTTTCTGAGTGACATATTCTAAACAATTCGCTAATAGAGCATTCGCAGTTTGTACAATAAAGCGCAACGGCACGTCAAAATTCAAAGAAACAACTGACAACAAAACACCAAAACTTTAAAGGATTTCCCTTGCAAGGAGCGGCACTGCAATCACAAAAAATGTTTATTGCAAATCAACTACGAGTCGGAATTAATACACCGCTAGAAAAGTGAAAACTAGAGCTAATTTCATGGCAAGCCATTAATTAAAATCTAACCAGCTTCTTTAGTATCCTACCACGACTAATACTCCTCCTGGAAGTCCGCAACTACAGCATTGCAGGAATCCATGTTCACCGCCCTAGTCTCAAGGTAGTATCTCATCACGTTTCTGTCAGAGAAACAGACTCTTTCTCGACCCTGAAAATGCTCAATCTGCCAAGATCCTACACTTGACATTCTCTTGGGTCATCATCATCACCGTAAGGCCTTCAGCCTGAAGACTGATTGGACATGCTTCTTCCTATCATCGCACATCTCTAAAACTGGAGCAAACTGCTCTCCAACTAACCTTTCTTGTTGAGAAGGTGCTCTACCAACCGATCTCGCCTATTTAACAATGACTTCCACTGCATCTTCTGTTCTTCTAGTCTGACTAATACCTCCTCATTCCTAACCTTTCCTATTCTTAATATATCTTTAACATAACATTTAATTCTCTGCACAACTAAAAACCAGTCGACCACAAAAAAGGGTCAAGTTGTCTTTTTTCTTTTGTACTAGTAGAGCAGCTATTTCCATTGATTAGTTAGAACTACCAAATTGAGAGTGATGTGGAACAGTATATCAGATGTTTCATAAAGTTTCGTCATTTGTGAGACGTGCAATGTTGACTATTAATTTAAGCAAAATAGGAAAGGATGAAAGGCGGCAACCTTCTAATTAGTCGTGTATGCCCGTCAGGTTGCGGTACCTATGGAAATATTCATGAATACGTTAACATAGCTAAGGTGAATTTATGGGCCTCTTCTGGCGCTTATAATTTCGTTAGCATAAATTTTCGAAAAGCAGCCGCTTAACTGTGGTCGAAATACATGTCGAATTAATATATGACACAGGAGCACCTTTCCTTAATTAAATTTGGAAACACCTTGCATGTCTTTTGATCGATAATAGCACACAATCTTGTACAAATACAACGACAAATGTAGGCGCTGTCTTTGTGGAAAGAAGTTATTAAAATGAAGCATGAATAAAAAAGAAGTCAAGCAAAATTCAAAAACTAGTGCTATACTTGGTGGTTTACTTCAAGGTCCAACTGTAGATCTGAAGATTCAAGATCAAATTCGTTTTGGTTTTGCTAACGAAGTGCCTATACATGATGGTGAACATCAATACTAATACTAACTGTACTATAAGTTAAAATATTGAATACCAAGATCCTTTGGTCTTGCTAACGAGATTAGTTCTACACGCGATGATAAACTTGAGGACAAGGACTAAATGTGGATTTTTAGATTCAAGATCAAGTTCGTTTCGGCCTTGCAGGCGAAACCTAGTATTTGTACTTTTTGGCAAACATCAAGACTAAGCTATCTGTACTTCAAATCAATGCTTTGAAGACCAAGATCGTCTTAGACTTACTAACGAGATTAGTACTATACGTACTTAAGGTTAACACCCAGATAAGGACCAACCGCAAGTCAATAGATTGAAGATCAAGATCATTTCGGTCTTGCTAACAAGATCAAGTTCGTTTCGGCCTTGCTCACGAAACCTAGTATATATACCTTTTGGCAAGCATCAAAAACTAAGGCTAACTGTTCTTCAAATCAATGCTTTGAAGACCAAGATCGTCTTAGACTTACCAGCAAGATTAGTAGTATACGTACTTGATGATTAACACCCAGATAAAGACCAACTACAAGTCAATAGATTGAAGACCAAGATCATTTTGGCCTTGCTAGTGAGATTAGTTCTATACGTGATGGTTAACTTGCAGACACAGGCTAACTGTGGATTTTTAGATTCAAGATCAAATTCGTTTCAGCCTTGCTGATGAAGCCTAGCGTCTATACATGTTAGCAAACAACAAGACTAAGCCTAACTGCACTTCAAATTAATTCACTGAAGACCAAGATAGTTTTAACTCTACTAGCGAGATTAGTACTATAGTTAGATATAGGACCAACTGCAAGTTATAGATTGAAGACCAAGATCGTTTTGGTGATGCTAGCGAAACTAGGGTGATACTTGGTAGATACTAAAACCAACTGTAGGTTATTCCCTTGGTTCAAAATCACACTGTTTCGTTCTTACTGACGGGGTTAGCCTTTATACTTGAAGGCAAGCATCAAGATTGAGTCCAACTGTACCGTACATCAAAATTCATGGGGAAGAGTAAGTCTGCAGATTAAAGACCAGTATCCTTTTGGCATTCCTGACGAGACAAATAAAAACTTGATGACTATCATTGAGTTGATTCAAAACTGATAAGATCGCAATGAAATGTATTATTATAGCGTTTCAGACATTAGAGTCTTGCAGATACTTGATAGGCAAATTCAATACTACGACTAAGATAAACGTTCAAAATCAATTCACGACCTTTGCTCATTACTAGAAAGGGATCCTTAATGTTCTGCCTGATGTCTTTAAATGGGCGAGACATTTGTTATGTGCCCCCTTCTGCATACGTACATATGTATGTATGTATACGAACTACTGACTGTAAGCATTGCATCCAACGTCATAAATCGACGAGAGGGCATCCTTGGTCCATTACCATACGAATCGAAGCAATTTCATTGATTAGTTTTCTACGAACGAACGGTTCGCGTTTGGACGGGATGGAGCAAGATGAGTTTACCCAGGCTGCCGTAGACAATTCGCTAATGCATCAGCAAACGAAATAAACGGACTACCATCAATGTCTCGCAATGGAAATCTCTGATTGAAAAGACCGCTGGATCTAATTCCCGATCTTGGAATGCAACGATCCATATACTAACTCAATTGTACAAGGTGTAATATTAATATGTTATGTTTTTGTATTTGTACTTTGTAAACTGTGACGCAAGTACCTAATTAACTTTCAATGATAAATACGAAATGGTCGTGTAAAGTTATTATGCATTTTCCTCCACAAACCGGAGGATTTTGCATCTGTCTAGGTAGGTACGTATCCAAGTTTGACATGAATGTATAATTTGCAGTGAGCGCGAAAGGCAGTAAAAGTTTCATTTACATTGTAAAAGTTTATGTGCTAATTTTATGTCTAAATAAGCCAGTTATCTTGTTTACAAACAACAACTTTTGCCAATTTTATTATACCATTGTAAATCTATTCTACCTGGAAGAGTCTCCATTAAAAAGAAACATGTCGTAGTAACACTACCTTACACCTTGATGGCTTTCATTTCGCAAAATAATAACACCTTCTTTTATCCACCAGGCGTTATGAATTCTTGCGTAGGATTTTAAATGAATATTAAGCCAAGATTTGGAAGCAGTATGGCCCGCACTCAACAATAAGAGTCTTTAGATTTCATTCATGTCCTTCCCCGCTGGTCAAATCACATTATAACGTTATGGCATTGCGAGACCCCTCACCCCAAAACCCACCCCCCCTTATAAACGGTTCCTTACCTACGACACGACATCTCTTGCATATATCCACCTACATCTACCAGCTGACTGCATGGTCGCTGCAAATAGGAATTGATTGCAGTCAGGCAGTGGTGCAGGATGTGCAGCTCCTGTTCTGCATGCAGTTAGCGTGCACGGAGACCAAAGTTAGACAATGGCATTAACGAAAAACGAATGCCGCAAAAGCCGACTGTGTTCCATGTAAGTTTAAAAAGTTACCAAAACAAATTGCTCGTAGCGTCGGTGCTCTCTCTGTCACAAGCTGCTTCCCACAAACTTTCTTAGAGGAAAAAAGTACGCCAGGTAAAACAATTCTAACTAAAAAGTATAAAGAGTAATAATAATACTAGTCAGAAAGTTGCCGGTAATCTTTACCGGTTTTAATTTCAACTTGGTGTTCGTTCTACGGCAGATATACAAAAAAAAGTAGAAAAAATGTTAACACGAACAGTAATGCTTACGCCTCATTTTCCAACATTCCAAAAGGTTCTACTACATTTCTTGTCATCTTAAGAACAAACCACCAGCTAGAAACAGATTTTTCCAAATAGCAAAAGAGAACTGCAATTGGTAGCATGATTTTTTTTCCAATCTACCCCAACCAATCTTCCTTATAATTAATGGGAATTGTACAGTCACAAACACCACGGCATTGAAGTATTCTATTTTTTTTTGAGTCGAAAATACACGAAGTACATTATGAAAGTTGTCTACTTTAATAATAATTTGTTGTAATTTAAAGGAAGCAATTTCGCCGGTGCCACCAATTAATTATTCAACAAATAATCAGGCCGACGAGTATTAACAACTTTTGTGTTCCAACATCCGTCCCCCAAGTTTTCGTTACCTTCTAACATTAATTCTTTCTAACGAGTTTTCATCCCAGCAAATAATTATTTCTATTTTTCTTCAACACGCCGCGCCGCCTACTATGTTTACCGTACGTGTATACATAAGTGGGAACTACAAGGATGACGCATTCTTTCTCCTTTTTCTCCTTCTTTTTTTCGAGGAGCAAATAAATATTACAGCAGGTGCCGGGCAAACAGAGCTCTGCCAACGTAATAAAAAACAACAGGAGTTTAAGAAAGATTAAATTTTAACTGGCCCCGTTTTACTAATTGCGATATAAACATTCAGAATTATTAGCTATCGCAGATGTAAATTATCTGAATACTAAACAGGGAAAATGAGAATGTACATTCGTTTCCCTTTCAAACAGTTAAAAGTCTCATTAGGACGTTCCGATTGTAGTAGATACTTATTATGGACTAATGACCCCGATATTGTCAACGAAAACGTCGATTCAATTATTTTTAACTTTATTGATAACTTGACGCATTATTGGTATTTTAATGACTCAAGTTTATGAAAGTTAAATTGATGATTACTAAAATGGTTCTATGTGATCTTCACGAGAAATCAACTTATTTTTCATGTCAATCGTAGACAAAGAATGATATTAACGCTTTCATCATTGCGTCATGATGCGTCAATCTCACAGGTCTGACGCACGCCGTCTGATGCATCAGCCGCGTGCGTCAAACGCATCAATAGGATACACGATTCAGTTTAGGTAACGGTCACTGCACGGAACGATCCGTCAGCCGCATGCGTTTGACCAGCCACAGCAAACAAATTTTCTGCCATATTGAATAATAAAAAAAAAGATTGATAACAAATAAATGACCGGAGATAATTGCCTTCTTTCCCCTATTGTGCGATTTGTTCGTAGGTATGTAGGACATTTACGTTGTTGTTGCAATATTCGGGGCGGTAGTTGAATAATGCATCAACAACTTTCCATGAACATAAATTTCTGTTTCCGAAAAGGTATTGGCGGAACACGCGGGCGCTTCAATCGTAGCGAACGGTTGAGAGGAAGCCTGGCTAATTTACATGTTTTATGAGCCTGATCGTTCAAACGTGCTCCTTTTGCCGTTCAAAAGAATCGAATTCGCTTCCTGTGCGACGCCAGCGGCGGCGAAATCGCGGCGCCCTAGATCAATTTCGACGCATGTGTAGGAAATGTGAATTTTCTGACAAGAACCCTTAAAACAAACATGTAACAAATATCCCAGGTAAACGTGCAAGAGACCTAGAGGTATCGGGGTCGATTCTGTTCCTGACAATAGATCCGAGGCTAGCAGCATACGATTATCAAATCGCCAGATATGCCGCATAAGCAACCATATGAGGTGTCAAAGGTCAGGGGAAGATGACGCGATCCTATAAACCCTAGCTGGCTTAACAATGCCGAAATGTAAGTAATCCGACTGTGAGAGAGATTCCTCCTTCGAACATCCGACCAGTGATGGAGACTCATTCCATTAGAAGCCTAGGAGCTCCAGGTGAGAAATTTTTCTAATATCAGCCGTGTACTCGTAGAGTAGTAGCATGCAGTGAAAGACCACCGATCGGCATGGCCTAGAGGTTTGGACCATTGCTTGGTTCGATTCCGGTTCCATCTGCTCTGGTCCAAATTTTTTTGTGGTTTCCTTGAATCACTCAGGCAAATGCTGGGGCAGTAATAATATGCCACAGAAAATCTTTCCTTCTCTATCTATCCATTCTCACTATTCATAAAAGGAGATTGAAGAGGGTCTTTCGCCCTACTCTCCGACATAGTCCGGAGGGACTGTTCGTCCACCAGCAATAGTAGCTGGTGGGAATAAATCACCCAAACGTTTTTGGGGAGCACGAATAAACACCTCAACAGGTCCCACCCACATTAGAGTGTTCTAGAGGATTTTGCACACCACCTAGTAGAAAAATTGGTAGCGTCGGCCTCGGCTTCCATGCGCTGATTGAGCTTATCTCAATTCCTCGCCCATAAAGGCCGCGATGGGAAAACCAAAAGGTAGAAATCACCACATTTCACTAGTTTTCGAATGTAGACCTTTCGCTGCCCATCTTTACTCCTGCTTTTGCGTCTAACGTGTCTCTAACTAAACTTTCATGTCTCAGAATGCGTCTTGCTTTTCTGTCTCTCATTTTACTTATTGATTTCAATAGCATACTCTGTTCTCCTACTCCCTCCAATTTCTCGTCATTTCTAACATTTTCTATCCACGGTATTCGTTAAGGATATGGGATGTCCTAGTTTTAAGGAAATGCAAAGATTAACTCAGGATAGGAAAAAGCGGAGGTGCATATCCAACCAGTCTTAAGACTGACGACTTTATGATGTTTTATCATCCCTCTACAACGCCACATCAACCTTTTAATATCCCTGATTTCCATGGTGTTTTGTTTGGCAGTACATCTCCGATAAAACGATAAGTTTCATTTTCTTTTTTCATTTCTCCTTCGAATCCGCCCTCACTCTTTTATTTTCTTTTGGTATTTTTTTGCAGAAAAACGGATGCAAGGGTTAAAAACGCCCACAAGGAAAACTAACTGACATCCGAGATCATCAACCTACCACAAAATTACTCAAGACTCGACAGCAATTACTTAAAGCGAACCTGAGTTGTTTTTCATTTTCTCTCTTAAGTTAACAAGGAGCTACCGTACATAGTAAATTTTTAACTCGACATCGGGCGCAAGATCGAAGCCCTTTTTAAATAAAGCCTGTACTAAAGAGATTAAAATTAGGGTCATAATTTGTGCTGACATGTCAGTTCGTGACAATCTCCAATTCTCTCATCCTTTCGCTACAATATTCAGCAAAAAATACTTAGTTACGTAATATGTCGTCAGCTGACGCAACCAAATTGTCTATTGTTTCGTTGGACACCTACAAAATAGGTATCAAGCTGAATGTTTTTGTCATTTTCTGAGAGAGCTGGACTTAATTATAACATTATTCACTGACAGAATTTAAATAATAACAAACAAAATCCGCGGGTTCAGCGAAATCGACAGTGGAGCAGAATTAACTATGCAGGGCAATTAATAACGATCGAACACACAAAATATAAATATGTACATTAATTTCTGGGAAAACTGCAGCTTCAACAGAAATCTATAAACTTTTTGGATTTATATACATCGCAATTATGAGCGTGATACTAAAAGCATTACCTACAATAAAAATATCATCATCAGACCGATAAAGTCTGAGCCTGTACCGAGGCAATATAGAGTCATAACTAAGTCAACGCCAGACCATCATCGTTTTCGTCATTAGAATTACACTGAGCCATTGGAATTTAAACGAGCAAATGTGGTGGTGTCAACCGAGTCAATGTGAGTCTCCGATAAAGTTTGTGCCTATACCGAGGTAATACCGAGTGAGAACTGAGTAGCTGTCAAATCTTCATGAATGTTTTCATTCTTAGAATTGAACTTAAGAGAAATAGAAGAAGCACATTGTAAAATTGATCACTTACTATAATTCTCGAAAGTATGTTTTTATTATTGAAAGTTTCAGATACTATTGAAAGGTCTGTCTCTAAAACACCTACCGAGTCATAGAAAATAGAAGATCAGATTAGTCTGACACGGATCAACGCTAAAAAGAACCGAGTGGAAACGGAGCCATCACTGAGTCCACGGTGGAGAAAACACCAACTTTAAACGATCGAGTATTAGAACCGTATATGTTTAGTATTCATTTAAAAACTTTTAATTATAATTGTATCAAACTTTGTTGAAGTTGATCGAAAGTTTGTTTATTAATTTGGCGTGACATGCGAACGACAAATTGCCTGATTGCCCAGTTCCATTCGACGGGTCCGTTTGTTGTTGGGTTCCTTTCAATCAAGATAAGCTTGTAAAAGAATCCGTGACACGAGTTAGAATTTAGCTCACGTGCTCTTCGAGTGGGACAAACGCCAGCCTTCTAGATTAACTTAATTTCAGTATCTGGTATAAAAGGGAAGCCCATCACGTCCTGCAAGAGGCGCGAGATTTTTATTCCACACGCTGAACCCTTTATTAGGTGATTTCATTTCAACATTCATTCGATTGGAATTAGCCGACTCGAATTGTACGCAAGGAGGACTCGGGAAAACGAAATTGAAGCTCACATGAAGCATGAATAACAATCGCCTTTTTTTACAATTTGGAACAAGGAAATTTAATGATTTTTCCAGTGCAGTTCTACATAACCACTTCAGAATAATAAACATCAATCATACACAAGTACCTACAACTTACCAAATTTAAGGAAAATAAACCATGATAATTTCGTTTCATTTCTGCCCTAAAATAGTTGTATTATTAATAATAATTAACAACACTGGAAAAAAAGATATCGCCTGGTCGAATTAAAATGTTTTTTTCTTACGGTTATTAGAAGGGAACGCCTACGTTCGGTTTTTAGTGGTTAATAATTTTTCGTTGGCTCGCTGTAGGATATCCTAAATCACCGGGCAGATTATTAAAGGAAGGAAACAAGCGATAACTGAATGAGGCCCGATTCAGAGCGTAACAAATACTAATTTATGGGAGCTTTTATCTTATAACAAGAGGAAAATCGATATCATTATAACGGAGAGGAAAACAAAAAACATTCTTCAAACTTATAATTTCCTCTCGAAAAAATGCTTTTTAAAGAGGTACCGGCCGATAGCTTCGCAAACAAATGAAAATCGTGTTTATTATTTATGAACATCCTCCTCCTTCGATAATCAATACTTTAGACGTCACACATTAAGAATATAATGGCTATTACATATTTAAATGTATGTATATGCAACCAACTATACAGACATCTATACCCGCCCGCTTCTTTGCAATTGTTTAGTTCCAACTCAGCGAAAAAATCCTGGATATCAAAAGTAGGTATAAGAAACCTTTCCACCTATTAGTTGAACGTCTTAATTATCAATTAGTTCCAAAATGGTGTATCTACCAACAGCTATCCCAGTTAAATCGATTTTGTTTGCAAGCTAAAAACACTTTTTTTCGTAATAATAATACGTGGATGTTACAAGATGAATTATTACCATCATTTTATATTTCGTAATGGGAGGCAATCAAAGGCAATTATCGAAGGATCTTTGAAGTTGCATTGCGAAGAAAATTACTGTAATAGGAGCGACCGAGAAGGGAAGAATTTCATCGTCGAATTGGATTTTCCTTGAAGAGAACTACGAGCAATGAACAAAGAAAGCTCGACCAGCGATTTTAAAACCGAAAAAGGATCACGGGCTTTTGGTCGCCGAAGTAATCAGAAGTTATAGAAGAGAAGCGCGATATCCTATTATTTTTGCACATTTTCTGCGCTTGGCTTGTCGACGGATTCACCCGCGTTCCATTCCCGAAGGAATCCCGCTTAATTTTAGTTTATATCTCGTGACCAGCCCTAAATCAACAAAAGGTCGTAAAAATAAAATCACCCTGACCCCCGTAAACGACCGGGATACATACGCTCGCCGGACACCTTCCTTCCCCTTTTCAATGAATATGAATGATTCTGATAATGGAAAATATTTCAAGTAAGAACACACTTTACGTCTCAAAAAGAGAATAAGGAAAGCATTTGACGCAATTCCAGAGTTACTAAAATTTATTATTATCGTTCTTCCATTCACTAAATAACAATTAAACTTTCAGATCATCTAAATAATTTTGGTTTCAATGAACATTAAAATGGTGACCGTCTTCACTCATCCTGATAGTGAAAGAATAAAAACTAATGGTAAATAAGTACTGTCACATGTATGCAAGCAACCCAACATACGTAATTACAAAAAAGACCACATTTTCTAGACGTCACATTCCGGATCATTCTATAACATGGCCAGCCTCTATAAATAGTTGCAACGAAGTCGGAGGGGTTAGTTGGAGAACGAGTTATGAGGCGATACAGAGCGAAGTGTGCGATATAGTAGTAAATTAATGACAGTACTTGCTGTTAATTACGAATAGCAAATTATCAAATAAATTTAACAATAATGAGGAATATGTTTGATTACATGAAAATACAAAAACACCAACCTCTTGCAAGTTCTTTGATTAATTACTCTAAATGCGCTCTTTATTTTTTCTGTCGTCGATCCCTAAAATAAAATTCCGCCCATATTTTTTTTATGATCACCCAGTATTTCGCGGTCAGTTTCAGATCAAAATCGTAAACCAGAATAGCGTTGCTTGATGGAATCTAATGATAGGGATGGAACGGGAAGAGATATGTGTGCATCTTGCCGCCGTATTCGTCCTTTTTATAGATAATCCTGTTAAGCCGTTGAGGGAAAGCCGTTTTATAGATATAAGCTCGTAATGGTTGACTATAAGTATCCATTGAAGAAACATAAAAATCCGCGACTATCGTTTTATAGTCAATTACAGGAACCTCATTTGTGCAGTCATAACGTTCGTTTTTACGAATGCGCAACAAAAAAACAATCGCCTCGGTAAATCTCATCCTTTCATTTTTCTTAACATCTAACCTCTAAATAGTAATTGAAATGGTTTCACCATCAAAACACATCAGACTCTTCAATCAAGTTAATTATGAGCAGCTAAAATCCCCCCAAATATGGATTGCAGCATCAACATAGGTTCTTCAGGCCAAAAATTGGTTCGACCCCTTCACTTCTTCCATCTTGAGGCAATCTTCTAAAACTGAGTCAACTTACAACCCTAACTGTTTGCGAATAGTAATCTGTTCTAGATCTATCTCTACCCCTCTTAATTCCTATTTCTTCTTCTAATATGTCTCTAACTACCCCTTCATGTCTGAGGAGGTGCCCTACCAACCTATCTCGCCTATTTCTTCCTACTCTCTGCAATACCTCTTTTCTTTTGCGCAGCTCCTAAGGCGTGCTGATGAGATCAAGTAAACTCAAAATCGCAATCTAAGTCTGGTAACTTAATCTTATTACGTACAGGGTTAATCAATTTTTCTGGTTACAAATTTACCAAAATTGGAAAGGTAATAATGTCACGGCAGGGAAAATACCTAGGTTCACAATAATCTATTGCCTTCACAGCTGCCTTCGATAGAATTTAATTATGAACGCGTTGGTCTGGTTGCCAGCTGATCCACCCCAAAATGACGCCATCTATATTCTCGACCGCGCGCCAAAGCTCGTGTACATTCCTGCTAAACAAGATCGAAGCGCGTACATGAGGATGGTATCGCGAAAATTTATTGGCAGCTTTGCACCACCGTCAACGTCCATATGAAATTTTGTTTCTGTTCCGCAGCTATGAAAGCGCGCGCTCGCCCGCAGCTTTTAACTTTTGTTCCCGCCGATGTCACAGATAGAGCTTTTATTTATTATCCGAAC
Source organism: Agrilus planipennis (assembly GCF_000699045.2). Classification (NCBI taxonomy): domain Eukaryota; kingdom Metazoa; phylum Arthropoda; class Insecta; order Coleoptera; family Buprestidae; genus Agrilus; species Agrilus planipennis. Next base: position 211,445 of record NW_020442461.1, on the reverse strand, counting down.
GCGTTCTGTTCACTAATAAAAGAGTCAATCACAAATAAAGTTCTCTCCGCCACTCTTATCCAAATCCAAAGGATTACAAATTAAGACAGAGAAAGAACAATTTTGAATTAATTAGTTTCTTTTAGTTATATAAATGATCAGCGATTTAGTGATTTTGAGCACCGAAGCACGGAGAACATTTAAGAAATCCCTACTTGACACTAAATTCCTTAAAGGATTGAAAAAGGATATCCACATCAGGGGCATATCAATCTTAATATGACATGGGATAAACAGGTTCAGATAAGGTTTCCACATTTGGACCAAATCATTCTTAATAAGGCATGCCATAAAAAGGTTCAAATGGGGTTTCCACATGAGTCTTGATAAAATAAAGTATTCTGTTAAAGATTGCAGGGTTCAGGTTGGATGTACCAGCGTATTACTTGCTATGCTTAAAAGTAGATTTTACTACGTGGAGCTTTTTAAATGACCTTACAAATATCTACACCAAAAGTACGTAGTAACAAACAAAATTTTTTTCTCGAAGTACAAACATTTACTTCGTTTTATGAAAAGCAACCATTGTATTCGAAAACCCTTAAAATTAATTAATTAACTTTTTTAAGAATCATATGAAACTTTAATTACATTAAGTGGTAACTAACCGACCCTTTTTCTAAAAAGTATAATAATTAGCAAGGGCTAAGTTTAATTAATAACTACACACACAACTATAGAACTATGTCAGTATTTTAGGCCAAAAACAACACCAACATCCCTTCTCTCGACAGTCAAATAACATTTTGTGTCTACGTGAAATTTGAACGACTAATCTCCGTGAAAACGACCTTCCATAATTAGAAGGCTTAGTTGAACTTCATAAATTACATAATCCGATCGTATTTGATCATCGGCGAGCGAAGCAGTCTAAAAGTTAACGACTTATTACTAAACTGAATATTATATCAAACAAATCCGCCCGTTCCACTTTAAATTACGAAAGTTTGGATATTATTTTCATTAAAATATCACTGTGTATTACCGGGAGGATTAAAGAGAGCTAAATAAGAAGTTCATTCTAATTTGAGCTATCTATCAACCTCGAAATTATTTCATAAAAAACAAATGGCAGAACTGAAAAAGTTCTTTAACTTCGAATACAGCCATCAAAATGTAATCAAGATAATTTTATTATGTCTTCACTACGTTACAATGATGTACAAGTAATGGAACCTTTTTGAGGGAAAATTTCACATAAATACAGCAAGCTTGAGCCGCGTAAACAGTCACCCTGCACTCTTTTTAAACAATGTGAGCTTTATTTCAATGTACCTATGGTCCACAAAATAGATCACTTTCAATTCTGATTGGAATTTCGCAGAAACTCGGCAGAATGGTAGATAGGTACCATTTTTTATATTTTATAGTTCCGCCATACCGCCGACCTTCCTGTAATCGTTACAATTTTCAAAAAACGGCAATGGCCCAGTGGTATCAATGAGCGGCTTCCATGCGAAAGGGCCCGGCCTCTATGCTCAGTCGATGCCATAGCTTTTTTTTCTTATTCTAATATATTTGTTAACCTTTTAATACTTCTATTTTTATTCTATCAAATTCAACAGTTTACACGAGAACAGATTTAACTTGTTCGTCCTAGGGTAAATTTATTACCTTCATGTCTTTTGTTGAGAGACATCTCTATCTGTAAAAGGTGATACATCTTAAACCATACAGATAAAAAATTTACTTTATCGTGACGACTATCACATATTATTATTACGGTTTCAGGACATTTGTTACATAAAGATATCGTATTTCAAAAGAAAGCAATAAATGCATATTGTGGTGGTTTTTCCTTCTGCGCCATGTGGTTCCACTGCTAAAACAGCTGCAGATGCTCGATGCTTTTGCTTTTTCTTTCAACGACTAGGCCGTAGGACAAAAAATAATTAATAAATAAAAAAAAATATGGCGTTAGTCTCCAGAAAGCAATTTTTAACTGTAAGTGCTTTAGTTCACACCGATCTTTGAAAGAAATTGTACAGAACCATTATGCTTATTAACAAAAGTAATATTCACAGTCCGATTTTTTCGTCTAAGTTAAAGTAGTTTTAAAAACTAAAGTGAAAGAGGTCAACGTACGTCCCTGTTTATTTTTAATACTTCGCATACCTTTACACCTTCATTTATTCAGACGGTAAAGTTTTTCTGTTCTATTCGAATTGCAATTGTCAAAACTTTTAAAAATGTTTATTACATCTCGAATCTGGATAATAAATAAATAATGGTGACATCTTCGAAAAAGGCGTTTCAATACGGATAAAACCGATCGAGTGTTAAAGGAAATGTGTTGGTGTTTGAAAGTGTTTTTTCGTGTTTGCGCCAATCTAACGTGCAGACTTTGTAGCTTTATTGTCCATCAACTTTACAAAATATGTTGCGTTTGCTGGTGCCCAAACTTTACCTCGACCTCATCTTCAAATCGTTACGAATCGAACAGAAACAGCGAAAACAACTGTGGTAAGCAGTTTAAATATACGTACTTAACATTTTAGTAAGTACTGCCCTGACAAATAAACTTTGATTTTTACGTTTTAAATATATAACAAATGGGACATTTACAAAGTGGAAATCTATATTATTATTGTAGTAATGTAATGTGTAAAACCACTATTTTTTTATCACCAAATAGCTAATACCTAAAAAAATTTATCTACAAATTTTCACCTATTCTATTAATCTACTACAAAACCTAATTGTAAATTAAATTGTTAAATGTACTTCTTACCAGAGAATAAAATTTAGTTTCTTGCAAACAAATACTTTTTCAATCAGGTCAGTCTTTGTTTCAACTTGTTTTTATTGGATAATACGATAACGAAGTCCGAACACAAGATTCTACATCGCATGTCACTACTTATCTCGGTCTTATCAGGAGAGCAAAAAATTTGACGATCTTTTTTGCCCTTTACTAAACGAACTACACGATTTCAACATCACGCAATAAACAAGCTTTCGTTGAAACGGTTTAAAGGTGATAGACAACATAAAAAGAGAAAGGCGTTTATTCGCATTAAAATAGTTGTGTAAATTCATCCACTTTAACGCAACATTATATGGCTTTCTTTTGTATTGACTGAAAGAAAAATAAGTGTAGCATTTCAAATAACAAACGAATTTGATGTTCTGTAATATCAGAAAATTATTTTCTCTAATGATATCAAAAGCCTGATTAGTAATTAATGACTATTGAAAACACTGAAACGAAATTAAGATGAAAACATCTCAAAACTTTGCAAAAAACAGAGTAGCTTTTCGTATTATTGTTCAGGAATATTTCGATTATTTATTAATAAAAATCATTTTTGACTGAATAAATAACAAAATAGATTTGAAATTGACAATCATCTAGCACAAAACAGAAGCTGCTGCTACTCTTGTTCTAGTTTGACTTTTTGCAATTTTTCGCCTGGAGAAACGCGAAATTTATCTCGAAACAAATTTCCTGACATTTCATATACAGTTTATCGAATTCCCTGATCCAGAAAACTCTTCGATCTGTTACTTTTTGTCATCATATTCGCCACCTTTCGTCGATTGATTTATACGATGAATCAATCTGCAGGGCCGTACTCCGGAATTCATTACATGCATCAATAGAAATAGATGAAGTGAAAACATTTTAACAGTTGAATTTTTTGTTTTTCAGAAGCCATTTTTCACGAATCATTTTATCAAGATGTAGATCGAAACACTGCAGAAAAACTACTCTACAAAAAGCAGGATGGTACCTTCATTATCAGACCTACACACATCGCGAATTGTGTGGCAATATTATCTGTAATACAAAATGATCGGTATGTAGCATAGTGTGTAAAGTATTGCCTGTTTTAAGAAAAAAATCCGCTGTTATTTTAATCGAATGGCGGATATCATCTTTTATTAGGTTTTAGGTAAATTTTATCTATCTGTTCGTCAAAATTTTTAATAAACGCAAACGGCTCAGTGGTATCGATGGCCGATTGCAATTCAGGAGGGCCCGGTCTCTATACTCGACTGATGCTACAGCTTTTTCTTATTAAAATTTTGGTAATAATTTAAACATCAGCCTTTGCTTTATGTTTCTGTAATTTCAGAATATTTCACCTGACCATACGCAGGAGGAGGGACGGGAAACTCTCTTTAGGAAATGAAAAAATAAATGAAAGATGCTTTGGAAGCCTTAACGAACTCATCAACTTTTACATCAGCAATTATCTCATGTTGCAGTCTACGGATGCGACGAAAGCACATACATTACTTTTACCATTTCTGGGATGTTAAAAAATAAATATAATAAAACCTAAGACTGTAATTAAAATACAATATTCTTATGATTTGTAAACAGTTCAGTATTAAAAGCAAATCATTGAGCATTTACTGTATTTTAAAAGCAATTATAAATATTCAAAAAAATTTCTTGTGCGTATGTTGTCACTATTTCATAAAATGGAAAAAATATGTTAGGAACCCCAGTATATAGGCATGAACTGCTATTTAGAAATATTTCAGATGCAGAATCAGATGTTAAGGGGTGTTGAATAATCGAAACTAACGATTTATTTTTCAATTTTTTGATACGCCCATTTCGCCAGTTACTTACAAATCATAAACAAACATGCTTTTCGTTCGTGAAATTGAAAATGGCAAATTATTATTTGTGTCTAAAGCAAGTGTCATCCGTGCCTATGACACTCGTAAAATTAATTTTCGAGCCCAGTTCGCATTCAAAATAAAGTCCAAGTGTACTCTCCGTTCGTACAAAATCAAACTTGTTTGGTGCTGTGTGCGCGAGTGAGTTTGCTTCTATATCGGTTTATTGAATTAGTTTACGAATACAGATGAGAGCACAACAGACAGACAGATACCAATTAGTGTACAATCGCAATAAAGAGATGCTACATTCATTTTATTGCCATATAAAATCTACAACACAACCGTACGATAACCGGCTACTGTTTGATGAAATTAAATTACAAAATCGTGTTCTCATAAAATTGTCGACTACGCGACACGAATGCTAACGAGAAAGGCTATGAATGAAACCAATAAAAATATATAATTTATAATAAATCTAAACGTCGACACAGGGTGTAACTTCATGTGATTGAATTTAAGTTCTGCTTCATCGAAAATTAAACAGGACGGGTAGTAGAGTTGCAGATGAGCGCGCGCATGAGCAGGAAACGAATGAAATTACATACCATTGCGAAAACATTGACTCCGAAAGTCAACGTTCATTAGTATGTGAAAAATTGGGATTAATAGTTATCCCAATTGTTCAAAATAATATAAAAATTGATGACTAATGACATAATTTCTGGTAAACAGACAGAACGGTTGTCATAAATATTCAGGTGAAGTGAGGGGTTGATTGTTTGAGAAGTGGGCCATGTTGGTTCTGGTAAGTCGCCAAGAAACGAACGTTTTGAAGGAATGAATATAAAAGCGACGTGTCCTACGAATTGGAAACTTTATTTCTTAAAGATCGATACATTGCTTCACTCGCGCATTTGCATTCTTGCATGATCAATCCATAAATTTTTGAATGAATATCTTCCTCGTCCCGCAGGATTATCCCACCCACTGCCTTCCGAAACCGTCGTCCCCGTCCAAGTCTCTCGCTTTTTCCTCCTGTTTCCTTTAATATCCCCGCCGTTGGAAATTTATTGCCGACGAATATTTATTTGTTGCAGGAAATGCGCCCTCGCCGCCGCCTAATACTCTACAGCTTCTGCTGCTGCTGCTGCTGTTATAGGTATCATTTAATCCAGAGGGAACGAAAGAAGAGGAGGAGAGGAGACTCGTTCTCTTATTATTCTCCTTCTTCTACATCCACTTATTTCGCAGTTGGTTAATTTGAAATGTTACTCGGAAAACGTTGTCATTTTTATTAAGTGACAGGCAGCATAGGCCCTCTGTATTATAATCTGACAGACGACACAAAATAATCTAATCCTCCGTGTCGTTTCGAAAATTTCGACAGGATAAACAAATGATACGTGAAATTGAAAAGCTACAGAGATGAATATTATACTTATCTAATAAGAAAAACTGAGCAGAGGGTAGAAAATGATATCATACCATCACCAGCACGTATTTTCCTATACCCAAGAAAAATTAATAAATCCACTCAAAAAATTATCTTTCTAAAACTTACTTCTCCAAGCCCAAAACAAAAAGAAACAAATGCCACCTGACGATGGTTGTTTAGTTAACAATAATGTACACTTTTGAATAGGGTGAGTGCCGATGGGTGAGAGGCCTGGACGCGAATGAACAACCCACCACATCGCAGAATTGTCTTTCTAATTAGATTACTTCCTTTTAACTACTTAATACATTATCCTTAAGGAAGAAGAATCAATAAAACATTTCATACAATTTTCAAATAATATTTTGAAACAATACGTAAGAACTAGTAAATCGTGTAAACCTATAATATTTTTCCAACACATAAAATTTCCTATTTATTAAGTATCTACATAAAACAACTGTAAAAAATTGCTCAATAAATATTTATTGATCCAAGTATTTTTATACGTCGTTGCAGTTGTACATCAAATTCAACTTTTGTACATCCGATGGACTAAAACCGTTCCTTTGGCCTAATGTAACATTTGGTTTCTAAAAGTATAAATAAAGATGAACAATTCGACTGCTATTTTTTCTACTGGTTTTCAGTAGTAGATTTGATAAAGCAGATGTCGTTAACGTACCTTCGCCTCGATCGTTTTTTTACCATTCTTGGAAAAAGCGTAATCACTGTAGTGCATCACGCTACCATAATCGTATGGAACCCCAAAGTGGGACACCTCCTTTTCTGAGTATTTTTCAAAATTGTGTTTGTGCACTCAAAAATGATTTAATATGTTTATGGTAGGTATACATATATATATGTATCTAAGTATAGGAAAAAGATCAAATATTACAATACCTTTTTCTATATTATCCCAATTAATATTGACATAATCATCCCTGTCATGCGAACTTTGTTGGTGATAAAACCCAACAGCGTGTAAGAATTCATGAATTATTACCCCTTTTGTGATACATTTCTTTCCCTTTTCATCACCATACAAATTTAAAATTTGTTTCCCGCCTTCCCTTCCAACCGACGAAAAACAACCCGATTCCTCATTCTTAAATATATAAGCACATTCTCAAAAACCATAGGAAACTTTTACTCTAAATAATTTATTTATGTTACCTGCACATAAACATAATCTTCGTCGTCCTTATTTTTAGGTCTAACTTTTACGCAAGAAACATTTGCAAATTCCTTTAAGACATCGTCCACATATAGCTTTGCATCGTCCGCTAAAATACATCACATGATCGACTACCCAACCTAAAATTTTACAAAACTGCTTACGAAAATCAGGATCAAATTCGTACGGGATTTCGTTGTTTTTCCATCGACGAGATTCATCGTGTATAATGCCGTTTTTAGAAACGTCGTGATTAAAAACGATGTCACCCTCAAACTGTCCACTCAATTCCCAAATGTTTTGCTTATCGTCCTCTGCCCATTTTAAGAATAAATCAACTACAAATTCGCGTATAATATTATAAACTTATTGTTTAACTACCCTAGAATAGTGCTCACGATCTCGTGCTGCCAACTTCTTGGGTGCACCATTGCAAATACCAAAACCGATGGTACAAAAACATATTAAACTGCAAACTGTCGACAAAGCCATGAAATACCTACAGTAAACTCTTATCAGCTACAGTACTTGCTTCAAATAACAATAAAATTGAATGTGTTTTTACAATTTATAGGTAGATAGGACAGGGCGTTTAATTTAAAAGTTTAATAGGTACGCACTAACGTTAAACGATAAAAAACACTTTGCCTAGATATCTAAATTTAATTTAAAATTTTTATCGACCCTAATATTGTATGTATCACAAGACAAACCACTGAGAAATTCAAGTGCCGTTTTAGTATGCATAATTTTAATATCTTTCGTATCGAATATTTACATAAATAAAGCTTCAATTACTATAAACTAGAATTTTTCGCGACAGTTTCAACGACAATGTTTACTTAGTTATTATTATTATTTTTTATTTTTCTTGCTTCTTTTCCGTACCAATTTTTAATAAAGCCGAAGAAGTTCGTCGTTTCTAAAGCAACACTTTGTAAAAAGAGCCCGAGTACGTCAACCCCGCCCCCTCCCCGTTCCCTTTTCTCCTTCAAAACACCCCGTACCGAAGGTCAGATGCCGTTTCTTGGAAACGCGTTCGTTAATGAAACGAAGCTCAGGTCTTGAGCACAAAAATTCCGCCGCCTTATTCCACAACCTGCAGCTTTAAAGCTCACCGAGCCTTACTTATATAGGAGAGAGGGAGCGAGAAGTCAATTAAAATGCAAACCCTTGCTTTTACAACACATTTTGTCCGGCTTTACTACATTGTTATACGTATACGTGTCCTTTTTTCCTTCCGTAGGAAAGGACGATGTTCCTCAAACAATGTTGTAACCTAACAAAAAATGCCCTACATTTTTTTATCAGAATTATTTTCAGTTTTTCTTCAAGTAAATAAACTTCAGAAATGGTTAATGTTTTCTAGAAATTTCTTCTGAACTTCTGGCTGACGACAGTAACAAGTTTCCTCTGTTAGAAAGTCATACAAATGGGACCACCCACCGACATGCAGTCACATCATTGCAGAACACTTTACATCAGCCTGTAACACTCTCAAATATTCGTACATATTCTAGCACATTTTGGATCATTTTTATGTTGGAAGAAATTTTTCAAACTGAAAGAGATCTATTCGCATTGCCCAAAATGGTACAATTTATCAGTGGGACCATCACTGATGGGTAGCAGTCAGAAAAGCACGCTCTTTTGGTTGTTCTGTTTTCCAAATTAGTACGTAATTACAATCAAAATTATTTCCTAATTGTAAAGTGAATGAACCTGGAGGAAATTCGCTGGCATGTTTGAAAGTTAGCGGTAGCACTTAAATTTTATTGGCTCGCCCAACGACCGACCAGGGCAAACTCGATTTTATTTAGCGATTATGTTGAGAAATACGTTCCTTAAGATCGTATTGCCAGGGTGTTTCAAGTCGGGGGACGAAGGCGCTAATAAAGAAAATTTTCAGTTGAAAACTTTTAACAAGTTCTAATTTATTAACGGCGCGCCGTGCCGCAAGCGGCCTGCGGCCAACCACGTTATCCGTATGGAGTTACCTACCATCCATCGCTAAGACATCGGCAACTTGGCAAACTTAAATTGCGAATTCCCGTCTCGACACCGACAACAAACGGTTTTCAGTTTTAATTGATTCTACTTGTATAATTTCATAAAACAACGTCTTGACTAATCGGAAATGATTTCTCGTAAATACTGGGCCGTGTAATAAAACCGTTGCATTTTTGGTGGTCTAAAATGACCAATATTATATTCAATTGGACAATCGTCAAAGAGAATCAACAGACAAAATTGTCGTTGAGCTTTTTAAAAAATCACAATTATTACAGTGTAATTGATCTCTTACTTGAGATATCTGATATAGGCTGACTCAAGCTTGACTATCAATCATTTCTATGGTTTGTACAATACATGTGTAAATAAAATAGGTTTTACAAAAACTCACCTATTCACTGTTACGCAAGCCTTTGGATTTCAGCATCTGCAAGGAAAAGAAAGAAATGTTAAAACGTCTCTTGTTGGTAAATAAGTTTATTTTACCAAATCGAGAACAAACTGTAAAGATAAAAGGAAATAAATCTGATATTTTAGTAGCATACGTATATCTTGAGGTTCCGCAAGGGTCTCATGTAGGTCCCCTGTTATTCGTAATTTTCATAAATGATATAAGACTGCAGAATTAAAAATATCTGCTGATGATATGAAAAACTATACTCTCTATGATCAAGTTCAGTTACAAAAGGATTTCTATCTTGATGGATACAATTCACTCCTCATGAAAGTTAGCAACTATTAAATATGTAGACCAAGTAACTTTTCCTTTAGCACTACACTTTTGAATAAATAAACCGATCAATAAGTTGCTGCCATCCCCGAAAACAAAACGAATTAAGTACAAACTTGTACATAATTAAACTAATTTAGATAAACAAAACTTGCGAAACTGTTTGACATTAATTATCAGTCCTGTTTGTAATCCTTCATCGCATTATTTCATCGACAACGGGTTTAAGTTGTTCCGAATAAAGTTTTCAACAAAACAACACCTCCCTGACACACCCCCTCAACCTCCGTATCTTCAACTCTCAAGAACCACAACAAATATTGTTCCGCACTTTCTCCCTCTCTATCTTTTGTTCTTCAGTCTCTGACGTAGTGACACTTTTGGAAAACTTCTGTTTGTTTAATGAATCGTATCCAAGATACAATCTCTGTCTCAAAAAGTGCCAATTCCAAAGGATAATTAAGACTCTAACTAATCGTAAACTAAGTTTCCTGATGAGATTATTCATTTATCTATCTATTGTGCATACCACGATTAGGAGTGTGAAGTGTAAATATGTCTTGTAGTATGTCTTTATAGACTTATTGGTATCGACACCATTTTCTTTAAAAGTCATAACAAGCTCGCATGTCCTATGACAGAAAGTTTCAGCATTTAAAACAGTTATTGTAAATTAAATAAGAAAATCCGTGGAAATTAAAATTAATTTGCTAAAGACATTTATTTAGATAATTTCTTAATATATTACATTATGTCATTACATAGCTAGAGCTTTATGAAAGTGGTAGGCGGCAGGTATTTATTTAATGTCAGAAAGCATATTAAAAAGTCCATTACGGTACGGAAACTGACACATCAAAGCAGAAAAATAGGAAGAGTAGATAAAGGCAACATTTCGTTTTTGTTTTTGGTGGCTGGGGACCATTATCGTTATTAATTTATGGACGCCACATCTAATTCGCTTCCTCTGCTTTCCGTGGTTTCCATTTCCTTAATGTGAAACAACCACAACTGTTTCCTATCTTAAGTTTGCTTCGCGAACCATCCATTTAATAGGACCAACAGAGACAGTACTCACCTAAATTCAGAGACATGAATACAATTTAAATTGTTCTCTGATGTCTTTTATTTATACCGTCTCGTTCCTCCATCAAATGTAAGAAACGGTAAACGTAATTTCAGTTAAACATTACACTCTCAGACCGTTTCTAAATGGATAATAAGTTTGTGAAATGATATCAAGCATTCAGCAAAGTAACAACGCGTCATTTTTTCATTTTTTTCGATCTTACGTCACTGACCGATCTCAAAATGTTTTTATCTATAATACTCAAGACAATCCAACATTATCGGCATGCATCTATTATGATAATTCATTTAGTTTTACGATATGTTCACGAAAAATTTCTGGCGCATCCATTGCTCAAGTTATGATAATTCATTCAGCCTACTGGGATGTTCACAACAGAGTAGCGTCGAATGCAAGAATAGTATCTCCTTTGGTGCATCAGCCGCGTACAATTTGTAAAACGAATTGGTTTTAGATTTCAAGACTTCTCTAGAAAAACTGCTGACGCATCTATCCCTCCAATTCTCCGTCAATAGTTATGCTAGTTATGCGTCAACCTTGTGCATCAAGTGCACCAAAAGGCACCAGAGTAGCGTTGGACGCAAGAAAGGTATATCATTCAGTGCATCAGCCGCGTATAATATTTGGTAATACTGGTTTAGATTTCTAGACTTATCTAGAAAGACTGCTGACGCATCTATCCCTCCAACTCTTCGTCAATAGTTATGCTAGTTATGCGTTAACATTGTGCATCAAGTGCACCAAAAGGTACCAGAGTGGCGTTGGACACAAGAAAGGTATCTCATTCAGTGCATCAGCCGCGAATAATATTTGGCAATATTGGTTTAGATTTCTAGACTTATCTAGAAAGACTGCTGACGCATCTATCCCTCCAACTCTTCGTCAATAGTTATGCTAGTTATGCGTTAACATTGTGCATCAAGTGCACCAAAAGGCACCAGAGTGGCGTTTGACGCAAGAAAGGTATCTCATTCAGTGCATCAGCCGCGTATAATATTCGGTAATACTGGTTTAGATTTCTAGACTTATCTAGAAAGACTGTTGACGCATCTATCCCTCCAATCAAGTGCACCAAAAGGCACCAGAGTGGCGTTGGACTCAAGAAAGGCATCTCGTTCAGTGCATCAGCCGCGTATAATATTTGGCAATATTAGTTTGGATTTCTAGACTTATCTAGAAAGAGTGTTGACGCATCTATCCCTCCAATTCTCCGTCAATAGTTACGTTAATTGTGCGTCAACCTTGTGCATCAAGTGCACCAAAAGGCACCAGAGTGGCGTTTGACGCAAGAAAGGTATATCATTCAGTGCATCAGCCGCGTATAATATTTGGTAATACTGGTTTAGATTTCTAGACTTATCTAGAAAGACTGCTGACGCATCTATCCCTCCAACTCTTCGTCAATAGTTATGCTAGTTATGCGTTAACATTGTGCATCAAGTGCACCAAAAGGTACCAGAGTAGCGTTGGACACAAGAAAGGTATCTCATTCAGTGCATCAGCCGCGAATAATATTTGGCAATATTGGTTTAGATTTCTAGACTTATCTAGAAAGACTGTTGACGTATCTATCCCTCCAATTCTCCGTCAATATTTATGATAGTTATGCGTTAACCTTGTGCATCAAGTGCACCAAAAGGCACCAGAGTGGCGTTTGACGCAAGAAAGGTATCTCATTCAGTGCATCAGCCGCGTATAATATTTGGCAATATTGGTTTAGATTTCTAGACTTATCTAGAAAGACTGTTGACGCATCTATCCCTCCAATTCATCGTCAATCCCATGCATCAGACGCATCAAAAAAGCCGCTTCAATTCAATCTTCATTATAGTTAAACCCTGAGGTCGAGGCAGTGTGTCAACTGCATGCATCAGTCGCATACGGTCGCCGTTGACGAAAGATAAGTGGTGTGTCAACCATGTGCGATCTGCGATAAATCATATAATTTTCTGGTATACTCTTGAAAGAGTTCTGAAGGATCTATTTTGCTAGTTAACCTTAACGTTGTGCATCAAGTACACCAAAAGACAGCAGCGTAGAGTCGGACGCAAGAGAAGTGTCTCATTCAGTACACCTACCGCGTATAATATTTGGCAAAATTAGTTTAGATTTCTAGACTTTTTGCGAAATACTTGTGACGCATCCATCTCTCCAATTCTGCGTCAATCTCATGCATCAGACGCCCAAAAAAGCAGCTTCAATTTGGTCTTCATTATAGTAGGGCGCTGAGGTCGAGGTAATGTGTCAACCGCATGCATCAGTCGCATACGATCGACACCGGCGAATGATAAGGGATGTGTCATCCATGTACGATCATCTGCGATCATTCAATCAATTTTCTGACCCATGCATTGCTCTGGTTCTGCGCCAACCTGCAGTGCCTTCAGAAAATAAACCAACAAGATCGATTGAACTCCGTACAGTTTATAATTTTGAACTCTGGCAACGAAACCATCGTGGACCTCTTATAAACTTTTACGAACTCTCCCTTATGCATAAGTAGTATCATTGAAATAAGTTTCGCTGACGTCACACTGCATTCAGGCGTGTAATATGTACGAGGTATATCTTAGTTTTGGATAGTCAGTGGATGTTGAATATAGCCGTCGGCCACGTCTATACTGCAGAACGTAGACACACACGCATACAGAGAAGGAGGAAGCGAGAAAGGGAGATGAATGTATTATCTGCAGCTCAACTTAATTAACCCGTGCGGTTGAACTGGTCCCGATGCCACCGACGGCGCCGACACCAGCACCACACCGCCGTATCTCAGACGCCTTTCCTATTTCTAGGATGAAAGGCGAGTTCCTGACGCTGGCGGCAGTTATATGTATACTGAGAGCCGAGGGCCGAGAGAAGGCTAAGAGCCACCCCTGTGTCAGCGAATTTCAAAGGTGGTCGAGCTCCACTGGTCCAACAATATAATAATATTCGAAACAAGCTCCGGGCTCTCTATCTTTGCACGATATATCCACGATAAATTATCAAGTGTGTGCACCTAGGCGGATAAATTGTTGAGGACGTGTCCGGCACAATGCAACGTTGACGGCGGACGAGGAGAGGGCTGACGTCTAAATTTAGTAACAGGAAATCCCTATTACAAACTATTATTATATTTTAGCATACTTGTTGGATTCTAAATTCTAGCTCAAGGAAGACATAAAGCATGTTGTAAAATTGCGACAACAACGGAGCGGCATGGCCTAGAGGTTTAGACCATTGCTTAGCATTCGGGAGGACGCCGGTTCGATTTCGGGTCCGTCTTCCTTGGTCCAAGTTTTTCTATGGTTTCCTTGGATCACTTAGGTAAATGCTGGGGCAGTAATATTCCATAGATAATCTATCATTCTTTTCTGTCTTCATTTCGTCCGTCTCATCTTCCTCACACGAACCACCACCCTCCCTGAAAAGGGCCTTCCGCCGTGCCTTCCGGCGTAGTCCAGAGGGACTGCCCGCCTACCAGAATTACTGGCTGGTGGGAATGAAACACCTAAAACTTTTTTTTACTTACACCTGGGCAAGCCCCATTACCCATCTATTGCTGTCGTCTGTGATTTCGTGAACTCCAGAAGCACAGGAGCACCTTCTAACCAGGGAGTAACAACTGAAGGGAGTCTTATGGAGAAAAGTAACCACAGAAGAAGTAAAACATCTGGGGCAAGTGACGTAGCTACAAAAGATTGTAACTTTCTCACCCGAACCACCACTCACCCATTCCCATGATTCCTGAAAGGAGACTGAAGAGGGCCTTCCGCCCTACCTTCCGTCGTTGTCCGTAGGGACTGCCCGCCCACCAGCATTACTGGCTGGTGAGAATAAAACACCCAAAAGTTTTTTTACTTACACCTGGGCAGGCCCCATTACCCATCTACTGCTGTCGTTTGCGATTTCGTAAAGTCCAGCGGCACAGGAGCACCTTCTAATCAGGAAGCAACAAGCGAAGGGAGTCTTAGGGAGCGAAGTACCCACAGAAGAAGTGGAACATCTGGAGCAAGTGGCGAAGCTCTAAATGATGGCATCTTTCTCACCAGATCCACCAGCCACCCATTCCCACGATTCCTGAAAAGCGGCTGAAGAGGGCTTTCCGCCCTACCTTCCAGCATAGTCCGAAGGATTTGCCCGTCCACCAGCCTTAGTGGCTGGTGGGAGTAAAACACCCAACACAAACAAAACTTGTGACAATGGCATATAATGCATCAGACGCATGTATGTAATTAACACACTATGCCTATCACATTCATGCGCTGACGCATCAACTGTGTACTGAAGCATCCACTGTCACATGCGTCAGATGCATTAAAAAAACACAATGCTCTTGGGGCATTAGTTTGACGCATTAAAGAAAATCCCTTTTAAATTTGTCATAACGACCATCTCAAGATTTCCATGGTAGAGTCTTTCGTCGTACAAATCGTCTCAGGATTTAGAGTAAGTTGTACGTTGTTTTAAGGGATGTTTGGAAAAGGTTTGGCTTCTGTCATAGATGTACTATATTTGATAGAAATTTAGAATATTCCTTTACATCGAGAACAGTGGCGTTCATTACTCAATAGGATCTGAAGGTAGTAGTGTAGTGTAAATGTGAAGTAGGAGATATTTATCTGAAAAAATAAGAAGCCTATTTAACATGAAGTTGCCGATGATGTAATAATAATTAGGTACGGCAATTTATTTTAACAAGCATTGGGTTGAATACATCTTTAGTAGCTACGTATAATATAATAATAGGTTGTAATCTGTCATTTAATCGCACGATGGCGTTCGTCAAGAGCAAAACAGAAAGTTCGCTAGTCGTTCGGCGCCTTCGTTTCTCGAAGGGTATAATTAATGATGACAGTGGCGCGCGGGGGCAACGAAATAATAAAGTTAAGTGCTTGCTAAAAGAACGTGGAAAATCTTAACAGCAAGACGTCCTCGTTAATAATGTATAAAGACGTTTGCCGAAAAAAAGAACAATGTTTGCAAACTCAGTCGCCGGAGCGACCGCCGCTTCTGTTAATGAATTTTTTCTTGGCGTGAAAGGAAGAGAAGTGGAAGACGAAAAAAGGAAGCTATTCCGTAATTATAACTTCTTGATATACATTACACAGCTGAACTAACTCTCAAGAATCTTTAGAGCATAATTCATCGCACATTTCTTATTCCTTTGAGAAGCCAACGGTTTTAGGAAAAGTAAAGAAGAAAAATCACTCGGATGTAAACTTGCCCTTCGAAATGGTCCATCCGAGATTATTGCATCTTCGACTTCCACCAGGAGGCTTCAAAGTTTACAAAACTTTTTATATGATATCGTTTGCAAGCAGGTAGCACATCAATAACAATCAACGACACAACCATATGCGATAGCAAAAAAGTTGTCAGCGATGGGCAATAAATTGAGCATAAAAGCCACAATCTATGGGCAATAAAATTTGTAAAAAGATAATTAAAAGTTCCATTTTAACTGGTTCTCGCATCAGCTGTAGAATGCGACGATCGATTGCCCATTCAGCAAATAATAAAGCAATTCTACATGGGGCAATAAGACACGAATTATTTATCGAAAAACCATCGTTTATTGGTTAAATTATTGACGATGGTACAATTACAAACAAATACATAAACGATGCCACACTAATTTGAGGAAAAATCTTTACAAATGGCGTTTACTACCGTGTCTACAATTGTTTATGAGGACCAACAAGTTCGAAAAATGGAAATACAGTGAGATGATAAAAAGTTGACCAACTTTTTTATCGACATTTTGATGGGAGTGAAGCAAGAAACGAAATATGAATAAAATATTGAATAATCTTCTGTTGAACTGTCTAGAAACTTTTTAATATTTATTCCCGATCGGCCTCTTTTAACACACATCGAATGGAGAATTTCAAAACATCCGACAACGTCTCTATCTACGTACGTATATTCGCAGTCAAAAAAACAAAATACTTTACTTCTACTACGTACGTAATAAAACAAAAAAAAAAAGGACGATGATAATAAATTATATTTCAAAATACAAAGTACCTACCTACTTCACTGTCGTTTTTCCCCGATCGTAAAGTTTAGGCGGTACTAACTCAAATTTAGTTGTTTACTTTTAAGAACAGTATAACTCTTGATTTTGTTCGTTTTAATGGTGTCGTAAAGGGTTATTCGAAAATAACAGTAGGGACTATTATTTTTCCGAAAGCTGCTTATTCATATATTGTATAAGGATAGGTAGGTGTATAGGTAAACAATACGTGACGATGCGTGGAAATGGAAGATTTGAGCATCATCATATTTTAGCGATCGTCTTCATGTTGTGTGACCTTCCGAAACTCATGCATAACAACAGAAAATGCCGCAGAGGGATTCAGCACCAGATACATATTATAAATTCGTAGTAGAAAAATTAAATTAATTTAATCAAAGTCTTAATCCTGAAATCAAAAACAATTATTATTAAAGGAGTATGTTTGTATACTGAACTCTCCAAAACATATTGATTGAGACGGCGATATCTCCATTCGGAAAAAATTTAGTATGTAAAGTAGAAGAAAAATAAAAAGAAGACGAAAGAGGAGAAGAAGGTTTGAAATTTTAGCACGACGATGAGGTGTTCTTCACGGTACGGGGTGACGTTTAAAATTATCGAACGACCAAGCGGGGCGGTGGGATGCCGCGAGGGCATGCATCACCACACCGCACAAGAGTCCCGAGTCTTTTTCACGACTGGGACCATCAATCATCCTGTCGGGTACGATCCGTCCCTCAAGAGATGTGCGCGGCAATCTTTCAAGTAGGATTGAACACAACCCCGATGGATGTCGTTTGCATATGTCCAATATGCATTCGCGTACAAGAAGACTATTGACATTCTCCCATTCTATTTCTGTCTTAAATTTGTCTTTCAGAAAGGACTATTATATATCGTAAAGATTATCACTTAATCGAGAGGTAATAAAACTGTTTTAATTGAAGCTATTTGTGAAAGTTCACGATTTTCAAATGTATCAATACATTCCAAGATTAGGAGAGAGTGAACTTTGACTGTAGGCCCCCTTTAAGCTTTGAATTTGCTTGAATGACTGCATTAAACTATAGGAAGTGTTTGGCCCAAAATTTCGTGCATGCTTCATAAATTAATTTAAATGAATTCTACCCGTTTTTCCGTTCGTTACCTCTATTCCAGTGCAGGATGAGAATGTTTGCATTTAATTTACTCAAACAATAACTAGCTGGCGTAGAGAGGAAGATTCGTTTTTGTATGCCTGCTCGCCAAAAACGTCGAAAATTACCTCATAATTCTTCTATTATTTCCAGACATTTTTTTATCATCATCAGTAGCAGTACATCACCAAAAAGGAAACAAAGGCAAACCGGGGGTCGATCGGTCCGCCGCCTGGCACACGTTTACCCCACCGCCGACCGACCAACCACCCCCATGAATGGAAGAAACTTCGGCCGACCAAACTTTAACGCTCTTTCTTATTAACAACGAAATTTCCAACAACGTCCACGAAAAGCTCATTAAAAGTGAACAAAAAACAAATTCGATGGAACTAACGGATTATTTTTGTATATTATCAAACACCGACTTATTTTCTAATATGTGAAATCTTGAAGATCTGATTCATTACACCACGATGTCACTATTTAAATTCCTAGAATTGAGAAATGCAAATACATTTTATGTATAGAGCAAGCTTTTACTCGCAGCATCGCTCGCGTTGATGTCCTAAATACGTTTCAAAGATAATCCTGACCAGGGTCATCAGGATAATTGTAATTTTTTATATTAAACATACATTTTGCGTAGAATGACAATAAATACTGTTCTTCTTTATAGAGGTGGAAAGAATTTTTTCAATCTCTCGGGAACAGTATTTTTTTCAGGTTAAAAGGTACCTACCCTATGTTCTTTCGTGAACCCCTAACAATGCCCATAATAACTTTGCATTTATGTAAATACAACAAATTATTCACGTAACATTAAACGTAATATAAACGAATCGTCACGTATTTTAATCCACCCCCCGATGAAAGAATAATAATTTCGGATTGAGGAGGTGCACTTGGTACTCGTGCAATTTTCGATAGAAGTAGCATTTCTCTTGGCGGCATACACCTGGGTGACTGCTGGATTGGTGCCAAATTCCGTTCGCATAAAGGAGCCAAGTTTGGAATGGGAATTTTCGGGGGAGATGGGAGGTAGTTCGTTGCCCTAAACCGCGTCAAATTGTTCGCGTTTGCCGCAACCAACCCCACCGCCCTGATCTATAGTACACGCTCGCGACCAAAAATAATGTTTGTCAAAAAGAAGATTACTTCATTCTCATTTCCTCGTTCTTCCTTTCGAAATCCGCACGGAAAATTACACGTCATTGCTGTAGAGCATGTAAAACATTCCTGTCTAGTGGCTAAGAAAGCAAGAATACCCCACAATTAATTACGTATAAATATTTAAAATACTTCATACAGTATTCAAAATGTATAAACATTATACCTTACTTATTGTAGCTTTCCTTAAACTGAAAGAACGAAATAAATGATTTACACTACAACATTCTCGAACATTCTGGATAATTCTCCTCCATTCAGACAAAACATTTCAAAATAGGAAACGTTCCAATTAAGAAGTCACAGCAGCTATTCAGAAGCGTATTCATCTCCAGAGCTTTGCATCCGTTATTGATCAGTAAGGGTAAATGTACAAAGAAAATTCCTTTCTAAATTTAATGACAACGGTCATCTACCTAAAAATTTTCCCGAGCTTTTTTTTAACGCTACGAATAAGCAATTGGTTTTAATTAAAAAGCACCAGTTTAAAAGATGGTCTTTTCGATCCGGGACGAAAATGTCAACCGGATGTTTTTAGTAATATCATTATTGCCGAGCTCGGCGCCTCCGGCCGCGTTCGCTCTTGTTTGCCTTTCGTCCTTTGACGTATTAAAAAGTTTTCGCCAGGGAAACTGTCAAAGGAAACAGCCGCGTCTCCTTCCTCCCTGTCTATTCCTATCTCTATCTGTCACCACCCTCGTTTTTAAACGGGTCGCATCTATTTTTTCTACTGCTGCGGCAGACAGAATAAAGAAAAGCACAGCACAACACACAACATCATCTGTTATTAACCTTTACGAATCTATAAAATATTACCAAGTTTCCAACGATTAATAAGAAGCACGCACCAAGGACGTCCTTTGCGATTTTTTCGATTGTTTACTTTATTATATAAATTGGATGAAGAAAAAGGCAATACCAACAATGATCAAATCGAGATCCTGTTCCTCAAAGGTCCTTCTTAGAAAGAATTGCCTTGTTTGCTTTGCTTTCTGGAAAAATAGTAACATGCAAACAATATTAAATTATAAAGAACATTTTATTTGTAGTCAGTTACCGAAAGTACCACATGTGGATCATAATTTCGAACTTATTATTTCTCAACCAAAAGTTGTTATTAGCCATCCATCAAACAGAATAAGTTATTTGATACAAACAAGTTGACTAACGTCAAGGAACAGACAGAATATCGGCATCTATAGGTATTTACTGCTAAAAGTAATACTTAATGTTTCATATTCATACTACGCTTTGCAGTAAATCGTGATTTTGAGGCTACTACTTCTCATCGGCGCAATAAAGGTAGTGTCGATCAATCATCGATCAAATCAAAGTTGCTAGACATATTAGAGTTCACTAATGTCAAGGAACAGACAGAATATCGGCATCTATAGGTATTTACTGCTATAAGTAGTATTTAATGTTTCATATTCATACTACGCTTTGCAGTAAATCGTGATTTTGAGGCTACTACTTCTCATCGGCGCAATAAAGGTAGTGTCGATCAATCATCGATCAAATCAAAGTTGCTAGACATATTAAAGTTTACTAATGTCAAGGGACAGACAGAATATCGGCATCTATAGGTATTTACTGCTATAAGTAGTATTTAATGTTTCATATTCATACTACACTTTGCAGTAAATCGTGATTTTGAAGCTACTACTTCTCATCGGCGCAATAAAGGTAGTGTCGATCAATCATCGATCAAATCAATGTTTCTAGACATATTAAAGTTTACTAATGTCAAGGGACAGACAGAATATCGGCATCTATAGGTATTTACTGCTATAAGTAGTATTTAATGTTTCATATTCATACTACACTTTGCAGTAAATCGTGATTTTGAAGCTACTACTTCTCATCGGCGCAATAAAGGTAGTGTCGATCAATCATCGATCAAATCAATGTTTCTAGACATATTAAAGTTTACTAATGTCAAGGGACAGACAGAATATCGGCATCTATAGGTATTTACTGCTATAAGTAGTATTTAATGTTTCATATTCATACTACACTTTGCAGTAAATCGTGATTTTGAAGCTACTACTTCTCATCGGCGCAATAAAGGTAGTGTCGATCAATCATCGATCAAATCAATGTTTCTAGACATATTAAAGTTTACTAATGTCAAGGGACAGACAGAATATCGGCATCTATAGGTATTTACTGCTATAAGTAGTATTTAATGTTTCATATTCATACTACACTTTGCAGTAAATCGTGATTTTGAAGCTACTACTTCTCATCGGCGCAATAAAGGTAGTGTCGATCAATCATCGATCAAATCAATGTTTCTAGACATATTAAAGTTTACTAATGTCAAGGGACAGACAGAATATCGGCATCTATAGGTATTTACTGCTATAAGTAGTATTTAATGTTTCATATTCATACTACACTTTGCAGTAAATCGTGATTTTGAAGCTACTACTTCTCATCGGCGCAATAAAGGTAGTGTCGATCAATCATCGATCAAATCAATGTTTCTAGACATATTAAAGTTTACTAATGTCAAGGGACAGACAGAATATCGGCATCTATAGGTATTTACTGCTATAAGTAGTATTTAATGTTTCATATTCATACTACACTTTGCAGTAAATCGTGATTTTGAAGCTACTACTTCTCATCGGCGCAATAAAGGTAGTGTCGATCAATCATCGATCAAATCAATGTTTCTAGACATATTAAAGTTTACTAATGTCAAGGGACAGACAGAATATCGGCATCTATAGGTATTTACTGCTATAAGTAGTATTTAATGTTTCATATTCATACTACACTTTGCAGTAAATCGTGATTTTGAAGCTACTACTTCTCATCGGCGCAATAAAGGTAGTGTCGATCAATCATCGATCAAATCAATGTTTCTAGACATATTAAAGTTTACTAATGTCAAGGGACAGACAGAATATCGGCATCTATAGGTATTTACTGCTATAAGTAGTATTTAATGTTTCATATTCATACTACACTTTGCAGTAAATCGTGATTTTGAAGCTACTACTTCTCATCGGCGCAATAAAGGTAGTGTCGATCAATCATCGATCAAATCAATGTTTCTAGACATATTAAAGTTTACTAATGTCAAGGGACAGACAGAATATCGGCATCTATAGGTATTTACTGCTATAAGTAGTATTTAATGTTTCATATTCATACTACACTTTGCAGTAAATCGTGATTTTGAAGCTACTACTTCTCATCGGCGCAATAAAGGTAGTGTCGATCAATCATCGATCAAATCAATGTTTCTAGACATATTAAAGTTTACTAATGTCAAGGGACAGACAGAATATCGGCATCTATAGGTATTTACTGCTATAAGTAGTATTTAATGTTTCATATTCATACTACACTTTGCAGTAAATCGTGATTTTGAAGCTACTACTTCTCATCGGCGCAATAAAGGTAGTGTCGATCAATCATCGATCAAATCAATGTTTCTAGACATATTAAAGTTTACTAATGTCAAGGGACAGACAGAATATCGGCATCTATAGGTATTTACTGCTATAAGTAGTATTTAATGTTTCATATTCATACTACACTTTGCAGTAAATCGTGATTTTGAAGCTACTACTTCTCATCGGCGCAATAAAGGTAGTGTCGATCAATCATCGATCAAATCAATGTTTCTAGACATATTAAAGTTTACTAATGTCAAGGGACAGACAGAATATCGGCATCTATAGGTATTTACTGCTATAAGTAGTATTTAATGTTTCATATTCATACTACACTTTGCAGTAAATCGTGATTTTGAAGCTACTACTTCTCATCGGCGCAATAAAGGTAGTGTCGATCAATCATCGATCAAATCAATGTTTCTAGACATATTAAAGTTTACTAATGTCAAGGGACAGACAGAATATCGGCATCTATAGGTATTTACTGCTATAAGTAGTATTTAATGTTTCATATTCATACTACACTTTGCAGTAAATCGTGATTTTGAAGCTACTACTTCTCATCGGCGCAATAAAGGTAGTGTNAATTTACCCTTTTTCGACACCAATTTCAGATTCAAACCATGCATCAAATCCATACATTTATGGATAAGTTAACGTTTAACGTGTTCCGTTCGCTCGAATAAAATATAGGGATAGCGTTACGAAGTAGGCCACGAAAGGAAAGCGGCCCTCTTGATTACGTTTCCATAGTTTACGTGTTATCGTAGCCGTTGTCGCCCTCTGACTTCGTCCGACCGGAAATCACGTTAACTCGAGATCCGGGAAAACGTTTCCGGAAATTTTCAGAAAACATACGTAAACAAGTCCTAAGACGACAACTTATTACGTAGATTCTATACATACATATATGTATTAGAAGTGGAAGACTCAACGATAATTGCACAATAACATTATATTTACAGGAACCGGACGAGAGGGAGAAGACGTATAGTATAATGTAATAAAAAGTGTTAATGGGAATATTTTTCAAGGGTTACAGCACGTCGTAAGAATAAAAAATCATCATCATCCATTGAAAAATACGATGTGGTGTAGGGAAATTCGAAATTCATCTTTAGTAGAGACTGGGTCCCAGTCGCTGCCGAGACTTCGAGATATAATCTACGTTCACGTTGTCAACGCAGCACTACCACTGAGGATGTCAGTCGCAGTAGCTGACAAAACGTCTGGACACAATAGTTCACTTAGATCACGGCCCTATAACCCGAATCTTCATTCTACTATGGGTTCCGGCCGTGAAAGCCTTTGTTCTTAAATTCATCCTTTCTTATAACTAATAAAATAACACAAGATCAATAAATCCATTTTAAATCTCTTACTTCACCTTGTCCACATGTGAGCTGTGGAACCGGTCGTTCCGCACTCTTTTAATTTTATATTTGTACACGTACCTACCTGTTAGCACTACTTCACAAAAAAAAATGATCCGCTTTAGTTAACAGCCACGATATAATTCTATAAAAGCGTTGTAGCAGCAGTAGTAGTGAGAATGGTTTCAACAGTAAAGCAATCGTATTAAAAACTATTGAGAGCATAGACCAAAAGTCGATTTAGAGACATGGTTCACCACATTTATAAAAAAACAATTTCAGTTCGATTCAACGAAACGGACGCGCGAAAGCGTGAGAACGAAGCACCGGCAAAAATATAATTCGAAATCGACAAAATACAAAACATTTGTTATTTTCTATATAGGTACATATACCGGGTGTTTCGTCTTTGATTTTTTTGTTAAATAAATGTGATTTCACAATAACTGCAGGCTAGAAAGTTTAAATAATATTGCTATTGTCGAAATATATTTATCGCCTTGTATCTTCGAAAGGAAACAACCCAAAGATTAACCTCTTCGATCTTATGTTTAATAAACACCCTGTATCTGTACCTGCACTCAGTTACCTCCGCAATCCGATACGAACAATTTCTTTTCTTAATTCCTACCACAAAGTATCGATTCACAAGTATTTTTCGTAATAGATAATAGAGACTTCCCAAACTTTTAAATTTTAACTTAAGATTCTTTAAGCGCACTATGCGTATTCGTAGTTACAAAATTGTTTTTTTTTACTTCGAATCAAATTTTAATTCAACACTCAGTTTATTTTAAAGTATCTAAGCGTTTAATACTTATTATTTAAATAAACCGGAAGTAAAAGACAGCAGACAGGAAGTTCTCTTTACGTCTTTATGGTCCCCAAAACTTCGCCAACACTATAAATCTCATGGCGCATGTAATACTGTGATTTATTAGTTACTGTCTTCTCTAGATTCTAAAACTCTTACAGAACACTGTCGCAAAACTTTCGACATTGTTTCTACATATAAATAATAATTTCAACAAGAACATCTGAATGAATAACGGCACCCTTGGGGTACCTGTAAGCACGTAAACTAAAATGCGTCTAACTAATGATAAAAACAACATCTCGCAAACTTTTAGTAAAAAGCACTAAAGTTACCTTTTTGTTTTCGTACTTACATTTTTTTAAATAGTATTTAAGAAGTATGCAGGTCATCATCACTCTTCATTATTAACGACGAAAGCTGATGGGAACAAGCGAGTGTAATGTACCTGATCGATTTTTTTTTGTTCTAATTAAAATCCGCTAATTGAGATTGAAAATGGCAGAATATGCATAACACCGATTTTAATATCGGCACTGATTAAAACTTGATTTAACGTCAAATGTAGTCACCCACGGAAATGAGTATTTAATGAAAGAGTCGCGCGGTGTTTTAAACGACAACGTAACTTGCATACATTCCGTGGTGTCCTCAGACTGTTGTTTGTCCTTCAGGATTCTGTCTAATTTGACGCCAAAGCATTTTGAGTTGTTGTTACGTTCCAGTTCTCAACATTGCCAGCTGACTTTCAGTTTCTTGTAGAGAGTATTGGAAA
The DNA here is from genome assembly GCF_000699045.2 of Agrilus planipennis. Lineage (NCBI taxonomy): Eukaryota > Metazoa > Arthropoda > Insecta > Coleoptera > Buprestidae > Agrilus > Agrilus planipennis. The sequence goes on along the minus strand of NW_020442461.1, from coordinate 185,695 downwards.
AAGTAAAAGAACAGAGACCAATATGGAAAAGGTGAGATTTTGAAGGGTTAGTCAGGAACGAGAACGTAGTAAATAGGGGTGGTGGTAGACCTAGATTAGGTTACTCTTGGCATATAGTTAGGGATGTGGGATATTGTCGTTTTAGTGAAATGAGAAAATTGGCTCAGATTAAAAAGCAATGGAACCTGCCTTCGTACTAAAGGTCTTCTGATGACGATGATTGTGATGATGATAATGACGTAATTTACCCTTTTTCGACACCAATTTCAGATTCAAACCATGCATCAAATCCATACATTTATGGATAAGTTAACGTTTAACGTGTTCCGTTCGCTCGAATAAAATATAGGGATAGCGTTACGAAGTAGGCCACGAAAGGAAAGCGGCCCTCTTGATTACGTTTCCATAGTTTACGTGTTATCGTAGCCGTTGTCGCCCTCTGACTTCGTCCGACCGGAAATCACGTTAACTCGAGATCCGGGAAAACGTTTCCGGAAATTTTCAGAAAACATACGTAAACAAGTCCTAAGACGACAACTTATTACGTAGATTCTATACATACATATATGTATTAGAAGTGGAAGACTCAACGATAATTGCACAATAACATTATATTTACAGGAACCGGACGAGAGGGAGAAGACGTATAGTATAATGTAATAAAAAGTGTTAATGGGAATATTTTTCAAGGGTTACAGCACGTCGTAAGAATAAAAAATCATCATCATCCATTGAAAAATACGATGTGGTGTAGGGAAATTCGAAATTCATCTTTAGTAGAGACTGGGTCCCAGTCGCTGCCGAGACTTCGAGATATAATCTACGTTCACGTTGTCAACGCAGCACTACCACTGAGGATGTCAGTCGCAGTAGCTGACAAAACGTCTGGACACAATAGTTCACTTAGATCACGGCCCTATAACCCGAATCTTCATTCTACTATGGGTTCCGGCCGTGAAAGCCTTTGTTCTTAAATTCATCCTTTCTTATAACTAATAAAATAACACAAGATCAATAAATCCATTTTAAATCTCTTACTTCACCTTGTCCACATGTGAGCTGTGGAACCGGTCGTTCCGCACTCTTTTAATTTTATATTTGTACACGTACCTACCTGTTAGCACTACTTCACAAAAAAAAATGATCCGCTTTAGTTAACAGCCACGATATAATTCTATAAAAGCGTTGTAGCAGCAGTAGTAGTGAGAATGGTTTCAACAGTAAAGCAATCGTATTAAAAACTATTGAGAGCATAGACCAAAAGTCGATTTAGAGACATGGTTCACCACATTTATAAAAAAACAATTTCAGTTCGATTCAACGAAACGGACGCGCGAAAGCGTGAGAACGAAGCACCGGCAAAAATATAATTCGAAATCGACAAAATACAAAACATTTGTTATTTTCTATATAGGTACATATACCGGGTGTTTCGTCTTTGATTTTTTTGTTAAATAAATGTGATTTCACAATAACTGCAGGCTAGAAAGTTTAAATAATATTGCTATTGTCGAAATATATTTATCGCCTTGTATCTTCGAAAGGAAACAACCCAAAGATTAACCTCTTCGATCTTATGTTTAATAAACACCCTGTATCTGTACCTGCACTCAGTTACCTCCGCAATCCGATACGAACAATTTCTTTTCTTAATTCCTACCACAAAGTATCGATTCACAAGTATTTTTCGTAATAGATAATAGAGACTTCCCAAACTTTTAAATTTTAACTTAAGATTCTTTAAGCGCACTATGCGTATTCGTAGTTACAAAATTGTTTTTTTTTACTTCGAATCAAATTTTAATTCAACACTCAGTTTATTTTAAAGTATCTAAGCGTTTAATACTTATTATTTAAATAAACCGGAAGTAAAAGACAGCAGACAGGAAGTTCTCTTTACGTCTTTATGGTCCCCAAAACTTCGCCAACACTATAAATCTCATGGCGCATGTAATACTGTGATTTATTAGTTACTGTCTTCTCTAGATTCTAAAACTCTTACAGAACACTGTCGCAAAACTTTCGACATTGTTTCTACATATAAATAATAATTTCAACAAGAACATCTGAATGAATAACGGCACCCTTGGGGTACCTGTAAGCACGTAAACTAAAATGCGTCTAACTAATGATAAAAACAACATCTCGCAAACTTTTAGTAAAAAGCACTAAAGTTACCTTTTTGTTTTCGTACTTACATTTTTTTAAATAGTATTTAAGAAGTATGCAGGTCATCATCACTCTTCATTATTAACGACGAAAGCTGATGGGAACAAGCGAGTGTAATGTACCTGATCGATTTTTTTTTGTTCTAATTAAAATCCGCTAATTGAGATTGAAAATGGCAGAATATGCATAACACCGATTTTAATATCGGCACTGATTAAAACTTGATTTAACGTCAAATGTAGTCACCCACGGAAATGAGTATTTAATGAAAGAGTCGCGCGGTGTTTTAAACGACAACGTAACTTGCATACATTCCGATAATTAATGTTACACGAACTGAATTAAATTTGAATTGTAATGAGCTTTAGTACGGTGGTAGTACCTATAATATGTATAAACGAAAGGACAAATTGGAATACATAGAAACGTTTGTTTTCTTCCAATTCATCTCTTTTGCATTATCCGAGCTCTCGAATAATGTAAATAAGTTAAACGATCACACAAATTCTAGTCACGTTTCAAAGCTTCTTCAGTAAAAAGAAAAGAAAACCAAACATGCAAATGAGTAACTCCAACATAATAAATGCTTTCGAGTGAAAAACAACAAACCTTTCTCTTATAATATAATACTCTTACAAATACTTACTTTAAATCTTGCCTTATTGTTCCTTTAATAATTAACTGTTTTTAAGTAATACGGCAATTAAAAAAGTCTTTTAAACATCCGACTTACTAAAATAACTTTTCAAACTTTCAAATTTAAATAAGTACATTTAGTATTGTGGCGCTATCTCACGAAACAAGCCTCAACCTATTTCTAATCAATGGTCCAACAGCTAGCTAGCTGTAGCTCTGACGAGTAGCTACTCGTTGTAGTTTCAATTAATCCCGTAGAGGACGTATTAGTACAGTACTTTTTTTAAATAAATAAGGCCCAAATTTAATTAATATTATATTTCAAAAATATTATGAGTGCTGTCAGCACAGGAAAAATTAGTATTACGTAAATGAAAATTAATATCAGCAATTTCTTATGCTAAGTGTACGATGTGTTGCATAACTATTTACTAACAATTCCTTTAAATTTTAACCATTGATTACTATATGTCTATTAAAAAGACATAATGGCCGACATCAGTAACAATGCGACAACAATTGAAAAAGAATGATGGCCGACAACTGCAACAATTAGAAAAGAATGATGGCCGACACTACGTCATAGTGGAGCAATAAAAATGGCCGGGGGCAGGCGGAAGAACT
>NW_020442461.1:158053-182242 GCF_000699045.2 Agrilus planipennis | reverse complement strand
CCGGGGGCAGGGGGAAGAACTAGTTAGATATAAATGATTATAATTCGTCAGTACTAATAAAATTATTTAGTATCATCTAATTTAGAATAATTACATAATAATCAATTGAAATATAAAAATATAGAAATCATGACACATTGGTAATTTTTATACAAAAATGTCTTTTCATTAATTTATTGATTTATTAAAGAAGAATCTTTAAATGTCAGATAAGACGTTACATAATATGTAATTTCTTCTTTAGCTTTTCTTTCTAATTGGCAAACAAATAAAAATATTTATAATTACAACTAATAGTAGTGAATTTTGCTAATTCGTAATTAATAGTTACTCATTTCATATTGTTCTTCAACTTTTAATGGTCGTAAAAGTTTAGTATCTTATATTTTTTGCTTTTATTCCGTTTTTTAGACATATATTTATTATAAAAAGTTTTTAAAAGTTTCGCATAATGGCACCAACTCTTTTATCAATTCATTTCTGCATTGTAGTTCCATCTACCAGAAATAGCTTCAACTACTCGGACTTTTGTTTTCAATTATAAACATAGAGGGCATATTAATATAGCGGCTTTTTTAAATAAATGAGGACCAAAAATGCATTAAGATCAATTAAATTGCGTTATTCATTAATCAATTCACTATTTTTAGATATTAATTAGACATATAAAACGTAACATTGAGTTGCGTTTTAAATTTCAATACTCGGGAGAAATTTTAACCAATCAACATGATATGAAACAAGTTTTTTCTAATTTATAAGTAATAAATAAGTTAATTAACACCCAAAATATTTGTATAAGTGATGGCAATTGGTTTGTAAACTCATAATAATGAATTCAACCTTTATTCTCAACTGTTCTACAATGTTCTACTCTTTTAATCTATTCTTACTATTTTAATTTATTTTGTATCTTTGTAATCCAAACAGTCTTCATAAACCTTATAAAGCATATCTAACAGCTTTCTTTTCATTAATGTAACCACTTTATTAGACAAAATATTACAAATGCCGTAAGTTATTTATCAATACTTCAGTAACATAATGTCCTTTTCAAAAGTTTAGCCATTACAGAAAAATATATTACATGAACACATAGAACACTAAACATTCCTCTTAATTGCCTCATCAATAGAATCTATTTGAGACTTTAGTTTCTGCCATTGCTCCATTGTCAACATTATACCTTTTTTTCCAGGTTTTAAGTCCCCGCCTACATCATAAAATTCACGAATATCAACATACCAGTTACCCTTAAATTCGCATAACTTGGCAAAACGTCTCTTTCCCAGACTCCAAGAAATATCATCATCTTGCTGCTTCTTACTAGTGTTTTCAGTCTTCGGTTTCTTGGCTGGTGGATTTCTCTGAAAAGATTCATAATGTATTTAAATTAGCAAATTGACACATCAAACAAAAACAAGAAAAACCTTTAATCCTTAAGGAAATATTTCATATTTACTACATTTTAAACTGCAAAATATCGTTAATTTTAACATACATCCTCCGGTCCTGAATCTGAGTCAGAAGACGATGAAGATGCAGCCTTTTTCTTGCTCGGTTTTGGCATAACTTTTTCACTTTATAAACGAAAATGGAATGGAAAATTAAAACGATTAATATCAGTTATCACTTTAAAGAAAGATAAGACTTGAAATAACAAAACAGTCAAGTGCTTCCAATACTTTCTAACCTTTTCCTAACCCATAGATAACTCCTAACCTAAATTTCATTACTTACCAATGATAATCTATGTTCATAGATAATGATTGCTTTCAATAGACAGGGCTGTCCAATAACTTCATTTTTACAGTGAAAAAAATTATACATGCCAAAATACAAACGGAATAACTTGGGAAATTGATTTCCTTTATTATAATAATCGTTATTTATAGTTTTAAACATAATTGTTAATAATATAACAAATTATTTGTAAATATGTTTACACATATTTTACACACCCCTATTCACAACAGATTTGAGCAGATTCTAACCTCTATTTTATTTGTCAAACTCTAACCTTACTTTTATCAACTTTCCAGTCATTGCTCAATAAAAATAGCATGTAATGTGTAATTTCCCAATATATATTTTGCAAAACATTACAAATAATTAGGGCACATAATGGATATTCCTTATGGAAAAATTGTCATTTATTGTTTAACGTTTATAGCCTATATTTATTTGGGTTTTGGGTCTGGCATATTAGAGAATTTACGTGATGCAGTTCTAGCAGCTGAAAATGTTTTTGGAGACGTCTTGCAAAATGTTGTAACTGTTGCGAAGAATTTCAAGAGTATTCATGAAGTTTTTGACGCAGCTGTAGAAGAAAATTGTGTTTTTAAATGCCCTACTGCAGGTAACCTAAGCAAATTCTAATTTGTACTTTATACATACTTTTTTGATTAAAGGAGTCAAACCTGTGCCAAATAGAAATCATATCCCAAAAGGTAATGGCTGTGGCTCCTTGGGATTAAAAATTGATAGCCAGTATCTACCAGTTGGAGAGATGACTAAGTGTTGTGATCAGCACGACATTTGCTATGACACTTGTAATAAGGACAAAGAATTATGTGATCTAGAATTTAGAAGGTGTTTATATAAGTACTGTGAATCATATAAGCCCACAGTTGGTGAAACTATCGTGAAAAGTAAAGTAATGTTGCATGGTTCAATTGTGAATTCTAAGAACATTTCTTTTCAGCTTGTAAAGGGGCAGCTAAAACCTTATTTACTGGAACAATGGCCCTTGGCTGTAAATCATACCTAGATGCCCAAAAAGAAGCATGCTACTGTCCTCCAACTTACGGCTGGAAGCAGAAGAGGAAGAAATATTCTGCAGGTGATGAATTGTAAATTGTAATCATCTTGTGATGCTGNTTATTATATAAATTGGATGAAGAAAAAGGCAATACCAACAATGATCAAATCGAGATCCTGTTCCTCAAAGGTCCTTCTTAGAAAGAATTGCCTTGTTTGCTTTGCTTTCTGGAAAAATAGTAACATGCAAACAATATTAAATTATAAAGAACATTTTATTTGTAGTCAGTTACCGAAAGTACCACATGTGGATCATAATTTCGAACTTATTATTTCTCAACCAAAAGTTGTTATTAGCCATCCATCAAACAGAATAAGTTATTTGATACAAACAAGTTGACTAACGTCAAGGAACAGACAGAATATCGGCATCTATAGGTATTTACTGCTAAAAGTAATACTTAATGTTTCATATTCATACTACGCTTTGCAGTAAATCGTGATTTTGAGGCTACTACTTCTCATCGGCGCAATAAAGGTAGTGTCGATCAATCATCGATCAAATCAAAGTTGCTAGACATATTAGAGTTCACTAATGTCAAGGAACAGACAGAATATCGGCATCTATAGGTATTTACTGCTATAAGTAGTATTTAATGTTTCATATTCATACTACGCTTTACAGTAATTCGTGATTTCGGACTTATTACTTTTCATCGGCGCAATAAAGCTACTGTCGATCAAACATCGATCAAATCAAAGTTGCTAGACATATTAGAGTTCACTAATGTCAAGGAACAGACAGAATATCGGCATCTATAGGTATTTACTGCTAAAAGTAGTATTTAATGTTTCATATTCATACTACGCTTTGCAGTAAATCGTGATTTTGAGGCTACTACTTCTCATCGGCGCAATAAAGCTACTGTCGATCAATCATCGATCAAATCAAAGTTGCTAGATATATTAGAGTTCACTAATGTCAAGGAACAGACAGAATATCGGCATCTATAGGTATCTACTGCTAAAAGTAATACTTAATGTTTCATATTCATACTACGCTTTGCAGTAAATCGTAATTTTGAGGCTACTACTTCTCATCGGCGCAATAAAGGTAGTGTCGATCAATCATCGATCAAATCAAATTTGCTAGACGTATTAAAGTTTACTAACATCAAGTGACAGACAGAATATCAGCATCTATAGGTATTTACTGCTAACTGTAGTTATTAATGTTTCATATTCATACTACGCTTTGCAGTAATTTGAGATTTCGGACTTATTACTTCTCGTCGGCGCAATAAAGGTAGTGTCGATCAATCATCGATCAAATCAAAGTTGCTAGACATATTAAAGTTTACTAATGTCAAGGGACAGACAGAATATCAGCATCTATAGGTATTTACTGCTAAAAGTAGTATTTAATGCTTCATATTCATACTACGCTTTACAATAATTCGTGATTTCGGACTTATTACTTTTCATCGGCGCAATAAAGCTACTGTCGATCAATCATCGATCAAATCAAAGTTGCTAGACATATTAAAGTTTACTTATGTCAAGGGACAGACAGAATATCGGCATCTGTAGGTATTTACTGCTAAAAGTAGTATTTAATGTTTCATATTCATACTACGCTTTGCAGTAAATCGTGATTTTGAGGCTACTACTTCTCATCGGCGCAGTAAAGGTAGTGTCGATCTATCATCGATCAAATCAAAGTTGTAGACATATTAAAGTTCACTAACGTCAAGGTGCAGACAGAATATCAGCATCTGTAGGTATTCACTGCTAACTGTAGTATTTAATGTTTCATATTCATACTACGCTTTGCAGCAAATCGTAATTTCGAACATATTACTTCTCGTCGGCGCAATAAAGGTAGTGTCGATCAATCATCGATCAAATCAAAGTTTCTAGACATATTAAAGTTTACTAATGTCAAGGGACAGACAGAATATCGGCATCTATAGGTATTTACTGCTATAAGTAGTATTTAATGTTTCATATTCATACTACGCTTTACAGTAATTCGTGATTTCGGACTTATTACTTTTCATCGGCGCAATAAAGCTACTGTCGATCAAACATCGATCAAATCAAAGTTGCTAGACATATTAAATTTTACTAATGTCAAGGGACAGACAGAATATCGGCATCTATAGGTATTTACTGCTAAAAGTAGTATTTAATGTTTCATATTTATACCACGCTTAGTCGTAAGTCGTATTAATGTCATTTATTATGTATGAAGAAACAGGAATCAATCTAAAAAGTAAGCCAACGTAGTACGTAAAAGTGTTTAACGAGATAAATGTATGTACCTTTTTTAAAGTCAGATTTAACAGCGTACTTACAATTAGTTACGTCAAGAGATACGGAAATCCCTTTGTATTGCATTTCTATCTACAGTAGTATAGATGCACGATGTTATAAAAAGAAATGTGTGACGTTGTTTCGCCAGAAGAAAAGGCCCCATGGAAGTGAAAAATAAATAAAAATGAAGGTGGGCGTATTTAATAATTGTCAGTCAAGTCGACGACGAATGAAAAGAAAAGAAAAGAATGAAAGAAAAAAGAAAAAAATTCCGTCGTAATTAAGAAGTCAACAATTAGCTAAACTTGAGTCTAATTGTGAGACTCTGAATACACTTTGTGTTCTTCATAACAAAGGCGTCGCCTACCACATCTTTATGAAAGGAAAAAAGGCGAAAATAAATAATCACTTTTTGGTGGTTTTTCTAAAATGTTCACGACAAGTAAAATTGCAAATTTTTTAGTATTTTCTTTTCCTAAAGCCATCACAATGCTAATCAGGACATACAAATACTTAAATTCTTAACAGCCCTAAACCCATAATAAAAAATAACGTTCGCATTTTGAAACTTTTGTCCTCCAGAGAAAATCATCTTACTCCTCGTTAACAAGTACATTCTGCAAAACATACAAGAACTAGAAGATGGAAAACAAGGAAGAAGAAAGAATAACTGTTTTGCACATTACCCCAGCACGTAAACCTTTTGTAGCCAGGCTCATCGCCATAGGAAACAAAATCAGTCTTGAGATACCGCTAAACGCAAGACTAGCACAACTTCAAAGAATTTCCAAAGGAATTTCCACGATGTGTCTCTTGTACGACAAAGATTGAACGAGAACAAATAGGAAAAGAGGGAAAACATTCAAATGGCTTCACATTAATAAAGCATTAGTTACACTCCAGAAAAGACCAACACTCTCAGTTGTCTTTTACAAATACCTCCGAAAGTGATAACCACAAAATCAAAACCAATAGTGAGACACCTGGAGCTGGAATTGGTCTTGAAGAAGACCTGTTTGCAAATCTCTACAGTTTAAAATTTTGTGGATTGCTATCTTCAATAAAGATATCTACATTCACTTGTAACAAGATCCATAAATTATCAAAACTTTGCAATTTCCAGAAAAAATATGGAAACAATATAACCCAAATAATATTTCAGACAAACCCAGAAGAATTTTAGTCTTACTTTTAATCAAAGCAAACTTAAATTCAAATGTTCAAAAGTATCATGGTCTTTTGATCTTTCTTTCTTTCAACGGCGTCAAAATCTGATTGAAAAGTGCATTTTAATTATATTTTAATATGAAATGAAGTGTGAACGTCGGACAGAACAAATAAGCAAAGTCATTTCTGTTCGAGTCCCATTTTTTCCACAAAGACATAAATTTTTATGTGCACCACAACCGTATGATGTTTTGCCATTTTCTACCGCTCGCGATTTTATTATGCAAATTTTATTGTCCGTAAAACCAAATATAATTTATTTTCGTCCCAGTACATAACATTTCATAAAAATCGTACCATTCGGACGGTATTTGGATACGTATATTCCTAGATTAACTATTCCGAATGAAATATACACCAATAACAGGATAAAACAACAAAAATATTCTCTTGCTGGTTTTAGCAATCCTTTGGAAACTTAACAACTTTACAAAACTTTGCAATATGTCCAGTCTTCATTAAGCAACATAAAAAGTTGTAGTTCTCTGACTGAGAACTCTAGAAAAACTTTCCCTTTTCCTTACTTCCTTTATAAGTAACCTATCTTTTGATTTCCATTCCAGCTGATACAAATTATTAAGCAAAATAATTGGTACAGAAGCATTCTTACCTTTGATATTCAAATATCTGCTCTACATTGACAAGCTGGTAAAATGAGTTGAAGATAACAAGAAACAGGAAAGAAGAGTGGAAAGTTACGTGAGAAAGCACGTCGGGAAAACGAAAAACTAAGTGCTGCAACTGGACCTATCTTCTATTTCCCGGCTAACCCACTTTTCCGAAAGTGGTCAACAATTTTCCGATAAACACAAATAACGATATCGATTCGCGAACGTGGGCCTTCACACTGTCATCACTAGATACTTCTGATTCATCGTCAAATTAACAAATTTAACAGACTTTAGAACGTGTTTGTATACATATACAGTTACAGCACTACCACCTTGACGGAACACAGGAACGCGAATGCACTCACTATCTGTGTAATGTATAAAGCGCGACGACGAAGGTGGAAACAGCGCATAGGAAAAACAGCTTTCGGATAGCTGCCGGAGTTTTCACGGAGCAGAGACTGCGGCTCCGGGTTGACGGTGATACTCGAGTCCGGGGACCGCGCCCGCCTGCGCACTAGAATCGATTTGCCGCCTGTTACGTACGACCTGGCCTTCTACGAATGTATTATACATGATGATAAAACCGCTCGCCTCGCAAACGAATGACACGCGTTGGCCCGATGACGAGTGTGGCAGAATCCTACTTATTTTCACTGATCAACCCTCGACTCGACTCGAACAAGCCGCAAAAACAATAGGGAAAGAAATAGATTAACGCAAAAAAAAAATGAACGTACTTACTACCTACCAAAAACCAACTGGCGCAATCATCGTTCTTACCAAAGCCGCTTTTTTCTATCTTTTCGTGCTACTGACATTTGCAATTTTCCAAGCGAAGCCATGGAGACGTAAAATGCAGCCACTGTAGACTTCTTTCGAACCCAACCCAACCTAATTCTAACGGTACTGGTCTTCACAATGCTACTATGCAACGTGAGACTGATTAGACACGCACCTGGAGGTCCTATCCTGACCTAGTATTCACATAGCCATTCACGCAAGACACCCAACGAATAACATAATCCTTGACGTCTGACACGTTTTATCGACCCCTAAATGAGGGCAAAACGTAAACGATTAACAAGAAGGTGGATTTTGATTAGTCGATTCGTTCTGGATGACCCCCAGTTGCATAGAAAGTCTAAAATCATCAGTAGATATCGTCATCATAAGGTCGTCAGTCCTAAGACTGGTTGGACGCGCACATCCACACTTTTTCCTATCCTATCCCTAACACTAGAAGATCCACATCCTTAACTATTTGTGAACGGTAATCTAATCTAGATCTCCCTCTACCCCCTTATCTTTTGTTTTTGCTTCCAATGTGGCTCTAAGTAACCCTTCATGCCTGAGAAGGTGTCCTACCAACCTATCTCGCATATTTCTTATTGATTTCTATTCTACTACTCTTTAAAATAATGTTTATGTTCAAACACAAAAAGCAGATCAGTTGGTTGACAAATTGTTCGCATGTCGCTATTATGATATTCTGACAAAAATTGGGAAATTCCATATCGAAACTGGACCATTTTCTTTTCGTTTTCTGTTGATTTTTTTGCGATTAGATAAAGAAATCGGTTGCTATCTGAATAAAATTCGGTTCTGTAGTCGTTAGTGTCAACGTAAATGTTCACGCTTTTTCGAAACTCGTGGGATGAAAGAGAAAAAAAATGAAGTTTGGGGAACATTCGAGTTCTTTGTGTGACGCTCAAGATTCTCTGGGACATATGTCAGGCCCGTCACCTTTACCCTCACGGGCCACTTTTTCTACTCGCACTGACGCCAATAAATCATTAAGTTACGAGCCAATCTATCTTTAGCTCATGACAAGTTCTTGATTAGACGCATGCCTTCTTTATTGACCCACAGGTCGCGTGTCATCCAACACACCTAATCGAAATTACATTATTACACGTAATTTACAAATACGAAATAACTTCTGTGCTGGCGTACTGTTACTTTGGAAACTGGAAAAATATTGTTGAAGATGAATGTTTGGAACACGGCTCTGTTCAGGTAGGAAACGTGAACAACATGCGTTAGGTATACGTGGACGATTAAAATACTATGGCTTTGACTGCAGATAGTAGAAATGAAGAAGTATTCATCGTCATCTTTCATATCTATAATAATTTGAAATGCTAGACTCCAATAGCTGAACTCCAATGTACAGCAACATGGTATGTTGCCTTGTCGTTATCTCCAAAGGACAGACCAATTGATGTTCTGAAAAGTGAGTCTCCTCGCACTAGCACTTGTCATCTGTATTGCAGCCCATTTGACTAAATCCGTCTTGCATAGGATGACTATTCCATAGAGCAAAAGACAATTGGAAGTCCACGGATTCCTCATATCACTGTTCCACTATTGGAATCACTTCCTCTTTCCAAAGATTAAGTCGCCGTTCCATAGGATAAATTAGAAGTTCAGCAATCTTTAAAAATAACTTAAGCCTTGTCGACTGTGGCGGGTGTTAGAACAAAGAATGTCCATGTCCCTTCTGATTTTTATTAGCTCTATTCCAATTATGGAGCAAATCTTGTCGACGATAGTTGATCTCAGACAGCCCGACATGATCCGCCACTTCCACTTGTTTGGCGTGGATCCAGACGTACTAAACCCCATCTTTTCTGAGAAACTGAGCTCTAGATCTGTCATATACAGAACGTGTAGTTGACCCCCCCCCCCAGTCGACCCATCATTACATTTTTCCGAATGAAGAGCTTCTTCTTGGTGTCCTCAGACTGTTGTTTGTCCTTCAGGATTCTGTCTAATTTGACGCCAAAGCATTTTGAGTTGTTGTTACGTTCCAGTTCTCAACATTGCCAGCTGACTTTCAGTTTCTTGTAGAGAGTATTGGAAAAAGTAAAAGAACAGAGACCAATATGGAAAAGGTGAGATTTTGAAGGGTTAGTCAGGAACGAGAACGTAGTAAATAGGGGTGGTGGTAGACCTAGATTAGGTTACTCTTGGCATATAGTTAGGGATGTGGGATATTGTCGTTTTAGTGAAATGAGAAAATTGGCTCAGATTAAAAAGCAATGGAACCTGCCTTCGTACTAAAGGTCTTCTGATGACGATGATTGTGATGATGATAATGACGTAATTTACCCTTTTTCGACACCAATTTCAGATTCAAACCATGCATCAAATCCATACATTTATGGATAAGTTAACGTTTAACGTGTTCCGTTCGCTCGAATAAAATATAGGGATAGCGTTACGAAGTAGGCCACGAAAGGAAAGCGGCCCTCTTGATTACGTTTCCATAGTTTACGTGTTATCGTAGCCGTTGTCGCCCTCTGACTTCGTCCGACCGGAAATCACGTTAACTCGAGATCCGGGAAAACGTTTCCGGAAATTTTCAGAAAACATACGTAAACAAGTCCTAAGACGACAACTTATTACGTAGATTCTATACATACATATATGTATTAGAAGTGGAAGACTCAACGATAATTGCACAATAACATTATATTTACAGGAACCGGACGAGAGGGAGAAGACGTATAGTATAATGTAATAAAAAGTGTTAATGGGAATATTTTTCAAGGGTTACAGCACGTCGTAAGAATAAAAAATCATCATCATCCATTGAAAAATACGATGTGGTGTAGGGAAATTCGAAATTCATCTTTAGTAGAGACTGGGTCCCAGTCGCTGCCGAGACTTCGAGATATAATCTACGTTCACGTTGTCAACGCAGCACTACCACTGAGGATGTCAGTCGCAGTAGCTGACAAAACGTCTGGACACAATAGTTCACTTAGATCACGGCCCTATAACCCGAATCTTCATTCTACTATGGGTTCCGGCCGTGAAAGCCTTTGTTCTTAAATTCATCCTTTCTTATAACTAATAAAATAACACAAGATCAATAAATCCATTTTAAATCTCTTACTTCACCTTGTCCACATGTGAGCTGTGGAACCGGTCGTTCCGCACTCTTTTAATTTTATATTTGTACACGTACCTACCTGTTAGCACTACTTCACAAAAAAAAATGATCCGCTTTAGTTAACAGCCACGATATAATTCTATAAAAGCGTTGTAGCAGCAGTAGTAGTGAGAATGGTTTCAACAGTAAAGCAATCGTATTAAAAACTATTGAGAGCATAGACCAAAAGTCGATTTAGAGACATGGTTCACCACATTTATAAAAAAACAATTTCAGTTCGATTCAACGAAACGGACGCGCGAAAGCGTGAGAACGAAGCACCGGCAAAAATATAATTCGAAATCGACAAAATACAAAACATTTGTTATTTTCTATATAGGTACATATACCGGGTGTTTCGTCTTTGATTTTTTTGTTAAATAAATGTGATTTCACAATAACTGCAGGCTAGAAAGTTTAAATAATATTGCTATTGTCGAAATATATTTATCGCCTTGTATCTTCGAAAGGAAACAACCCAAAGATTAACCTCTTCGATCTTATGTTTAATAAACACCCTGTATCTGTACCTGCACTCAGTTACCTCCGCAATCCGATACGAACAATTTCTTTTCTTAATTCCTACCACAAAGTATCGATTCACAAGTATTTTTCGTAATAGATAATAGAGACTTCCCAAACTTTTAAATTTTAACTTAAGATTCTTTAAGCGCACTATGCGTATTCGTAGTTACAAAATTGTTTTTTTTTACTTCGAATCAAATTTTAATTCAACACTCAGTTTATTTTAAAGTATCTAAGCGTTTAATACTTATTATTTAAATAAACCGGAAGTAAAAGACAGCAGACAGGAAGTTCTCTTTACGTCTTTATGGTCCCCAAAACTTCGCCAACACTATAAATCTCATGGCGCATGTAATACTGTGATTTATTAGTTACTGTCTTCTCTAGATTCTAAAACTCTTACAGAACACTGTCGCAAAACTTTCGACATTGTTTCTACATATAAATAATAATTTCAACAAGAACATCTGAATGAATAACGGCACCCTTGGGGTACCTGTAAGCACGTAAACTAAAATGCGTCTAACTAATGATAAAAACAACATCTCGCAAACTTTTAGTAAAAAGCACTAAAGTTACCTTTTTGTTTTCGTACTTACATTTTTTTAAATAGTATTTAAGAAGTATGCAGGTCATCATCACTCTTCATTATTAACGACGAAAGCTGATGGGAACAAGCGAGTGTAATGTACCTGATCGATTTTTTTTTGTTCTAATTAAAATCCGCTAATTGAGATTGAAAATGGCAGAATATGCATAACACCGATTTTAATATCGGCACTGATTAAAACTTGATTTAACGTCAAATGTAGTCACCCACGGAAATGAGTATTTAATGAAAGAGTCGCGCGGTGTTTTAAACGACAACGTAACTTGCATACATTCCGATAATTAATGTTACACGAACTGAATTAAATTTGAATTGTAATGAGCTTTAGTACGGTGGTAGTACCTATAATATGTATAAACGAAAGGACAAATTGGAATACATAGAAACGTTTGTTTTCTTCCAATTCATCTCTTTTGCATTATCCGAGCTCTCGAATAATGTAAATANACAACAGATTTGAGCAGATTCTAACCTCTATTTTATTTGTCAAACTCTAACCTTACTTTTATCAACTTTCCAGTCATTGCTCAATAAAAATAGCATGTAATGTGTAATTTCCCAATATATATTTTGCAAAACATTACAAATAATTAGGGCACATAATGGATATTCCTTATGGAAAAATTGTCATTTATTGTTTAACGTTTATAGCCTATATTTATTTGGGTTTTGGGTCTGGCATATTAGAGAATTTACGTGATGCAGTTCTAGCAGCTGAAAATGTTTTTGGAGACGTCTTGCAAAATGTTGTAACTGTTGCGAAGAATTTCAAGAGTATTCATGAAGTTTTTGACGCAGCTGTAGAAGAAAATTGTGTTTTTAAATGCCCTACTGCAGGTAACCTAAGCAAATTCTAATTTGTACTTTATACATACTTTTTTGATTAAAGGAGTCAAACCTGTGCCAAATAGAAATCATATCCCAAAAGGTAATGGCTGTGGCTCCTTGGGATTAAAAATTGATAGCCAGTATCTACCAGTTGGAGAGATGACTAAGTGTTGTGATCAGCACGACATTTGCTATGACACTTGTAATAAGGACAAAGAATTATGTGATCTAGAATTTAGAAGGTGTTTATATAAGTACTGTGAATCATATAAGCCCACAGTTGGTGAAACTATCGTGAAAAGTAAAGTAATGTTGCATGGTTCAATTGTGAATTCTAAGAACATTTCTTTTCAGCTTGTAAAGGGGCAGCTAAAACCTTATTTACTGGAACAATGGCCCTTGGCTGTAAATCATACCTAGATGCCCAAAAAGAAGCATGCTACTGTCCTCCAACTTACGGCTGGAAGCAGAAGAGGAAGAAATATTCTGCAGGTGATGAATTGTAAATTGTAATCATCTTGTGATGCTGTATTTATTTCTTTATTTAATTTATGAATTGGTTAATTGTATAAAATATTATGTTTCATAGACATTAATGAATAGAATAGAACAGTTTTATTATCTTTTTCAATCACATTCAAAGTTTTACTTAACATCTACTTATGATAAATGATTACATCTTTGAAGTAGGAATTTTGTACAGAAACAAACGCATCTTTATCAACAACCCTATCAAAAGGGTAACCAAGAGGAAGGGAGTCAACATACTGATTGCCACTTCCGACTTTTAAAATACCACCCATGTAGATATTATCTGGAGCTAAATTTCCTTTACGTGGTGTTACTATAACGAAAAACTGAAACATTTGACCTGCTCTCTGACCTTTTGGAAGAATAAATCTAAAAAAGAATAAAGAGTTCACATAAAGCGCTTCCTCGACATAATATTTATTAAAATACCTTTGAGGAAATCCATAGGAAAATTCAGTATGAGATGTTTTAAGTTGTTCTTCATTGGTAGCGTTATTAATTTTATTGTATAAAGTCCTATAAGTTGGTTTATCTGGTGCAAAATGAAACTGTGAATGATCTCGTTTAAAGACATTCACTCCGGCATTAAGTTTAGTTACAAAAGTATCAAGTTGGAAAAAATTAAGTCGGTGTTCGTTAATATCGATAGGCTGCCCATACTGATCACATTTGGGTCCAATAAACGTTCGTATCACAGCCTGTTGCTCTTTATCACTGGTTACATTGACAGTATATGAAAAGGGCTTATGATTTAAACGTGTTTGACGAGCTAATATAACAAAAGGATCTCTTTCGAACTCGTGAGGATTTAAAATTACGCTGCCGGCGATGTCATAATCGGTGTAGTCAAAAAGAGTAACTAATGGGTCTACATCTAGGTTTTCAACCTTTACCCCTGAAAAGTTAAGTTCATGGTAAGAGTATTTTGGCAAATGTAATTTATATGATTGGAAAAGAACGACTATTCTCTTCATAAATTCCCAGTATATAGGATCTCGTAGGGATGTTTCAAAGTGTTGCAAAACAGACGGTACCACATGGTATTCGTCAGGTTGAATGTGATTGTCTACTACCAATTGATGGGCAAAGATTTGCAAATGACCATAGAAACGGCTGTTTAGAGAATCGGCATTCCCTTCAATTATGTTTCCAAGAATATTGAAACCTTCAGGGGTATATATGTCCACCTTTTCGCCTTTTTCCTAATGAAACACAAACTTTTTAAAAATTTGCAAAATAGTATGTCTTACGAACGTACGGTATAAACGAATCCTGCGTCAATGGCATCAACGATACGTCTTTCCAAATCTTGGACAGAGTAATAATTATTGAATGTCATTTTTGATTCGTAATAGTCAAATTTCCTTGGAAGATATGTAGGGTTTTCCCTAGATGGAAACGGAGTCCCACTTGAATATACTAAATGGGGACGATACCCTGTTTTCGCTGGAATATCATATTCTAAAATAGGAATGTCACCCGCATGGTTGGAGAGCCTTTCCAAATAATAACGAGCCAAAAGTTGTTGGTGTACGAAATAGTATAATTCACCTCTTCTGTCGTTTTTCATCTTAAACTCTTCACCTCCCAACCAAAAGGGATAATACAAATTGAAATAATAGTAATAAGCATTTAGGCCTATATCTTCTAAGAAATAAGCCAGGGAATGTTGCACATTTTGGCTTGTATAATTCGTCGGGATGATGTAGGGTTCTAAAAAATTATTATATGTAATTCTATTTGCATGATATTTGACTCGAAACATCAACCATTCAGTTGCTGTCCATGGTACAACTGTTTGAATTTCTGCACTTGGTAAATTGAATCGCCAGTAACAAAATAATACGGATTCAGTTCGTAAATTGGAGGCAAGATGACTTTGTAAGTATCATTGCGATGCTTCAAAGCTACCGAAAATGAATACAAGAAGAGGCCCTCGTTTAAGTTCTGACGAGCCCATACAGCTGTTTTGAAAAATGTGTCGTAATCTTTAGCATAGTACAGTAGTTTAAACAAAGCAATGGCTTGTTTTAAATGTTCATAGTAAAAGACAGAAAACTGTGTCCCACGGGGAAGGAGGCCCGTCTGGTAGTGTTGCAAAAATTGTTTGAATGCCTGCTCGTTCTAGCAAACAATAATAAGTAAAAAACAAATTAGCAATTGTCCTGCATGACAACTTGTCTTTTACTTTTTTAATACTTACAGAAAATTTGCTTTCTTTCCAGTCATTGCTCAATAAAAATAGCATGTAATGTGTAATTTCCCAATATATATTTTGCAAAACATTACAAATAATTAGGGCACATAATGGATATTCCTTATGGAAAAATTGTCATTTATTGTTTAACGTTTATAGCCTATATTTATTTGGGTTTTGGGTCTGGCATATTAGANGAATACACTTACTGACTTCAGATTCTGTATTGCCACTTTCAGAAGGGGCGGCTTCACAAAATCCGTAAAGTAATATTAAAAGAACAATAATCCTCATTGTTTACCGTTCTCCTAAGGTCTCAAATCTTATTGCAAATACTCTCATTTTATATATCAAGTCAAAAGGTCCAAGTTTATCGACAGATTAACCATTGTTTTCTTTTTAAGAATTCTTTATTCCAAACAATATTTTGTACAAGTATTAATTTTGTTGTTTTTTTCCCTGTAAGCTTTTTTTAACCTCTTGACTTCGATATCGTACAATTAACGATTGCTTTAAGAAGTTAATTAATAAGAACACAATAAGACATGGTCATAATAATTTGCATTATGTTCAGTAAAAATTAAATTAATCTTTTGGCAATTATTAAATGTGTAATTAAAATTTCAAGGGTACAGTTTTAAAGTAAAAAATTACTTTTATTATTGTTGTTCTGTACGCAACATTTACACGCCTAGAAAAATACTTAACATTTAATTAAAAATAAAAGAAATAAAATAAATACTTTAAATAACTTTATAACGGGCCTTGTTAAATGTATGATGACCTGCTGTCTGTAATTTAAGCAACTCCTCTTTTATTAATCTAGTAATTTCGGATTTCGCTTTAGACACTGCAATATCGCTTGTACTCTCGATCGCCAAGTACAACTTTCTTTCACCCTCTGGAGGATTTTTTCCTGATGGAACATACGTACCACGGACAGTGATACCAGCTTCCGAATATTCCGATATTTGAGCAAGAGCCTCCTAATAAAATCATAAAAGAAATACAATTTAGAAAAACGGTAAATATAGAACAAATAATTTACAAATGCCGCAGACAGCGGTCAATACTACAAACTACACGACAAAATGAACCTACACGAAGTTTCTGGAAATAATCACGAATGTTCCATAAGTGTATATATGTCGATATATGACTGATGATACAAACAGTGAGCAACGAAAGAAGTAAACAATATAAATAGTCAGATTGTAAGATAAATAAATCACTTGTATTTAATACCTTAGAGGTGACTCTCCACCTAGCTTGCTGTGGAAAGTCGTTGATTTCGAGTTCTTCCTCATATTTTCGAAATGTTTGTTCGGCGTCATCGTCGTTTCTGTCGTCCTCATCTTTCGGTTGATAGTTCAATTTGGTGTTCAGTTTTGCGGCCAATTGTTCGGCCACCGTTTTGGCCGTGATCAAAGGATGGGATCCGCTACCTTTTAGTATTGATTCAGCTGCCTGCTGGGTGGCGAATTTTGTGTCAGCTCCTATGTTTTTGGTCAGATTTATTTTCGACGCCAAACGACGCGCCAGTTCGAGCTTGTCGAGGGCCGACGCCATGCCCACCGTACTGGTAGGATTTGCAATACCTGCAATTTTCAATCAGTTATTATAAACCAAGTTCAAACAAACTAATTAAACGAGTAAAAGTTACCAATAGGGGCTTTGATTTCTTTAACAGTTCTTTTGGTTGCAAACATGCTTTCAATCTGTTGATCAATATCGTTTTCGAGGTCTTCGTCGTCGGAATCTTGGAGTCCAAGGGCGGCTTTTTGGAACTTTTTGCGCTCGTTTGCAGCAGCAGCTTCCGACTCGTCGAATTTAAAACCTTTACCACTAAAACCACCTCCCGTATGCACCTTTTTACCTACATAAACAATAAAAACTTAAGTTAAATAATAAACATATGTAACTCCACTGTGTACCTTCAGCTTCCTGCTTTGTCTTGTACGTCTCCCAAAGCTGTTTTAAACCATCAGGTACTGGAACTGAAGCTAGTTCCAATGCTTTTACAATGTCTCCAGCGTATCTTTCCTAAAAGGTGTACATTATGAGCAATTTTACAGGAATGATAAAGATAAAATGCTGTCGAATAAATACCTGTTCAGGAGTAATAAATGTGTATGCAAATCCTTTGTTGCCTGCTCTCCCTGTTCTTCCACAGCGATGCACATAATCCTCATAGTGGTTTGGACAATCATAATTAACGACGAGTATCAAGTGCTTCACATCAAGTCCCCGAGCAGCCACACTGGTGGCAATAAGCAATTTAACTTTACCAGATTTAAAATCTATTATAGTGGAATCGCGATCAAACTGGT
Source organism: Agrilus planipennis (assembly GCF_000699045.2). Taxonomy (NCBI): domain Eukaryota; kingdom Metazoa; phylum Arthropoda; class Insecta; order Coleoptera; family Buprestidae; genus Agrilus; species Agrilus planipennis. The sequence goes on along the minus strand of NW_020442461.1, from coordinate 164,367 downwards.
CGATTCCACCGTGAAGGCTCATACAACTATAACCAGATCGCATGAGCTCTTTGAGAAGAATGTCAGCGTTCTCTTGCTTGTCAACAAAAACCAAAATGCTACCGAGCTGCTGGTAGAGTCCAAGTAATTCCAGTAATTTTAGGAATTTTTGTTCCTCTTCAAGAATGATAACGTGCTGCTCAACGTCCTTGCAAACGACGGAACGACCTCCTACTTGGACCTCGATTGGACGCAAAAGAATTCGACGGGCAAGGGCCTCCATCTGACGTGGAAAAGTCGCGCTAAACATAACCGTCTGACGATCAGGACGAACGTTGTCGATTATTCTCATCACCTGATCAATTATCAATTAAAAAATATTTATTTATACAGTCTGAAGATAAAAAAAATTGTTTATAAATATATTAAGTTATGTTTCAGTCTTATGGGTAGTACATAACTAATTATCTCTGTAAATAAAATAGAAACAACAGGAACATATAAATACAAGGGGAATTTTTCCTGCATTTGTTAATTTATCAATTCTGCATAATTTTTACCTAAATTTAAAATTAGTTACACATACTTGAGGTTCGAAGCCCATATCAAACATTCTGTCTGCTTCATCTAGTACTATATAGGTAACCCTTTTCAAATTAGTAACTTTCCCTCCGTTTGCCGCCAACATATCAATCATCCTCCCTGGAGTGCATACAATTATTTCAGCGCCCCTTTTTAGCTCAGCAATCTGCTCAGAAATGCCAGTGCCACCATAAACACAAACGGCGTGTAAATTTAAACTTTTGGTAAACTTTTTAATGTCTTTTCCTATTTGCATACACAACTCCCGTGTGGGTGTCATCACGATGGCAATGGGGCCGTCAGTTTCTTCTAAGGGAGGCTGGTCTAATATGTGCCGAAACATGGGAAGTAAAAATGCTAAAGTTTTACCACTTCCCGTTTTCGCAATACCAATGAGATCACGACCGGACATTATTGCAGGAATAGCTTGAGCTTGAATAGGAGTCGGTTTCTCAAAACCAAGCTTCTTTAATACATTCAGTTCCTTGGTGGAGACTCCACACTGTGCCCATGTCTTTATAGGTCTTGGACAACCCTTTCCTTTGAAAAGAAAACAAAATATTTAATTTGACTTTTACATTCATCAATTATAAGTAAGTCTTACCTTTCATTCTTATTCCCTCTAATTCTTCCCTATAAGCTTCGACTTCTTGACTGCTCATTTTGGCAATTTCAGGTACTTCAACATAGAAATTCTTTCTAAATGGTGCATAATGGATATGATTATGGTCGATTTTAATAAGATCTTTTCTTTGTTTATTTGCAATATTAGCAGCTGTGTCTTTTAAATCTTCCTCTTCTTCTTCTGAAGAATATTCCAATCCATCTTGATTCTGTTCTATCAACTCTCCCTTGTCCTTATTTATTTTGGTTTTTGCAATTCCTGTTACAATTACCATTCCCTTCTTGGAACTTGCAACATCCGATTTGTTCTTTTTCAAATCTAGTTTGTTAATTTTCCTAACTTCTTCTTGAACACCTTCATTGTTAAATGTACTTTTATTATTCCATAACTATGACATGGTATATAATAAATTACCTTGCATAAATGCATCTAAAGGATCCAGTTCTTCTTCTTCTGGTTGTGGTTCTTCTGATGGTTTGGGTTCCTCCTCTTCTTTAACTTCTTCTTTTTCTTTCTCTTCAGTTTCCTCTTTTTCCTTTTCAGTAACACTATCCTCTTCACCAGAGTCATCCTCTAGGGACCACTTTTTAAGCGTGCCTTGAGGAATATTACCTATATTCTTCACTCCTTCTTTTTTGAATATTTCTTGTTCCTTTTTCTTCCTCTCTGCTCTCCACCTTTCTATCCTTTCTCTTCTCTTCTGCATTTCCAATTCAAGCTTTTTCTGTTCTTCTTCCTTTTTATGGTACATAAAGAGGTTCTTTATAGTTTAGAGTATCTTATTAATTATTTAGTAGTTGTTTACCTTATCTAAATTAGTTGGATCAAAAGGTAGCTCGGAGTGTTCATCATTTTTACTTTTTGAATCTTTTGGAGTTCTACTTCTTGATCGGGACCTCTCCCTCTTACGAGACTTTCCTGACACACGTTTTTCTTTGCTTTCTCCTCTATCAATATAAACATAATAATAGCAAAATTACATACATTGGAGCAAAAATTTAAATTTTTACCGTCTACGTTCTCGACTGTATGAACGTTTTTCTCTTCTTTCTCGCGATCTACTTCTCCTGTGACGATTTGACTTTGATTTTTCTTTACTCCTAGATCTTCGACGTTTACGATCTGGTGAACGACTTCTTTCTCTTCTGCAGAGTAAAATTGAATCAAATAGTGGTTTATGCGAAATATTTAAAATATAATTATTCCAATAAACTACCTTACCCAACAGTACGCCCCATTTTCCAACTTTATAAACGCTAGAGCGTATTGCACGATAAAATTACAAATATGAAAAAATTGAATATTTCATAAAACTTTTACACTACACAATAAATTCACCATTTACTATTTACAAGTCGATAAATTCGTACAATATTGGTCTAAAAGCACGATAAAGTATAAATCATACACAAAACATCTCGTCACAATAACATAACCCTACTTTATTTACACAAACGTACCTAACCTAATAATTAAAAGAACAAAGATCATAGATAAAACCAGAGACAATTGATATGTCTAATATCTATGCTAAGAAGTGGCTAAACAACCCCTAATCAGTTACCTTCAACTAATTATTTCTCCAATGCCTATAACATACATTGCGAAGAATTTCAAGAGTATTCATGAAGTTTTTGACGCAGCTGTAGAAGAAAATTGTGTTTTTAAATGCCCTACTGCAGGTAACCTAAGCAAATTCTAATTTGTACTTTATACATACTTTTTTGATTAAAGGAGTCAAACCTGTGCCAAATAGAAATCATATCCCAAAAGGTAATGGCTGTGGCTCCTTGGGATTAAAAATTGATAGCCAGTATCTACCAGTTGGAGAGATGACTAAGTGTTGTGATCAGCACGACATTTGCTATGACACTTGTAATAAGGACAAAGAATTATGTGATCTAGAATTTAGAAGGTGTTTATATAAGTACTGTGAATCATATAAGCCCACAGTTGGTGAAACTATCGTGAAAAGTAAAGTAATGTTGCATGGTTCAATTGTGAATTCTAAGAACATTTCTTTTCAGCTTGTAAAGGGGCAGCTAAAACCTTATTTACTGGAACAATGGCCCTTGGCTGTAAATCATACCTAGATGCCCAAAAAGAAGCATGCTACTGTCCTCCAACTTACGGCTGGAAGCAGAAGAGGAAGAAATATTCTGCAGGTGATGAATTGTAAATTGTAATCATCTTGTGATGCTGTATTTATTTCTTTATTTAATTTATGAATTGGTTAATTGTATAAAATATTATGTTTCATAGACATTAATGAATAGAATAGAACAGTTTTATTATCTTTTTCAATCACATTCAAAGTTTTACTTAACATCTACTTATGATAAATGATTACATCTTTGAAGTAGGAATTTTGTACAGAAACAAACGCATCTTTATCAACAACCCTATCAAAAGGGTAACCAAGAGGAAGGGAGTCAACATACTGATTGCCACTTCCGACTTTTAAAATACCACCCATGTAGATATTATCTGGAGCTAAATTTCCTTTACGTGGTGTTACTATAACGAAAAACTGAAACATTTGACCTGCTCTCTGACCTTTTGGAAGAATAAATCTAAAAAAGAATAAAGAGTTCACATAAAGCGCTTCCTCGACATAATATTTATTAAAATACCTTTGAGGAAATCCATAGGAAAATTCAGTATGAGATGTTTTAAGTTGTTCTTCATTGGTAGCGTTATTAATTTTATTGTATAAAGTCCTATAAGTTGGTTTATCTGGTGCAAAATGAAACTGTGAATGATCTCGTTTAAAGACATTCACTCCGGCATTAAGTTTAGTTACAAAAGTATCAAGTTGGAAAAAATTAAGTCGGTGTTCGTTAATATCGATAGGCTGCCCATACTGATCACATTTGGGTCCAATAAACGTTCGTATCACAGCCTGTTGCTCTTTATCACTGGTTACATTGACAGTATATGAAAAGGGCTTATGATTTAAACGTGTTTGACGAGCTAATATAACAAAAGGATCTCTTTCGAACTCGTGAGGATTTAAAATTACGCTGCCGGCGATGTCATAATCGGTGTAGTCAAAAAGAGTAACTAATGGGTCTACATCTAGGTTTTCAACCTTTACCCCTGAAAAGTTAAGTTCATGGTAAGAGTATTTTGGCAAATGTAATTTATATGATTGGAAAAGAACGACTATTCTCTTCATAAATTCCCAGTATATAGGATCTCGTAGGGATGTTTCAAAGTGTTGCAAAACAGACGGTACCACATGGTATTCGTCAGGTTGAATGTGATTGTCTACTACCAATTGATGGGCAAAGATTTGCAAATGACCATAGAAACGGCTGTTTAGAGAATCGGCATTCCCTTCAATTATGTTTCCAAGAATATTGAAACCTTCAGGGGTATATATGTCCACCTTTTCGCCTTTTTCCTAATGAAACACAAACTTTTTAAAAATTTGCAAAATAGTATGTCTTACGAACGTACGGTATAAACGAATCCTGCGTCAATGGCATCAACGATACGTCTTTCCAAATCTTGGACAGAGTAATAATTATTGAATGTCATTTTTGATTCGTAATAGTCAAATTTCCTTGGAAGATATGTAGGGTTTTCCCTAGATGGAAACGGAGTCCCACTTGAATATACTAAATGGGGACGATACCCTGTTTTCGCTGGAATATCATATTCTAAAATAGGAATGTCACCCGCATGGTTGGAGAGCCTTTCCAAATAATAACGAGCCAAAAGTTGTTGGTGTACGAAATAGTATAATTCACCTCTTCTGTCGTTTTTCATCTTAAACTCTTCACCTCCCAACCAAAAGGGATAATACAAATTGAAATAATAGTAATAAGCATTTAGGCCTATATCTTCTAAGAAATAAGCCAGGGAATGTTGCACATTTTGGCTTGTATAATTCGTCGGGATGATGTAGGGTTCTAAAAAATTATTATATGTAATTCTATTTGCATGATATTTGACTCGAAACATCAACCATTCAGTTGCTGTCCATGGTACAACTGTTTGAATTTCTGCACTTGGTAAATTGAATCGCCAGTAACAAAATAATACGGATTCAGTTCGTAAATTGGAGGCAAGATGACTTTGTAAGTATCATTGCGATGCTTCAAAGCTACCGAAAATGAATACAAGAAGAGGCCCTCGTTTAAGTTCTGACGAGCCCATACAGCTGTTTTGAAAAATGTGTCGTAATCTTTAGCATAGTACAGTAGTTTAAACAAAGCAATGGCTTGTTTTAAATGTTCATAGTAAAAGACAGAAAACTGTGTCCCACGGGGAAGGAGGCCCGTCTGGTAGTGTTGCAAAAATTGTTTGAATGCCTGCTCGTTCTAGCAAACAATAATAAGTAAAAAACAAATTAGCAATTGTCCTGCATGACAACTTGTCTTTTACTTTTTTAATACTTACAGAAAATTTGCTTTCTTGGTCGTATATCGAATAGTTTTTTGCGATATCCACCAGCTCCTTATAATGACTCGGTTGGTTTATAAACCTTAGAATTCTAAACACCTGCTTTGTTTTCTTCAACAACTCCCTGTCAGCTTAAATGAGAATTGATTTATTGAATTATTTTTTATATTATCAAATAAATATTGGAATACACTTACTGACTTCAGATTCTGTATTGCCACTTTCAGAAGGGGCGGCTTCACAAAATCCGTAAAGTAATATTAAAAGAACAATAATCCTCATTGTTTACCGTTCTCCTAAGGTCTCAAATCTTATTGCAAATACTCTCATTTTATATATCAAGTCAAAAGGTCCAAGTTTATCGACAGATTAACCATTGTTTTCTTTTTAAGAATTCTTTATTCCAAACAATATTTTGTACAAGTATTAATTTTGTTGTTTTTTTCCCTGTAAGCTTTTTTTAACCTCTTGACTTCGATATCGTACAATTAACGATTGCTTTAAGAAGTTAATTAATAAGAACACAATAAGACATGGTCATAATAATTTGCATTATGTTCAGTAAAAATTAAATTAATCTTTTGGCAATTATTAAATGTGTAATTAAAATTTCAAGGGTACAGTTTTAAAGTAAAAAATTACTTTTATTATTGTTGTTCTGTACGCAACATTTACACGCCTAGAAAAATACTTAACATTTAATTAAAAATAAAAGAAA
>NW_020442461.1:99767-155542 GCF_000699045.2 Agrilus planipennis | reverse complement strand
ATCATATTCATTTATTTTTTTAATTTTTTAATAATTAACATAGTGGATGGTAAATATATTTAGGACCTGCTCTGGTCCAAGTTTTTCTGTGGTTTCCTCGGACCACTTAGACAAATGCTAGGGAGATAATAATATTTACTTCGTTCGTCCCATCCTTCCAAGTAAAAAAATATGACCATACGTACCCGATTGTATTGTACGAAATAATATGTAATTTTCCCCTCCATTTTATCGTAGTACTTACTACGAGAAGGAAAATAAAGGCAAAATACAATTGCTCCACAATTAATTAATTAAATTAAGATGATGAATATCAATACCGATCACCACACTTTCATAATCTATAAACTTTTGTTGGATACACTGATATAGTAATTTAATAATAATAACTACAAGAAAATATCGAACCGTAGTACTTCAGTGCAGTTATTTAGAAGAGTGTTTTTAATTAAATTTATCTTCACTCCGTTATCTTCAACAAGAAAGATTTTACAAAAAGATAGAACACATACCTATTTTATTTTTGAAACGAATTATCCGGTTATTGAAAAGCCTTACTATGTAGAAAAAAGAGACAAAGTATCCATTGTAAACAATAAATCGATTGTTAATAATTAAATATATCTATAAGTGCGCACGTAAGCCGTCATGTACTTATGCCGAGATAAGTTTTCTTGATATAAATTAAAGCCGAAACATTCGGATAGTACAGTGATTTGGATATCTTTGCAAGTTTAAAATGAAGTTCCTTGTTGTCCTTTTTGGCCTTGTTTGTGCCTTAGCCCATGGTAAGTATTATTACAATTAATTTAATTAATTATTCAAGTATTTCTCCGTTTTATATTAATATGTTTTAATAACTGTATAGGGTTACCGAACGTAGTAAAGGTAGACTCACTTCGTTCGGTCTATGCAAAGGATTTAGAAACCCTGCCATCCGACAGTGACGATACCAGGGTAGCAAACGGTGATAACGCTTTCGAAGACGAATTTCCTTACCAGGTTTCCATTCAGTGGGGTGACAATGAAACGCCCACCCACCTGTGCGGTGGTAGTATCATTTCAGAATCGGTGGTACTCACGGCTGCCCAATGTCATTATGACTATGGTACCTATTCCATCGTTGCTGGAATTCTCAATCGAGCCAGAAATGGCGAATCTGCTCAAAGGCGAGGTGTCGACAAATTTGTCATTCACGAAAGGTTTTCTGGGTAATTAATTAATTATGGAACTTTATCGATTACGTTTTTTAATTAATTCCATTTTGTTCACCCTTCAACAGTGGAGTAGGTCTATATGACATTGCCCTAATAAAGGTTGATTCACCCTTCGAGTTGACATCTTCCGTTCAACCTGTCCGAATTCCTAGACAAGGACTCGCTCCTTCTGGAACCGGCGTCGTTTCTGGATGGGGAAGAACGTTTTATAATTCTGTTCTTGCAAGCATCATGCAATACGCTACCGTACAGATTATAACAAACAACGGTTAGTGGAACTCTCATTCTAAATGTTACACATTCATAAACTATACAGTGATTATTCCTGATAAACAAAAAAATCTTTCTCTAGAGTGCGCTCGAACATTGGTCAGTAATGTTGGATCTTCCAGTCCTTTGGACGATACCCAATTTTGTACCAGTGCTCGCGTGACTGGTAGAACGGGAAGAACGTCAATTTGCGAAGGTGACATTGGTGGCCCACTGGTCCAAGGCTTTGTTCAGGTGGGCATTATCTCTTGGGGTGTCACACCATGTGGAACCACTTTTTCTCCATCGGTCTACACAAAAGTTTCTACGTATTCTAACTGGATTAACGCTAAACTTGCACAATTGTGAGGTTTGCCGCTCCTCTTTAATCACATAAGTAAATCTGTACACCAAACGGTGCATTGAATAAAATTGCTCAGAAATAAATAATGTCTATTCATTTAATCAACCGATTACTCACTTTAATGTTGCTAAAATAACCCCCTCCCTATCCTCTCGCAAATTCTGGCTAATACGATAGCCCTAATATAAGATGAATGGAAGTCCTTCGGGCACTCAGCACAGTTCCGGGAGATTGTGGACTTCCATTGCCCGAGTTGGTAAAATACAGGATCGAAGCGTTACAGTGATAGGTGCTTGAACCAGTTAGAATCCACAGAACCCAACCCCGGGTTAGAATCAGTTATATGAAGCAACAGGAGCTAGGTACTGCTTTATTTTAGCAATAACTTAGATAAGGCTGAGGCGATTATATAACTTCCACCTAATCCTCCCAAAGAAGATCCATCAGTCGAAAAGATCACTTGGAAAAGATCACCAGAGTAGATACTACAACAACCCACTATAAAAATCAGTTAACAATCATAATATATTATATAAACAGTATAATCCAACACCCTGGCCCTGGTATCAAATCAATTTTTAAAATATTAATGCTCAAAACTGTCTTTGATCAAATTGAAAAAACCAGCATGCGGAAAATAGATAGATTATGGAAGAGAGCAGACTTGTAACATTCTTAAATATCGGATCATCCATCATTATTTAGTAGAAGACTTTACAAGTATCACGATGCTTGTTCTATGCTCTATTTCTGAGCGATCTACTGAGATACCACGAGTGGATCTTACATCAGGAACTGACAACGATTCCATGTCACCATAAATGGTTGAGTTAACAGTCTTCTTCTGTCTTCACACCTCATCTTTTTCACCCCAATCACCATTCACATATCCTCACGATTCCTTAAAGGAGACTGAAGAGGACCTTACTTCCTGCTCCCCGGCGTAGTTCGGAGGGGCTGCGTTAGTAGCTGATGGGAACCCAAACGTTTTTTAGTTTTTTTTTTTTACATCATTACTATTGCATCCAAAGTAGATACGTAACTAACCACTTTATTTCACTGTTGTACTTACAACTAGAATGGGAATAAAGCCAAAATACAATTTTCCCACAGTTAACTAAAATAGAATAAAATATCAACACTCAACAACACGCACTTTTATAATGTACCAATTTTTGTTTGATACACTAATTTAATAATGATAATTACCTAAAAAAATATCAAATCACAGTATTTTGATCTAATTGTTTAGATGAATCATTGTGTTTTTAATTAAATTTTCCTTCACTCCAATATCTTCAACAAAAAAAAAAGATTTTACAAAAAGATAGAATATGTACCTAGCAATCTAGGAACTTTAAGAAAGCGTATTACAGAATTAGTTAATGTAAGGATTGATTATGGATAAAAATCTTCAACAAAATCGATAAATTAACCAATATGATTTGATACAAATAAAAAAGAATCGACAATTCACATTATAAAATAAAAAATACTGCAAAATAAAATGCTGTAAATAATATACTTGCGACTTATTAATTGATCCAATTTACGTAAGGCGCATTAATTCCTAATTTCTTGGAATGAATTTAAATCGCAAACAAAAAATAAACTTCAGTGATAAAAAACAACTTTTCATGACAATATCATCACTTGTGAGATATGTTCACCTCCAGAATGGTAAATTTAATATCAAATAAATTTATGTTCAATCAGGTCAGTTATAAATATTAAATAAACTACCCCAAATTACCTTAANTGCACGTTTTAATCTTTGTTAAAACACTGTAAGTATCTTAGAAATATATCTCAACAGATAATTATGTAGCCAAGTTTAAAGTTGTAAGTGTCGTATTTTCAGTCAGTAGCTAGCACAAAATGGCTGTTATTGATTTTTGTTTAAATTTAAACTTATTTATTAATGATTGCTGACGATGATATGAAGATTGATCAACCGCTTTTATTATAAAGGTTAATCATACATTAAAAACGTGATTTCTTTTTTCAAATAACATTTTTTTATGTTTGACATTTTAGAGATTCATTAAGACAGTACAGTACGGTGTTGCCATTAGATTAGAAGCTACTGTGAGTTTTATTGATTTAATTCTGACGTTTCTAATAGATAATTGTTTTTTTTTTAATTCTCATTCACAAATACTTATTTTAATTAATTTAAGGGCACAAGCTCCCAGGTCTTCATTATTCTATTTATATGTATACATATAATACAACACTTGATTTTTTTAGTGGGTGTACATAATAGTGATTAGGTACTAAAATACTGTTAAAGATGTTTTCAAATTCCAATGAAAGTATAACGAAATTATTGTTTTCAGGTAATGAACTAGATTTGTAACTGAAGACAGACTATACTGATCATGAAAATGGTTTTGTCTCAACGACAGCGAGAGGAGCTGTAAGTACCTATTCTGTTTTGTAGTAAAAAACTTTTTTAAACGCTTAGGAGACAGTGCATATCCTTTGTTTCTAATATATTACATCAACAAATCAGCAAGCAATTAATATTTCACTCTCAGTTATCCAGTTGCCATAATTATTTTAAACAGTTTTATTTATTCAGTAGGATAAAAAATATATGGTATGTAAGATAAAAGTNATTTTAGATTGTATATACAAAAACGGTTAACCGCCAAAATAATTGTTAACTATATTGGAATAATTTTGTCTTAAATTATTAGAATAAATACAAGAAACAACAAAAGAGTTACAGAACCCCTTTTTTTAGAAAACTCGCTGTTATGGGGCTCATTTTCATAATTTTATTGACCCTAGTCCTTAATCCTAATCATAAATGAGTGTGTTAAACAGCACTGCAATGCAATATGTATGACACTCTTGTATTCAATCTATCGCTTGCTAAGATTAGATAAATGGCTTTCTTATTAACGGTTCTAGTGGGATTTCTTTTTTAATTAGGTTTAATACATAAAGAAAAGTTAATTAACTTCAGCAATGATGATAGTAATGGCCAGACCTTTATTCGATAATATTTGTTTGTATCTTTTAGTAGATGCATACAACAAACAAAATAATAATGGCATAGTGAAAAATACATTTAATTAATGATTGTTCACAGTTTTATTCAAGTTATAAGAATGTTGTATATAATGAGAAATAGATCAGATTACAGTCTTTTTGTTTTTATTGATTGTGGTTTAGTTTTACAATAATTTCATAGTAGAAAAATTACAGTTCCCATTTATTCCCTTTATTTAAAAGTACAATTAAAACCAGGATAATGGCAAAAAAGGTTTATTTCCCAAATCAACGCCAATGTTCCATCTTTTGGTGTAAAGGCTTTACCAAGGTACGTTTTTGAGTCAATATTTGATTTATATGCGAAAAACGAATTATTGACTTATTGATAAAGCCTGCCCTTATGCTGGACTTAATTTTACACAGAAATATTACAATTTAACTTTTAATTAATATTTTTATTTTAGTATGTTGAAAGATCAAAGGGAACACATTTTATCAAACTGGCAGTTTATACTGTGCTTAAAATTCTTTTTAAAGTCGTTTAAATTGCACAGAAGATGCTCTCTAGGACACCCAAGTGGATAAACAATTCTTTCTTGATGCAACGTGAGCACTTTCAGCTGGTCTTCACACCTAAAAAATAATTCAATTTGATAAAGTTTCAATAAATTCGTAAGTGTGTTGCACCTGTAAAGAACCAGCGCTAAATTCGTTCCGAATGCATCAATTTTACTGACTTTCCATTGCCTATTTGAAATTTTTTGAAAATTCTTATGTGTCAGTGGTAAAACATCTTTGTAAAGACCAAAATGTGCTATCATTTTTAATAATGTCCCTGAATGGGTAAAATATATCTTTGCCTTAGGATATGGATCTTCACTAACAAAATAAATAAGTCACAAATGAATTACTTGTACACATAAAATTATTTTACTTCTCAAAAAAGTTTATGAGATCTTGAAAAGCAACACAGGCCTGGTTATGATTGAGGCTGTTCCCATATCCATCAATCCAATAATATTTCAAATCTTCATAGTATTCTAACACCTGTTCACCTCCAGAATGGTAAATTTAATATCAAATAAATTTATGTTCAATCAGGTCAGTTATAAATATTAAATAAACTACCCCAAATTACCTTAAATGTTTCTTTATCTAAAAGACTGCACNCTTGGAATGAATTTATATCGCAAACAAAAAATAAACTTCAGTGATAAAAAACAACTTTTCATGACAATATCATCACTTGTGAGATATATAAGAAGTATCATTATAATTGTAAGTAGGTACACCGTTATATTAAAAATCTTGTACCTTGAATCAGAGGTAAATTTAATATCAAATAAATTTATGTTCAATCAGGTCAGTTATAAATATTAAATAAACTACCCCAAATTACCTTAAATGTTTCTTTATCTAAAAGACTGCACCACACTGATTCCTTTCGCTTTTGCCATGCTGTTTCAAAAGAGCACATGGTATATATAAGATGTACATCTTCTACAAGCAAAAAAAAAACAATTCAGATAATAAAATGTAACATGAGTCTCATACTAACCCATTGTGGTTAATAAACCAAAACCTAATGTTTTATTTAAACTTTCAATTATCTGTTTTCCATATTTTTGTTTAAGTAACTCTCTTTCTTTTAAGGTTTCTGGTCTTTTTTTAATAGTTGTTTGCCATTTTGTGCAAAGCTTGTAAAACTGAAAATAAAAATTAAGAAATTGTAGAGTAAAGTTGTTTTATCTGTTAGTAACTTGTGTTTACTCTCAAGACAGGATCTTTTTCTAATGATTCAGGATACCAAATGTCTCTGCTAACAAATTTACCAAAGAGCCCCTTTGTAAAACATGAAGCACTTGCTTTGGTTCTTTGAGTTTTTGTGTATTTGAACTGCAAAAGTAAAATATAATTTAAAAGTATGTACCATAAAAGGTAAATAACATCTTACAAAATAACTTGTGTTGCTGTATATGTGACTTAAAATCTCTGGAAATCTTTTCTGCATTCGTTCAGCTAGAAGAACCATCTCATCTTCTCCTTCAAGCCTTAAATTTTTAGCTTCCAATTCCTTGACATCCATGTGCCACTTATCAAAACCATTTATGCATTTAGTTGTTTTATCTAAAACATTTTGTCTCTTTAAAACTGCAAGAATGTTTAAAAGAACTTACTTAATAAGTGTTTATTTTGAATTATTTGATCCCTTATATGTGACAAACGTTGATTTGCTTTATTAATAAATCCTGCACCAGGATTTCTTGTTCCATGCCTAATTAGATACCAAATCTTAAGTGGAGTACAACCTATAATGTTTTATTAAATTAGTAGAAGGAGCAATTAGCTGTGTCATTGTTTTGTGTCACCTTTAACTTCAATTTTATGATCACTTAAATTAGCGATTAACCTGTAGGGCGTCTTAGTCCCCAGATATAAATTATATTCCGGAAAAATATTACAATTGTCGGTTTTAATTAACACTATTAAAGAATAATAAACAAAGATTTGTAAAAGATATAGAGAGCACCTTTCTTTACACCTTCGATACTGCCAGAAATACATGAGGAAAATAATATATAACCATTTGTCGCCAACTTTTATACACTATTCTTTTAATTTAATGTTTAAAGAAACTTATTCAAGTTAATATTTTATATGAAGAATAGTTTTTATAATTACTCTTAAATTTTTTTATACATAACCCTCAAATTCTGACGTTTAATTACAGCAAATTACAGTCTAGTTTCAGCTATTGTACTATAGGTGGAAGTTAGATCGATAACCAGCTATTGAAGCGCAGTTGCCAGTTACAACTAAATAGTTACTAATTAATAACTTAATTATGAAAACAAGAACATGTAAAAAAAATAAAACAAACTAATATATAAGAACGTGTAAAAGTAATAAAACAAACTAATAAATTTATTAGTATCAAGTAGTACACTATTGAACATTAATTTTTCGTGCGTTGTGTGATTACAATAAATTCTCTCCATCAGGCTTTCTACATTCCATTCTACATTCCCTTTTTTATGAACAATTATGAGATACGACGTTGTAGGTGTTGTGAAGCTTTTTTTTTCTTTTCACCAACTCGATAAGTTCTTAATACTTTGTAAATATATTTTTAAGTACCTGTTTGCCCATTTACGAATATTGCANTCGAGATGTAAAACTATTTGAAGAATAGTTTTTATAATTACTCTTAAATTTTTTTATACATAACCCTCAAATTCTGACGTTTAATTACAGCAAATTACAGTCTAGTTTCAGCTATTGTACTATAGGTGGAAGTTAGATCGATAACCAGCTATTGAAGCGCAGTTGCCAGTTACAACTAAATAGTTACTAATTAATAACTTAATTATGAAAACAAGAACATGTAAAAAAAATAAAACAAACTAATATATAAGAACGTGTAAAAGTAATAAAACAAACTAATAAATTTATTAGTATCAAGTAGTACACTATTGAACATTAATTTTTCGTGCGTTGTGTGATTACAATAAATTCTCTCCATCAGGCTTTCTACATTCCATTCTACATTCCCTTTTTTATGAACAATTATGAGATACGACGTTGTAGGTGTTGTGAAGCTTTTTTTTTCTTTTCACCAACTCGATAAGTTCTTAATACTTTGTAAATATATTTTTAAGTACCTGTTTGCCCATTTACGAATATTGCAATATACTAGGGGCTTTCAATAATTATCAAACATTAATGTAAAATTGATTTCAACTCACTACCTACAGTTTACCTCAAGTTAATGATGAAATATTTTTCTTTTTAAGAACTTTTTTGACGGCTACTAGCTTCAAGGGTACCAATTATTAATGAAAAACACGTAAAAATCAAATTTAAGCATATATTAATCATTTAAATCAGTACTTCACAAAATTTAAAATATGTAATAACACAAAACGATATTGTTCAATTGCAAAAAAAAACAATATAACAATAACATTTAAACGAAACAGCTATAAAAATATAAAACAATTAGTCAATTATTAATTAATAACCATCAATATTAGAATACCACACATCACGTGCTAGTATTCCAAATTATAAAAAAAGGAATTCGTATTAAACTTTGTCAAAAAAAAATAATAAAATAGATAGTAGTAATAATAATACAATNCGATAACAAACAATAATAATAGTTATTTAAATAGCAATCTAGGAACTTTAAGAAAGCGTATTACAGAATTAGTTAATGTAAGGATTGATTATGGATAAAAATCTTCAACAAAATCGATAAATTAACCAATATGATTTGATACAAATAAAAAAGAATCGACAATTCACATTATAAAATAAAAAATACTGCAAAATAAAATGCTGTAAATAATATACTTGCGACTTATTAATTGATCCAATTTACGTAAGGCGCATTAATTCCTAATTTCTTGGAATGAATTTAAATCGCAAACAAAAAATAAACTTCAGTGATAAAAAACAACTTTTCATGACAATATCATCACTTGTGAGATATATAAGAAGTATCATTATAATTGTAAGTAGGTACACCGTTATATTAAAAATCTTGTACCTTGAATCAGACACGTAGATACTTTCAACGATATAAAAAAATAATAATAAAAAAGGAAAAGACAAAAATAAAAATGTTCGTTTTTGGTAAAGTATTTCACTGCACCCTTCGACAATAATATCCTAATTCCTTACATTTTTGGCATAAATGTTGAGGGTGGACTTTGGATTGGTCGGAAACATCTAAACCATCGGGTTTTTCCAATGGTCTCTGAAATACGACATAAAAATAATACAAAATCAGGAAAAAACCTTTTGAACGAACCTGCTTATGAGGAAAAACATTTATGTGACATTTTATACATTCCTGGCCCATATTCGACCAGGAATTCCCCGACATCCATTTTCTCTTACATTTCGGACATTTGTACTCCCCGAAACAGCGTTTTCTCCCCTGGTAAGGGGTTTTCCCTTCTCCTTTTGGTCGAGCCTTAAAATTATCGGATAATTTAGATTTGGAATTCATTTTCCTCCCTTATGTTGTAAAGAATACATCCGTACATGTGTTTTACAAGTTGTTCGAGGGTCTACTCTTTGGACCACGAAATGGGTCTTTTATATGGGCCCCTTCTTAAGTCGATGATTAATTTTCGTAACCAATCAATTTGAAATTTGCAGTAACCGACATTATGGCCCACCCAATCATTTCACACGTAATGATTCAATCCCGTGACAGTCTAAAGAACGTTCCAAAGAAGCCGCAGGATGTTGACACCCCCAATTGAACATGATATCGATTACCCAGCCCAATTGATTAATAAAATAACACACGTTATCGATTACCAAAACATTCGTGGAACATGACAACCAGTTTCTTATTTTTTCTTTTCAACATGTTTAGAAGAGATTATGATATAACAAGCATTAAGGCGAAGATTCACGTAAAATATGTCCCAATATCGATCCTCAATCCTTGTGTATACATCATAAAGGAAACCTCCGTGCAACATTTCAACTATCTAGGTTCAAGGGTTTGGCCTGGATGTTGATGACTCAATGGCAAAGTGAGTCAGGACTTTTCTTTTTTAGATAAAACAGTCGATCAACTTTCGAATAAGCGTAAATTTCTTATCTAATCAGTAATCAACTTGACGGTTTAAAGTAATAAAGAATCAAAATTGTAATATACGTAGTTTTTTAACCGACCGATTCATGTTTGAGTTTTAATTGCTAATATCTCGTTTCCTGTCACAAAGTTTCAATTTTCTTACATAACACCATCATCATCCACTCGTGTTTTCAATTTTAAAATAAGGCGATTGCTTTTCTTATTTACGGCTTCGATATTTAGGCTAAAGTGACTTTTATTGTGCTTTAATCACTCTACCATAGTTTAGAAACTGATTGAACAAGAAAAACAGAAAATTATATTAAAAGATTATTAAAATTACCTCTCGTCGTCGATCAGTACTGTGTGTACCGGTATGGTAACCGATAACGAGTTAGTTGGTTGGTCATTAGCTTGAACAATTATGTCTTTGTTCGAGATGTAAAACTATGTGGTATATAAATACATGTTAAAGTAATCTACGACTGGATTACACCCATCTTTTCATATGCAGTTCGCAGATTTAATTTATCGTTAGTTAGTCTATCAGTTCTGAAATGAGTAAGCGAACAAGATAAGAGATTGTTGTATTTCGCTCTTATAACTATAACAGGTTGCCACATTACATAAATCAAAACAAACCAGTCTACGCAGTATAATAAAAATAACTGAATAACTGATTTCGGTCCTGTTTAATGATGCTTTAATGATAACAGGCAGGGCCGTCGTGACAAAATTCTGTCCGTCAACTTATTTTCGGACCCCCCTCCCAAAACACCTAGGTTCAAGGGGATTCCCCCCCGACAATAAATCGATAAATTACTTTGGATAAGGGGTGATCAAGTTTGACGTTATAGTCTTGTTATGTGGGGGGATGTCGATGGTCAAGGTTGCTCTAAGTGGTTTTTAGAATAGGAAAGTATTCTTAGAATGAAACAAATATCCGTTAATTAGTCACCACGACATAAGTGTTGATTAGAACGGAATTGGTAGAGGACAGGAGAGGCCAAACGTAGGGAAGCGAAGGCAGGTTCAAAAATGAATGAATTTTGTGTTATGTAGTTTTCTTACCAAAGGACAATCCTTGATGTAGTGTCCTTTTTGAAAGCACAGATGACACAAATAAGTCGGTGGAGGTCTTTTAAAACTGCGCCTGTCGAAAAGGGTCAACTCCGCCAACTGACCACTAAGGGGGTCTATAAGGGAGTCGCTTATATTGGTAGCCGCATAGGTGGTACTGCTGTAGAATGGATTGTAAGAATATTCGGCCGACGTATTAGGAAACGGTCCCCAAGGTGACGATAACAACTTCGACTAAAATTCAATTGTTTGTTGTACTTATTAGTAGAAATTAATTACGAAATTTTACCTGTTGTTCTGTCGCTTTTTGATTCTGATCGAACGTCAGGTATTGATAGCAGTTAGATGAGGGGTAGGAAGAGTATATCGAGGTCACCGACCCTGTTGAAAAACTTTGACGTTTCGGAACAAATAATGAAGATATTGAGGACGGTTGGGAGACCATTGCTGCAGTTGGGGACATATTTACATAACTGCAAAGTAGAACGTCGGTCGATATTGTGGTAGTACTTGACTAGGTACCTGATTACATATTAGATAAATTTTACCATTTAATTTTTAAACGTATCATTAATTTTTCTGGATAGGATTCTTTTTTAATTATTATTGTAAGTAATTAATTAGGTACCTCCTGCGGGAACTTCTTGTGTTTGTCTATTTATCAAAATAATCTAAACTTTGATCGCCCACAGTGTAATTACAAGTTCTACTTTATATTGGTAAATTTGACTTAATAAATGTTCTAACAACTGCTATAGAACGACGAGTAAACAATTTCTTTTCAGTTTATAAACAAACACCAATTTTGATGGGACCATTGTAAATGCGTAAGTCATCGAAAACATGTTAATATAATTAAACACTTATCATCATCATCACAAGAAGTAAACAAAAAAATAATCTAAATTTAATTAACTCATCGTTACATCTTTTCGTAATTTTACGAACGATAGGATTATTTTACTGTTGAAGTCCGCGCTAAAGCCAAAAAAGAGCGCAACATAAAATAAACCAAAAATTAACCCAATTCTGGGCATCATTTAACAAAAATTAAATTACTAATCGATAATAACAAGCTTACCTTTAAAAATTTCAGTTTACCAAAATTTCTCCACAATCGTTCAATATCACATTATGATGGGCCTACATATCTGTATTAAACGATATATTTAAATAAAAAAAAAATTATAAACGGTAGTTAAATATGATGTTACGTTATTGATGACCACAGTAACACAGAAACTGAATTTTAAAATAACACTTTGCGATATCGTAGTACTATACAGCAAAATTTAAAAATAGCACTCACGAACCTGAAACTCTGCCGTGTGCGCGAACTTTATTAACCAAATATTATATGTAATATCCACAGACAGGGATAATAACTTGAAAAAAAACGAACTTATTTCGTTAATTTTTACCGAAACTCCGGGGTACGTCCTCTCATATTCTCTCTCATCGAAACTAAATGACGAAACTCTTTTCTTCCTGTAATGTCCCTGGGTAAGTACCAGACGGACCCACACATTAGTGCAGCACAAATACCAGCCAAAGATACGTATACATATACATATATATGTACTGCATACTATAGACATATGATATGTCTGTATGTGTGCGTGTGTGACTATTTGTGTATTTGTACATTATGAGAAAATTGTTTATGTGTATAAGCCCGAGAATAAAATGCAGGACCGGACAGAGACACGATCTCTATACACATAATAGTAAAATTAATTTTAGCTTACTGAAATGTATTGTATACTAACCTTTCTTACGATTAGTAAGTCTGGTATTCCAATTGTGTACCTATGTATTTCTTGTAAAAAAACATGCGCTTTATTTAGGAACTTTATGCATTGCCCTTATTTATTTATTTTTTTTGAAAGACTTACCGGGCGTCGGGCCCAAAATGTCCTAGGTCCGCCCCTGAATGAGTGCACGCAGTGGCGTAGCCACTGGGGATTTACAGGTTCAAGGTCATCCACCCCCATTATTAAAAATGCGAGAAACAATTGCTGTCAGGTACAGGCAATGCGCTAGAAACAATAAGCAATGTGTTTCCAATGATCGTATCATATTCATTTATTTTTTTAATTTTTTTAATAATTAACATAGTGGATGGTAAATATATTTAGGACCTGCTCTGGTCCAAGTTTTTCTGTGGTTTCCTCGGACCACTTAGACAAATGCTAGGGAGATAATAATATTTACTTCGTTCGTCCCATCCTTCCAAGTAAAAAAATATGACCATACGTACCCGATTGTATTGTACGAAATAATATGTAATTTTCCCCTCCATTTTATCGTAGTACTTACTACGAGAAGGAAAATAAAGGCAAAATACAATTGCTCCACAATTAATTAATTAAATTAAGATGATGAATATCAATACCGATCACCACACTTTCATAATCTATAAACTTTTGTTGGATACACTGATATAGTAATTTAATAATAATAACTACAAGAAAATATCGAACCGTAGTACTTCAGTGCAGTTATTTAGAAGAGTGTTTTTAATTAAATTTATCTTCACTCCGTTATCTTCAACAAGAAAGATTTTACAAAAAGATAGAACACATACCTATTTTATTTTTGAAACGAATTATCCGGTTATTGAAAAGCCTTACTATGTAGAAAAAAGAGACAAAGTATCCATTGTAAACAATAAATCGATTGTTAATAATTAAATATATCTATAAGTGCGCACGTAAGCCGTCATGTACTTATGCCGAGATAAGTTTTCTTGATATAAATTAAAGCCGAAACATTCGGATAGTACAGTGATTTGGATATCTTTGCAAGTTTAAAATGAAGTTCCTTGTTGTCCTTTTTGGCCTTGTTTGTGCCTTAGCCCATGGTAAGTATTATTACAATTAATTTAATTAATTATTCAAGTATTTCTCCGTTTTATATTAATATGTTTTAATAACTGTATAGGGTTACCGAACGTAGTAAAGGTAGACTCACTTCGTTCGGTCTATGCAAAGGATTTAGAAACCCTGCCATCCGACAGTGACGATACCAGGGTAGCAAACGGTGATAACGCTTTCGAAGACGAATTTCCTTACCAGGTTTCCATTCAGTGGGGTGACAATGAAACGCCCACCCACCTGTGCGGTGGTAGTATCATTTCAGAATCGGTGGTACTCACGGCTGCCCAATGTCATTATGACTATGGTACCTATTCCATCGTTGCTGGAATTCTCAATCGAGCCAGAAATGGCGAATCTGCTCAAAGGCGAGGTGTCGACAAATTTGTCATTCACGAAAGGTTTTCTGGGTAATTAATTAATTATGGAACTTTATCGATTACGTTTTTTAATTAATTCCATTTTGTTCACCCTTCAACAGTGGAGTAGGTCTATATGACATTGCCCTAATAAAGGTTGATTCACCCTTCGAGTTGACATCTTCCGTTCAACCTGTCCGAATTCCTAGACAAGGACTCGCTCCTTCTGGAACCGGCGTCGTTTCTGGATGGGGAAGAACGTTTTATAATTCTGTTCTTGCAAGCATCATGCAATACGCTACCGTACAGATTATAACAAACAACGGTTAGTGGAACTCTCATTCTAAATGTTACACATTCATAAACTATACAGTGATTATTCCTGATAAACAAAAAAATCTTTCTCTAGAGTGCGCTCGAACATTGGTCAGTAATGTTGGATCTTCCAGTCCTTTGGACGATACCCAATTTTGTACCAGTGCTCGCGTGACTGGTAGAACGGGAAGAACGTCAATTTGCGAAGGTGACATTGGTGGCCCACTGGTCCAAGGCTTTGTTCAGGTGGGCATTATCTCTTGGGGTGTCACACCATGTGGAACCACTTTTTCTCCATCGGTCTACACAAAAGTTTCTACGTATTCTAACTGGATTAACGCTAAACTTGCACAATTGTGAGGTTTGCCGCTCCTCTTTAATCACATAAGTAAATCTGTACACCAAACGGTGCATTGAATAAAATTGCTCAGAAATAAATAATGTCTATTCATTTAATCAACCGATTACTCACTTTAATGTTGCTAAAATAACCCCCTCCCTATCCTCTCGCAAATTCTGGCTAATACGATAGCCCTAATATAAGATGAATGGAAGTCCTTCGGGCACTCAGCACAGTTCCGGGAGATTGTGGACTTCCATTGCCCGAGTTGGTAAAATACAGGATCGAAGCGTTACAGTGATAGGTGCTTGAACCAGTTAGAATCCACAGAACCCAACCCCGGGTTAGAATCAGTTATATGAAGCAACAGGAGCTAGGTACTGCTTTATTTTAGCAATAACTTAGATAAGGCTGAGGCGATTATATAACTTCCACCTAATCCTCCCAAAGAAGATCCATCAGTCGAAAAGATCACTTGGAAAAGATCACCAGAGTAGATACTACAACAACCCACTATAAAAATCAGTTAACAATCATAATATATTATATAAACAGTATAATCCAACACCCTGGCCCTGGTATCAAATCAATTTTTAAAATATTAATGCTCAAAACTGTCTTTGATCAAATTGAAAAAACCAGCATGCGGAAAATAGATAGATTATGGAAGAGAGCAGACTTGTAACATTCTTAAATATCGGATCATCCATCATTATTTAGTAGAAGACTTTACAAGTATCACGATGCTTGTTCTATGCTCTATTTCTGAGCGATCTACTGAGATACCACGAGTGGATCTTACATCAGGAACTGACAACGATTCCATGTCACCATAAATGGTTGAGTTAACAGTCTTCTTCTGTCTTCACACCTCATCTTTTTCACCCCAATCACCATTCACATATCCTCACGATTCCTTAAAGGAGACTGAAGAGGACCTTACTTCCTGCTCCCCGGCGTAGTTCGGAGGGGCTGCGTTAGTAGCTGATGGGAACCCAAACGTTTTTTAGTTTTTTTTTTTTACATCATTACTATTGCATCCAAAGTAGATACGTAACTAACCACTTTATTTCACTGTTGTACTTACAACTAGAATGGGAATAAAGCCAAAATACAATTTTCCCACAGTTAACTAAAATAGAATAAAATATCAACACTCAACAACACGCACTTTTATAATGTACCAATTTTTGTTTGATACACTAATTTAATAATGATAATTNATGATGTACGAATTTGTGTTTAATACACCACCATAATAAGGATAAGTACATACAAAAGATATCAAATCACAGTATTTTGATCTAATTGTTTAGATGAATCATTGTGTTTTTAATTAAATTTTCCTTCACTCCAATATCTTCAACAAAAAAAAAAGATTTTACAAAAAGATAGAATATGTACCTTTCTTATTTTTCCAATGAATTTTAGAGTTATTGAAAAGCCTTCCAATGTAGAAAAAAAGAGACAAAGGATCCATTTTAAACAATTAATCGATTTTAATTAAATATATCTACAAGTGTGTACGTAATTTGTCTTGGCCGAGATAAGTTTCCTTGATATAAATTAAAGCCGAAGGATTCACATTTCACAGTAGTTTGGATACATTTCCAAGTTTAAAATGAAGTTCCTCGTTGTCCTTTTTGGCCTTGTATGTGCCTTAGCCCATGGTAAGTATTATTACAATTAATTTAATCAATTATTAATGTATTTGTTCTTTTTTTTTAATATGTTTTAATAACTGTATAGGATTACCGAACGTAGTAAAGGTAGACTCACTCCATCCGGCTTATGCAAATGATTTAGAAACCCTGCCATCCGACAGTGATGACACCCGGATAACAAACAGTGAGGACGCTTTCGAAAACCAATTCCCTTACCAGGTTTCCATTGAGTGGGGTGACAATGAACCGCCCGAACACTTCTGCGGTGGTAGCATCATTTCAGAATCGGTGGTACTCACGGCTGCCCAATGTCGTTATAACTATGGTACCTATTCCATCGTTGCAGGAATTTTCAATCGAGCCAAAAAAAACGAAACTGCTCAAAGGCGACGTGTTGACAGATTTTACGTTCACTCAAGCTATTCTAAGTAATTAATTAATTACAAACCTTTATCGATTACGCTTTATAATTAATTTCATTTTGTTCGCCCTTCAACAGTAGAGTAGGCCTGTATGACATTGCCCTAATAAAGGTGAACTCACCCTTCGTGTTTAACTCTTACGTTCAACCTGTTCAACTTCCTAAACGAAAAACAATTCCTTCTGGAGTTGGCGTCATTAGTGGATGGGGAAGGACGTTTTATAATTCTGTTCTCTCAGACGTTCTGACATACGCCAGCGTACGAATTATACCTAACAGGGGTTAGTGGAATCCTCACTTTAAATGTTACATATTCATAATTATACAGTGATTATTACTAATCTATAAAAAATCTCTTTCTCTAGATTGCGCTCAAACGTTGATCAGTGTTGTTGGATCTTCCAGACCTTTAGACGATACCCAATTTTGTTCCAGTCCTACTGTGACTGGTAGAACAGGAAAGACGTCAGTTTGCGATGGTGACATCGGTGGCCCATTTGTCCAAGGCTTTGTCCAAGTGGGTATTATCTCTTGGGGTATTACACCATGTGGCACTACTAGTTCGCCATCCGTTTACGTAAGAGTTTCTAACTATTTGGATTGGATTAACTCTCTACTTATACAGTTGTGAGATGTGCTGCTCCTTTGACTGTTTAAATAAATCTGTACCCAAGCGGATGTATTGAATAAAATTGCTCAGAATTAAATAACGTCTGTTCATTTAAACAACCGATTACGCATTTATGTGTTATTAGCTTAGCTCTCCCCCAACCTTTCGCCAATTCTGACTAATACGAAAACCCTAATATAAGGTGAATCGAAGTCCTTTGGACTTTCAGCGCAGTTCCAGCTACCTGTGGACTTGTTTGATGGATCGATTGTATTGTACGGGATAATATGTAACCAAACTCTTCATTTCATTGTTGTAGTTACAATTAGAAGGGAAATAAAGCGAAAATACAATCTTCCCACAGCTAACCAAAATAGGATAAAATAAATCAAGACTCATCAACACGCTCTATCATAATGTATGAATTTTTGTTTGATACACTAATTTAATATGTAATGATAAGTACCTACAAAAATATCAAATCACAGTACTTTAATCTAATTGTTTCGATGAATCATTGTGTTTTTAATTATATTTTCCTTCACTCCATTATCTTCAACAAAAGAAAGATTTTACAAAAAGATAGAGTATGTACCTTTTTTATTTTCCCAATGAATTTTAGAGTTATTGAAAAGCCTTCCTATGTAGAAACAAGAGACAAAGTATATATTTTAAAGAATTTATCGATTTTAATTAAACATATCTACAAGTACGTACGTAATTTGACTTAGTCGAGATAAGTTTCCTTCATATAAATTAAAATCGAAAGATTCACGCAGTACAGTAGTTTGGATGCATTTCCAAGTTTACAATGAAGTTCCTCGTTGTCCTTTTTGGCCTTGTATGCGCCTTAGCCCATGGCAAGTATTATTACAATTAATTTAATTCATTATAAAAGTATTTGTCCCTTTTATATTAATATGTTTTAATAACTGTATAGGGTTACCGAACGTAGTAAAGGTAGACTCACTCCATCCGGCTTATGCAAATGATTTAGAAACCCTGCCATCCGATAGTGACGGTACCAGGGTAACAAACGGTGAGAACGCTTTCGAAGACCAATTCCCTTACCAGGTTTCCATTCGGTGGGATGATAACATCGAAACGCCCACCCGCCACTGCGGTGGTAGTATCATTTCAGAATCGGTGGTACTCACGGCTGCTCAATGTTACCATAGCGATGGTACCTATTCCATCGTTGCTGGAATTCTCAACCGAGCCAGAATAAGCGAATATACTCAAAAGCGAGGTGTTGACAAATTTGTCATTCACGAAAATTTTTATGGGTAATTAATTAATGATGGAAGTTTACCGATTTAACATTCGCAATTAATTTCATTTTGTTCGCCCTTCAACAGTAGAAGAGGCATATATGACATTGCCCTAATAAAGGTGGACTCACCCTTCGAGTTGACCTCTGCCGTTCAACCTATTCGAATTCCTAGACAAGGACTCGCTCCTTCTGGAACCGGCGTCGTTTCTGGATGGGGAAGGACGTTTTATAATTCTGCTCTCTCAAGCATCATGCAATACGCTACCGTACGGATTATAACAAACAGCGGTTAGTGGAACCCTCATTATAAATGTTACACATTCATAAACTATACAGTGATTATTACTAATAAACCAAAAAAATCTTTTTCTAGAGTGCGCTCAAACATTGATCAGTAACGTCGGATCTTCCAGTCCTTTGGACGATACCCAATTTTGTACCAGTGCTCGCATGAGTGGTAGAACGGGAAGAACGTCAATTTGCGAAGGTGACACTGGTGGCCCACTGGTCCAAGGCTTTGTTCAGGTGGGCATTATTTCTTGGGGCATCACACCATGTGGAACCACTTTTTCCCCATCGGTCTACACAAAAGTTTCTCTTTATTCTGACTGGATTAACGATAAACTTGCACAATTGTAAGGTTTGCTGCCCCTGTTCAACCACATAAGTAAATCTGTATACAACACGGTGCATTGAATAAAACTGCTCAAAAAAAAACAATGTTTGTTTGTTTATTTAATGAACCGATTACCCACTTTCATATTGCTAACATAACACCCTCTGCACCCTTTCGCAAATTCTGGCTAATACGATAGCTCTAACATAAGATGAATCGAAGTCCTTCGGGCATTCAGCACAGTTCCGGGAGATTATGGACTTCGATTGCCCGAGTTGGAAAAATGCAGGATCGAAGCGTTGCAGTGATACGTGCTTGAACCACAGAACACAACCCCGGGTTACGATCAGTTATATCCGGCAACAGAAGCTACCGCTTTATGTCAGTAACAACATAGGTAAGGGTCAGATGATTAACTAAAATCTTTGCCCTTAACCCTCTCAAAGAAGAGCCAGTCGAAAAGGTCACCTGAACTAAATACCTAACATAGTAGACACTACAACAACCCACTATAAAAATCAATTAATAATAATAATACGCATCATAGAAACAGTATAATCCAAGTTAATACAAAACGAACACCGTGGGCCTGGTACCAAATCATTTTTTAGAACATTAATGCTCAAAACTGTCTTTGACCAAATGGCCAAAACCAATATGCGGCAAATACCAATCACAAATAAAGCACATAGACTACGAAGCACACCTGTAACATTCATAAATATCGGACCATTTGTCATTGTTTAGTACAAGAGTTTACAAGTATCACGACGTTTGTTCTATGCTCTATTTCTGAACGATCCCCCGAGATACCACGATGAGTGGATCTTACATTAGGAACTGACAACGATTCCATGTCACTATAAATGGTTGAGTTAACAGTCTTCACACCTCATCTTTTTCACCCCAATCGCCATCCACCCACTCTCACGATTCCTAAAAGGTGGAAGAGTTTCTACTCCCCTGCGTAGTCCGAAGGGGCTGCTCGCCCACCAACATTAGTAGCTGATGGAATTGAAACACCCAAACGTTTTTTAGTTTTTTTTTTACAACAGCATTACTATTGTATCGAAAGTAGATTATCATGCAGGTATTTCAGTTCTTTGCGAACTTTTAAAACTAGTACCCAGTTGTATTGTATACGATAATATATAATTAACTCTTCATTTAATTGTTGTACTTAGAACAAGAAGGGAAATAAAACGAAAATACAATCTTCCAACAGCTAACCAATATAGGATAAAAAATATCAACTCATCAATACGCTCTCTCATTATGTACGAATTTTGGTTTGATACACTATTTTAATAATGATAAGTACATACAAGAGATATCAAATCACAGTACTTTGATCTAATTGTTTAGATGAATCATTGTTTTTAATTAAATTTTTCTTCACTCCATTATCTTCAACAAAAAAAAAAGATTTTACAAAAAGATAGAACATGTACCTTTTTTATTTTTCCAATGAAATGTACGGTTATTGATAAGCCTTACTATGTAGAGAAAAGAGACAAAGTATCCATTTTAAACAATTAATCGATTTTAATTAAATATATCTACAAGGGCATACGTAACTTGTCTTAGTCAAGATAAGTTTCCTCTATATAAATTAAAGCCGAACGATTCACAGTAGTTGGGATACATTTCCAAGTCTAAAATGAAGCTCATCGTTGTCCTTTTTAGCCTTGTATGCGCCTTAGCTCATGGTAAGTATTATTACAATTAATTTAATTCATTATAAAAGTATTTGTCCGTTTTGTATTAATGTCTTAATAACTGTATAGGGCTACCGAACGTAGTAAAGGTAGACTCACTTCATCCGACTTTTGCAAAGGATGCATCCGACAGTGACGACACCAGGATAACAACCAGTGAGGACGCTTTCGAAAACGAATTTCCTTACCAGGTTTCCATTGAGTGGGGTGACAATGAACCGCCCGAACACTTCTGCGGTGGTAGCATCATTTCAGAATCGGTGGTACTCACGGCTGCCCAATGTCATTATGACTATGGTACCTATTCCATCGTTGCTGGAATTTTCAATCGAGTCAGACAAAGCGAATCTGCTCAAAGGCGAGGTGTCGACAGATTTGTCATTCACGAAAGGTTTTCTGGGTAACTAAATAATTACGGACCTTTATCGATTACGCTTTTTAATTAATTTCATTTTGTTCGCCCTTCAACAGTAGAAGAGGCATATATGACATTGCCTTAATAAAGGTGGACTCACCCTTCGTGTTTACTTCTTCCGTTCAAGCTGTTCAACTTCCTAAACAAGGAGTCACTCCTTCTGGAATTGGGATCATTAGTGGATGGGGAAGGACGTTTTATAATTCTGTTCGCCCAGACGTTCTGACATACGCCGCCGTACGAATTATATCTAACAGGGGTTAGTGGAACCCTCACTTTAAACTATACAGTGATCATTACTAATCTATAAAAAATCTCTTTCTCTAGATTGCGCTCAAACGTTGATCAGTGTTGTTGGATCTTCCAGACCTTTAGACGATACCCAATTTTGTTCCAGTCCTACTGTGACTGGTAGAACAGGAAGGACGTCAGTTTGCGATGGTGACTTCGGTGGCCCATTTGTCCAAGGCTTTGTCCAAGTGGGTATTATCTCTTGGGGTATAACACCATGTGGCACTACTATTTCGCCATCCGTTTACGTACAAGTTTCCCTTTATGTGGATTGGATTAAAGATAAACTTGCACAGTTGTGAGATCTGTTGCTCACATAACTATTTAAATAAATCTGTACCCAAACAGATGTATTCAATAAAATTGCTCAGAAATAAATAACGTCTGTTCATTTAAACAACCGATTACGCATTTTTATGTGATTAATTTAACTTCCCCGCCAACCTTTCGCAAATTCTGACTAATACGACAACCATAATATAAGCTGAATCGAAGTTCTTTGGACTTTCAGTACAGTTCCAGCTGACTAAATGTTGCGCACAGGATTTAAGCATTGCAGTGATAGGTCCTTGAACTAATTAGAATCCATAAACAGTTATAAGCACCAGCAGGACCTACCGCTTAATTTCACCAATTTCTTGGCTAAAGATCAGATGTTTAACCAAAATCATCACCCTAACCCTACTGAAGAAGGTCTAAACGAAAAGATCATCTCAAGCACTACAACAGCCCACTATTAAAATCAGTTAAGAAACAAATCTTTACAGTGACCGTATAAGTCAAGTTAATAAAAAACTAACACCCTGGCCCTGGTACGAAGTCAATTTTTAAAATATTAATGCTCAACACTCTCCTTGATCAAATGGCAAAAACTAAGATGCAGCCAATACCAATTACAAAAAACCACACAGATTATGAAAGAGAGCAGACTTGTAACATTCATAAACATCGGACCATCCGCTATTGTTTGGTAAAAAACTTTACAAGTATTACGACGTTTGTTCTATGCTGTATTTCTCAGCGACTCCCCGAGATACCACGAATGGATCTAACATCAGGAATTGCCTACGATTCTATGTCACTATAAATACTTGAGTTAACAGTCTTCTTTTGTCTTCACACCTCATCTTTTTCACCCCAATCACCATTCACATATCCTCACGATTCCTATAAGGAGACTGAAGGGAACCTTACTTTCTAGTCCCCGGCGTAGTCAGGAGAGACTGCCCGTCCGCCAGCATTAGTAGCTGATGGTATTGAAACACCCAAACGTTTTTCAGTTTTTTTTAACAGCAGCATTTCTATTGCATTCAAAGTAGATTAACCTGCAAGTATTTTAGTCTTTTGCAAACTTTTAAAACCACATGCTGCAGGGTGAGCAAAAAATCAGTATCATAACTACCTAATTGTATTGTACGGGATAATATATAACTAACCCCTTCATTTAATCGTTGTACTTAAAACTATAAGGGACATAGAGCCAAAATACAATTTTGCTAGAGCTGACCAAAATAGAATAAGAGATATCATGACTCATCAACACGCCTTTTCATGATGTACGAATTTGTGTTTAATACACCACCATAATAAGGATAAGTACATACAAAAGATATCAAATCAGAGTACTTTGATCTAATTGTTTAGATGAATCATTGTGTTTTTAATTAAATTTTCCTTTATTCCATTATCTTCAACAAGAAAAAGATTTTGCAAAAAGATAGAACATGTGCCTTTTTTATTTTTCCATTTTAAGCAATTGATCGATTTTAATTAAATATATCTACAAGTGTATATGTGACTTGTCTTGGCCGAGATAAGTTTCCTTCATATAAATTAAAACCGAAATATTCGAGCAGTACCTACAGTAGTTTGGATAGACTTCCAAGTTTAAAATGTTCCTTGTTGTCCTTTTTGGTCTTTTATGTACCTTAGCCCATGGTAAGTATTATTACAATTAATTTAATNCTTGTATGTACCTTAGCCCATGGCAAGTATTATTACAATTAATTTAATTCATTATAAAAGTATTTGTCCCTTTTATATTAATGTGTTTTAATAACTGTATAGGGCTACCGAATGTAGTAAAGGTAGACTCACTTCGTTCGGTTTATGCAAAGGATTTAGAAACCCTGCCATCCGACAGTGACGACACCAGGATAACAACAAGTGAGAACGCTTTCGAAAACCAATTCCCTTACCAGGTTTCCATTGAGTGGGGTGACAATGAAACCCCCAGACACTTTTGCGGTGGTAGCATCATTTCAGAATCGGTAGTACTCACGGCCGCCCAATGTCATTATGACTATGGTACCTATTCCATCGTTGCTGGAATTTTCAATCGAGTCAGACAAAGCGAATCTGCTCAAAGGCGAGGTGTCGACAGATTTGTCATTCACGAAAGGTTTTCTGGGTAACTAAATAATTACGGACCTTTATCGATTACGCTTTTTAATTAATTTCATTTTGTTCGCCCTTCAACAGTAGAAGAGGCATATATGACATTGCCTTAATAAAGGTGGACTCACCCTTCGTGTTTACTTCTTCCGTTCAAGCTGTTCAACTTCCTAAACAAGGAGTCACTCCTTCTGGAATTGGGATCATTAGTGGATGGGGAAGGACGTTTTATAATTCTGTTCGCCCAGACGTTCTGACATACGCCGCCGTACGAATTATATCTAACAGGGGTTAGTGGAACCCTCACTTTAAACTATACAGTGATCATTACTAATCTATAAAAAATCTCTTTCTCTAGATTGCGCTCAAACGTTGATCAGTGTTGTTGGATCTTCCAGACCTTTAGACGATACCCAATTTTGTTCCAGTCCTACTGTGACTGGTAGAACAGGAAGGACGTCAGTTTGCGATGGTGACTTCGGTGGCCCATTTGTCCAAGGCTTTGTCCAAGTGGGTATTATCTCTTGGGGTATAACACCATGTGGCACTACTATTTCGCCATCCGTTTACGTACAAGTTTCCCTTTATGTGGATTGGATTAAAGATAAACTTGCACAGTTGTGAGATCTGTTGCTCACATAACTATTTAAATAAATCTGTACCCAAACAGATGTATTCAATAAAATTGCTCAGAAATAAATAACGTCTGTTCATTTAAACAATCGATTACGCATTTTTATGTGATTAATTTAACTTCCCCGCCAACCTTTCGCAAATTCTGACTAATACGACAACCGTAATATAAGCTGAATCGAAGTTCTTTGGACTTTCAGTACAGTTCCAGCTGACTAAATGTTGCGCACAGAATTTAAGCATTGCAGTGATAGGTCCTTGAACTAATTAGAATCCATAAACAGTTATATGCACCAGCAGGAGCTACCGCTTAATTTCACCAATTTCTTGGCTAAAGATCAGATGTTTAACCAAAATCATCACCCTAACCCTACTGAAAAAGGTCTAAACGAAAAGATCATCTCAAGCACTACAACAGCCTACTATCAAAAACAGCAGCATTACTATTGCATTCAAAGTAGATTAACCTGCAAGTATTTTAGTCTTTTGCAAACTTTTAAAACCATATGCTGCAATTTTATTGTACGGGATAATATATAACTAACCCCTTCATTTCATCATTACAACTAGAAGGGACATAGAGCCAAAATACAATTTTGCTAGAGGTGACCAAAATAGAATGTTGGTATTATATCCGTGGTATCTCCAAGAATAACTTTCGATGTAAAAAGAATTTTATTTTGTAAAAAGTTACAAAATTAGTTTACAACAAAATAACTGTCNTCTGGGCCCATAACCTGTTGGTATTATATCCGTGGTATCTCCAAGAATAACTTTCGATGTAAAAAGAATTTTATTTTGTAAAAAGTTACAAAATTAGTTTACAACAAAATAACTGTCGAATCAAGAAAAAATACATTCCGTCTAGTTTCTAAGTAAACATTAACAACTGCCAAAAAACAATTTCACACAATACTTGATTAATAGTAACAACATTTTTAGATTAGGCAGAATTGACATGTGACAATTTAGAAGAGAATTACTAAATTTAAACAATTCTTTGATTTATCTCAACATAGAATAACAGACATCATGACTCAACAACACGCGTTTTCTTAATAATGATAAGTACCTACAAAAATATCAAATCACAGTACTTTGATCTAATTGCTTAGATGAATCATTGTGTTTTTAATTAATTTTTCCTTCATTCCATTATCTTCAACAAGAAAAAGATTTTACAAAAAGATAGAACATCGATTTTAATTAAATATATCTACAAGTGTTTATGTGACATGTCTTGGCCGAGATAAGTTTCCTTCTTATAAATTAAAGCCGAAAGATTCGAGCAGTACCTGCAGTAGTTTGGATAGATTTCCAAGTTTACAATGAAGTTCCTTGTTGTCCTTTTTGGCCTTGTATGTGCCTTGGCCCATGGTAAGTATTACTACAATTAATTTAATTCATTATTCAAGTATTTGTCCTTTTATTATTCATTTTATTTAATAACTGAATAGGGTTACCGAACGTAGTAAAGGTAGACTCACTCCATCCGGCTTATGCAAATGATTTAGAAACCCTGCCATCCGACAGTGAGGACACCAGGATAACCAACAGTGAGGACGCTTTCGTCGATGAATTCCCTTATCAGGTTTCCATTGAGTGGGGTGACAATGAACCGACCGAACACTTCTGCGGTGGTAGCATCATTTCAGAATCGGTGGTACTCACGGCTGCCCAATGTCGTTATGACTACGGTACCTATTCCATCGTTGCTGGAATTTTCAATCGAGTTAGAAAGGGCGTATCTGCTCAAAGGCGAGGTGTCGACAAATTTGTCATTCACGAAAAGTATTCCAAGTAATTAATTAACTACGGAACTTTATCGATTACGTTTTTTAATTAATTTCATTTTGTTCACCCTTCAACAGTAGAGTAGGCCTGTATGACATTGCCCTAATAAAGGTGGACTCACCCTTCGTGTTTACTTCTTCCGTTCAGCCTGTTCAACTTCCTAAACGAGGACTCAATCCTTCTGGAATTGGCATCATTAGTGGATGGGGAAGGACGTTTTATAATTCTGTTCGCCCAGACGTTCTGACATACGCCGCCGTACGAATTATATCTAACAGGGGTTAGTGGAACCCTCACTTCAAATTTGTACATTCATAACCATACAGTAATTATTACTAATCAACAAAAATATCTTTCTTTAGATTGCGCTCAAACATTGATCAGTTATGTCGGATCTTCCAGTCCTTTGGACGATACCCAATTTTGTACCAGTGCTACTGAGTCTGATGGAAATGAAAAGACGTCAGTTTGCGATGGTGACATCGGTGGTCCATTTGTCCAAGGCTATGTCCAAGTGGGTATTATCTCTTGGGGTATCACACCATGCGGCACTACTAGAACACCATCCGTTTACGTAAAACTTTCCCTCTATGTGGATTGGATTAACGCTCAACTTGCACAGTTGTGAAATATGCTGCTCCTTTGACTATTAAACTAAGACTAAGAAATAAATAGCGTCTGTTCATTTAAACAACCTTTTACTCATAAAACAAACAGAATAGCTCAAAACCCCAACGCCAAAACACGACACTGTAGTTGTCCGAAGCACTTTTCGGTAACAAAGTTACCTTCTTCAGGGACTGAAGTAAACTCTTTTACTAAGGTAAAGAAGGTAACTTTGTTACCGAAAAGTGCTTCGGACAACTACAGTGTCGTGTTTTGGCGTTGGGGTTTTGAGCTATTCTGTTTGTTCTACAACAACCGCCAAAGTTTTTTTCCAATCTTCATACTTTTACTCATGTTTATGTTATTAATTTAACTCCCCCTGCCCAACCTTTCGCGAATTCTGGCTAATACAACGACCGTAAAGGAGGGGTTCTAGAGTTGTGAAATTGTGACTGTGAAGGACTGCATGTGTGTCGTGGATGTACTTAAATCATCCGTATACAAAAATACGTAAATTACTGAAATCATTGAGTTTTTATTTTTAAATTAAAATTCCTACTTGAGTGGATAACATTTTTTGACTAGGTAAATCTGGCTTTTGGTTATGATAAGATAAAAGTTTACGCAACAACAATATAGCGTGACACGTAATAATCAACTTTTACTAATAATAAGTTTTCCGCTAACTGTATTCATTAACGAAAATATTCGTTCTGTTTCGTTTCCAGAAAACAAAAAAGTATTGGTTCTTCGCCAGGCAATTTTTCAATTGTATTTCGTCTAAAATTTTGGAGCAAGTTCTTTTACTTCCTTTTGGTAATACATTACTTAGAGTGGGAAATTCATGAATGAATTTAACAGTACATACAGAAATGCCAGGCATATGGGACGCAGACGTTTTGCAGGAATATTTTATTAATTATTGCAGTGAGGGATTACCCTTGTCCTTACAGAAGGGTCCCCAGAATTCTGCATGGTTGAAAGGTTTTATTAAAAGAAAGCATACGTATTTTATTTTTGAAACGAATTTTTGGGTTGTTGGGAAACGTTATCATGTAGAAAAAAACGAGACATTTTACACAATCAATCAAATGTTAATCAAAAGTATCTACAAGTATGAGTCGTTTGTACTTAAACTGACAATGAGATTAGTTTTCTTCATATAAATAAGAGCCGAGAGATTCAAGTTGCACAGTGATTTTATTGAATATCATTGGATGCATTGACAATTTCAGAATGAAGTTACTCGTTGTTCTTTTAGGCCTTCTTTGTACCTCGGTGCATGGTAAGTTTCATTACAATAATTTATGTAGGTTCGTTCTTTCTTATGATTAATACGTTTTCAGGGGCACCAAACCTATCAGAAAAGGTACATTCACCCCATCCAGCTTACGTAAAAGATATAGAAATCTTACCATCCGACGATACCAGGATAACACAAGGTGAACGTGCTTTTAGAGACCAATTTCCTTACCAGGTTTCCATAGAGTGGGGTAACAATCAGTCACCCACCCACCTCTGCGGTGGTAGTCTCATTACGGAATCGGTGGTACTCACGTCTGCTAGTTGTATCAGAAACTACGGTACCTATATCATCGCTGCTGGAATCCTCAATCGAGGCGAAAATAGCTCATCTGCTCAAAGACGAAATGTTGACAGTATTGTCGTTCACGAAAATTGGCCCGGGTAATTAATAAATTACGATCTTCTTCGATAATGCTTCGTATAATACCATTTTCTTCGCTTTTCAGCGAAGGCCCGGCTCCATTTGATATTGCCCTAATAAAGGTAGCCTCGCCCTTCATCTTGACCTCTTCCGTCCGGGTTGTTGGACTACCTGCCCAAGGTGTCGTTCCTTCTGGAAGCGCCGTTCTTTCTGGATGGGGAAGGACGTTTTATAATTCTGTTCTCCCAACCGTCCTGCAACACGCCTATCTACAAATCCTACCAAATAACGGTTAGTGGAATATCTAGTTCTGAATGTTACAAACACGAAATAACTACAGTAATTATTACTGATCAAAAAAATGTCTTTCTCTGTAGAGTGCGCCCGAAGTTTAATCAATCAACTGGGATATTCCGATCCTTTGGACGATACCCAAATTTGTACAAGCGCACGCGTTTCTGATCAAACAAAAAGGGTGTCCGTTTGCCGTGGTGACTCTGGTAGCCCATTGGTCCAAGGCTATGTTCAAGTGGGTATCGTCTCTTGGGGTTTAACACCATGCGGCACCACCTTTGCCCCATCTGTCTACACAAGAGTTTCTACCTATTCTGACTGGATTGACGATAAACTTGAGCAGTTACGGTCTGCCGTTCCTTCGGGCATCGACAATGAATAAATAAAATTACTTACAAATAAATAACGTCTTTTATTTGAAAATTTATTATTTACCAATTCATATACGCTTCGTTTCCATTTTCTATAATTTGACCAATAGATTTCACATCCTTTGCGAGTCATCAATATGTATCTATTATTGAATCGGTGGAAGTCATAACAGTCAGTGTCAGGAATTGTGCGGGAGTATTTGTTGAAAGTCATCTGCAAATCTGTTGGCTGGGGTTTTTGGAAAATGGTATAGTACGGGGATGTGGTTTGCATCACGTTTATCAAAACAGTAAAGGAATGGGATGAGAAGTATTCCGAAAATCTGTGTTCTCTTTAAGACTAAAATTATTTGGGAAAAGATCTGATGCTGCTCTGATTCGACTCTAAAAGCCGTTATCGGTTGGAGTTACTTCCTAACGTTTCTCTAGCACGAGTGGCGAGCTTCTTTAGAAGTCCTTCCATCTCCGATTCATCCAAGATCCAGACAACGGCTTTTAGTCAGAATCAGGACAGCATCAGATCACCAACTGGCTGCGAAAGCCTTTACTAATTCATGGAATTGCGTTTGATGTTATGAAGTTGTATATTGTAGGGACTTGGTCCTTGTTGGAAATTATTTCGGTACAGAATTACTGATTTGCATTTTGGTTTTTGAAATAGTTAAGGTAGACACAAACAAAGACAGTGACTTTCGGATTTTCTGAGCGTTTCCCTTTACCGTGGTTGGTAGGCTAGTATTCCTGCAAATAGGTGATGCATATGTGATGAGTGGTCTTATCAAAAGTTTGTGGCATTTACATTTTGAACTAGGGGACAACGTTTTATTAAAAAGGTTCTTGTGTTGGCTTTAAACGTTGCTTTTGATATGTTCAACTGGTGAAGTGTATGAGGAGTAAGTTTCAGAAGGTAGTCCAATAATTAGTACTGTATAACAATCCTCAAATGCTCCATGTCTCTTCTTCAAAATTCTCGGTCCGCGACCTTTTCGTTGGAACCAAAACTACATAAAACAAGTACCAAGAATATTTACTACTAGATAGCCCTTATTTTTAAAATAGGGGGATTGGTTTCGTCCCTCCACTCCCTCGGTTATTTAAAACAATTTGCTAGAGTATATTTGAAATTCCTCAAAACCGTAACATTATTAGAATTAGATTACCTAATTATAAACGTTTAAATAACAGACGTTATTTATTTGTAAGTGATTTTGTTTATTGTTTCGTTTTGAGTACAATATTATGAATGTATATATTTAAACGGTTGAAGGAGCGGCAGAGCTCAACTCTGCAAGTCTATCGTTAATCCAGTCAGAATAGGTAGAAACTCTTGTGTAGACAGATGGAGCGTAAGTGGTGCCACATGGTGTGATACCCCAAGAGACAATACCCACCTGAACATACCCTTGGACCAATGGACTACCAGAATCACCACTGCAAACTGATACCCTTCCTGTTTGACCAGTAACGCGTGCACTGGTACAAATTTGGGTATCGTCCAAAGCACTGGTATATCCCAACACGTTGATCAAATTTTGAGCGCATTCTACAGAGAAAGATTTTTGTATCAGCAATAATTACTGCAGTTAGAATTGGGTATTTCACTAACCGTTGTTTGTTATGATTCGTAGATTTGCGTATTGCAAGACGGTTGGGAGAACAGAATTATAAAACGTTCTGCCCCATCCAGAAACGATGCCAGTTCCAGAGGGAACGATACCCTGACTAGGAATTCCAACAGTTTGAACGGAAGAAGTCAAAGTGAAAGGTGAGACTGCTTTTACGAGGGCAATGTCATATGGAGCCGGGCCTTCGCTACAAAGAGAAAAAAATAAAAATGAATAAAAACCACAACCAATAAAGATCGTGATTAATTAATTACCCAGGCCAGTTTTCGTGAACTACAATGGTGTCAACGCTTCGTCTTTGAGATGTTGCAGTAGTTTCGCCTCGATTAAGAAGTCCAGCAGCTATCGTATACGTACCATAACTTTCAATACAATGGGCAGCCGTGAGTACCACCGATTCTGAAATGAGACTGCCACCGCAGAGATGGGAGGGCGATTCAAGATAACCCCATTCTAGAGAAACCTGGTAAGGGAATTGGTCTCTAAATGCACGATCACTGTTTGTTATCCTGGTATTGTCAGATGGTATGATTTCTATATCTTTTGAGAAAGCTGGACGGGGCGAATCTACCACCTTCTCTACGTTTGGTGCCCCTATTCAAATATTAAAACGCATTAATAGATGTAGAACGAACAAACAGCTAAATATATAATTGAATAAATTGAAGTAAAAAACTCACCATGGGCTAAGGCGCAGACAAGGCCTAATAGAACAACGAGGAATTTCATTGTAAAAGCTCGTCAAATGGATCCAACCAAATCACTGTGCAGCCGGAAGAGTCCGGTTCTTATTTATATGAACGAAAGTAATCTCTAAGTGCAAGACAAATTGTAAGCCACTTACAGATATCCATATTTGATTAACGTTAGATTAATTATTTATCTGAAATGCACTTTTGCCTCACTATTTCTGCATAGTAAGCTTTCTCAACAACCGGAAACGTCGTTTGAAAAGTAAAATACTTGTGCAATAGAAGATTTTTTGTAAAATTTTTCTGTGGCTGAAAATAATAGAATGACTGATATATTTAATTAAAAAATCTCAATGACTCTTGTAAACAAATACGTTGAAGTACTACCGGCTGGTAATATTAATTGCTCATTCAATTATCTTCAACTAAAGAAAAAGTTTACAAAAATATCTATCGCACACGCACTTTACTTTTGAAATGATGTTTCCGGTTATTGAGACACCTTAGCGTACATAGATAAAAGGGGATGAAGTTCATTTTAGATAACTAATCGAATATTAATCAAATATGTGCACTCATATAGATAAGAGTTGAAAACTTCAGGTTGCACAGTGGTTTGATGCGCTTTCAGAATGCAATTTCTAGTGATACTGTTAGGACTTGTATGTGCCTTGGCCCATGGTGAGTTTTTTCTTCAATTAATTAAATTGTATATACTTTCAGCTGTTAGTTATTTCTACATATATTAATGCGTTTTAATGTTTGAGTAGGGGCACCAAACGTAGAAAAGGTGAATTCACCCCGTCCATCTTTCTCAAAAGATAAAGAATTCATACCATCTGGCAATAGCAGGATAACAAACAGTGACCAATTCCCTTACCAGATTTATTTCTATAAAGTGGGGTAACAATCAATCGCTCATCCATCTCTGAGGTGGTAGTCTCATTTCAGAATCGGTGGTACTCACGGCTGCCCATTGTATCTATGACTACGGTACAAATATCATTGCTGCTGACGTCCTTAATCGGGGCGAAAATACTTCAACTTCTCAAAGACGAAGTGTTGAAACCATTGTAATTCACGAAAACTGGCCTGGGTACTTAATAAATTACGATCTTTATCGATGGTGCTTCGTACAATTTCAGCTCCATTTGACATTGCCCTAATAAAGTTAGTCTCACCCTTCATCTTGACCTCCTCCGTTCGGGTTGTTGAACTTCCTGCCCAAGGTGTCATTCCTTCTGGTCTGGCGTTACTGGGCAAACAGGAAGGGGATCAGTTTTGTCGTAGAGATTCTGGTAGCCTCTTGGTTCAAGGGTATGTCCAAGTGGGTCTGGTTTCTTGGGGCATCCCGCCATGTAGCACCACTTACGCTCTATCTGTCTACACAAGAATTTCTAGCTATTCTGACTGGATTAACAACAGACTTGCAGAGTTAAGGTCTGCTCCTTCGACTGTCTAAATACATAAATATGTACCCAAAATGAAATACCGAATAAAATTACTTACAAATAAGTATATGATCTCTGCTATTTGAAAATCTACAATTAATCTAATCCTTAATAAGTGCCATGATCATCATCATCATCACCACCACCATCACATTCTCATAAGGTCGTCATACTGTTGAGAATAGTTATAAAAATAATGTTATTATTTTGAAAATGTTCAAATACAGTAGAACTTGGTTAATAGCAATTGAGATACATCATTTAAAATGGTGAAATTTTCGAGAATAGATTCAAAAATTAGACTGTGTAAGCTGTGAGGTAACGGTCGAAGTTGTCTTTCGTATCTCGCCTTTGATAATGTTCACCGCAATTGTGAACGGAACGTCATGCTTTTAAGTCCCGAAAACTTCGTTACATTGGATTGGATTGGAGACGGGATTGCAGAGTTTTGGACAAAACTTAGTTGGTGAGCTTACTCTAAAACACCCTGCAACATGTTAGGATTTCTCATGTGGTTTTCATTGCCCGCTCGCACCCTTGCATAAAAAAATATCGTTACCAAAATCACTTTATATCAATGAGTAATTAAATGCTACCCACTTCATAACTGTGAAGGGTGCAGTTGGTCGTTACCATACTGCACAATTCGACTAAAATTTCCCATGATGATTTGATGTCGAGTGAATTATAGTTCCTCCACAAAATAAACTTAAAAAACTCCATCGTCCTTCTTAAGATATGCAAAGTACCCAAAGCTTGACATCAAAACGATGTTATTTATTAATAATTTTGGTAATGCATTTATTAAGGGTCTTTTTATTTTAAAAGTTTATCAAAAAGCGAATCAAACGTCATGCTGTTATTTCTTCCTGTCACTGTCGCAATTATACATTTGTTATACATTTTTCTTTAGCAATTATCAATAATTTATTAATATTCAAAGTACCGCACACGAACTGATTTCATTTTCCATTTACACTAAACGTGGGGTAAGCACCTAATAGAAAACTTTTACTTTAAAAGCATACAATTAATTCTTACTTATTAATCTATATGAAGAGGTAAATTTTGTTTGTGTATACGAGGCCTACCCAAAAGTTCGAGGAATCAATGTTATACGCGCGAACAAATCATAGTGCGAAATTGCGTCGATAAATTGATAATATCTTGCTTCTAGAAGTCAGTGGATCGAACAGGTAAAGCATTACACTAGTGTTTCAAACGTACTGCCATTTCTATGATGGCTGTGGCCGAAGAGCAAAGAATTCATATCAAATTTCAATATTTTGGCTTAAATCAGAGAATTTTGAATGGTTCAAGAGAAGACAATGAACGATTCGGCACGTCTTCACCTCGCATCACTTCAGACAATTATCAATTATCCTTCAGGGTTGAAAACAAACCGTCAAGGTCAAAACTGAAGCTAAAGGAATGCCGTGTGGGACTTGGCAGCGAATTTTGCCCGGCCTCAATGTGGGTGAATGCTGATCGTTCATGGAATTGTTCATTAGGGGTTTGGACCAGCAGTTGAGGGTAAATAGCCGACGTAATGAAAATGCTGAAAAACAAAAACTGGCTTGTGCATCACGACACTGCACCTTCTCAGAAAATAATCATGGTGACATGAACGTTCTTCGCCAAAACCAACGTGCCTGTTGTGGATTATTTAGCCTACTCACTCGACCTAATACCGTGTGACCATCTGATATTTTTAAAAATTAATATTTCGAGGAGTGTTACCAGCAGTGGAAGAAACTCTGGCATACTGTGTAGAAGTACATACGTACTTTTGCAGTTTTCTAACGGTACTTGGAACTTTTGGATAGATCCTCGTATGTAATCTTTGGAACGCAATCTAAACATTCTTTGACTAATATTAAGCTACACTATATTTTATTTAGACGCGTTTGTCAAATTTCTTTGCACATCAAAGTACAATTGCTTCAATTTAAAATTATTCGTTTTAAAATTATTGTTTGTTTGACGACCATTTCATTGGCTTCTGATCACCGATAGCAACTGTGAGTTTACAATTCAATATTGAAAAGTTTTGTTATAGACATATGCATGTAGGCACGTTTCCACTAAGCCCACGCACGTAAATAGTAACAGACACGAGGGAGGCTTTTGTGTGGGGGGTTGAAACGTCTAGTCAGTCCATCGTGGAGATTGCTGTTTGAAATATTTCGTGATGTATAGTAAAATAATTGTATTGTGTGCACTGTTATTGTACGATCTATTGCAAATACCCTTGCGGTTTATTGTCACCAGCATTTTAGAAGTTTCGAATAAGGTATTGTCAAAGTATTTTTTATTAATATTAGTGCATGTTTTAATGATTATTATAAAATGGTACTTTTTGAATGAACCTCATAATCAAAGGAATTAAATCACTGGGTATATTATATGTACAATTGATGATTAACCGGATGGTATCAGCCACCAACTGAATCTAGTTTTATTTATAAACACATCAATAAGGGAATTCAAAATTAATTACACAGAAATTTCCGATATCGTCAACGAAACAACGGGCGGCTTTTTACGAAGACTGCTGCACGGAAGTTTTGTTTCTTTAAAATACATATTCTATTAGCACACAAACAACAGCATCACACGAAGTATAAAATTTGTAAAAATAGATATTGTTTTAGAATATACTGCTACATCAATAATAACGATAAAATGTCTGTCGTAAGTGATTGTGTAGAGGAAAATAATGGTAAAAGGAGAGCGACTTTTTTCAAGTAGACACAATGGATAAATATGAACAAATATCAATAGTGGGTGAGGGATCGTATGGTATTGTTATTAAATGTAAACACAAGGAAACGCAACAAACAGTAGCTATTAAGAAATTTTTAGAAACGGAAGAAGACGCCGCCATAAGAAAAATGGCACTTCGCGAAATACGGATGCTTAAGGTTTTTATATTATTTCTTAAATTACATATTATTTACGAATTAACGTTTGTGGAATGTGCACGAATTTTCAGAGGCTCAAACATATAAACTTGGTTACGATGATCGAAGTATTTAGGTTTAGAAAAAGATTTTATTTGGTATTTGAGTACTTAGAAGGGACCGTTTTAGACGAATTAGAAAAATTGCCAAATGGTTTAGGTGACGATCGTGTTCGTGAACGAATTTTTCAAGTGTTGAAAGGAATTCAGTTTCTTCACCGTAACAATGTAAGTTAAATCTAAACCAGTTATACCATAAACTACTATAAAAATACTGTAAAAAAAACATTTTAGGTGATTCATAGAGACATTAAACCTGAAAACGTGTTAGTGTCGTCTCTGGGTGTTGTAAAATTGTGCGATTTTGGTTTTGCTCGATTAATAAGTTGTACTGGTGAGATTTGTACAGAGTATGTAGCGACCAGATGGTACAGGGCCCCAGAATTGCTGGTGGGGGAACAAATCTACGGTCCAGCTATCGACATCTGGGCCGTTGGTTGCCTTTTTGCCGAAATGATGACCGGAAATGCCCTGTTTCCCGGAGAAAGTGACATTGATCAACTCTATTTGATAGTAAAACTAATTGGTAAGAAAAATTCTTAGATCAATAACAACAATAAGAAAATTGTTTGTTGAGTTCTTGAAGTATAGCTTTTCTATAACGTGTCATTCTGTAGTCATCTTTTTATCCACCCCCAAATGGCATGGTCCATTACAGCTACATCAGCATCCATTTTTCTTGTGCTTATTGAAAATGTGCCCATAAATTCCTTGGTCTTCCCAGAAACATGTGGCTTCTAGCATTCTCCAAAACATTTTTAATATACGTACACATGTAATAATGAAAAGGAGTTTTTCTATTATCAGAGACGTCTAACAAATTGAATCATAAATTAACATCTCTTGCTGTATAAAAAAATATAACTTAAAGATGTAAATTCATCAATCTACTTCAATGAAGCCGGAATTATAGCCTTTGTTTTAAGTTGTCCGGCACCTTCATCAAAATTTTTTAATAAATAAACTTTGTATGTAGGTAGACCATGTTCAAAACATCAGAATCTAATTTCGAGAAACATCAGTCTCAAAAATATAACGAAATCAGTAAATGACTCGTGCGGTTTATATCGCGCTTTCTCAGACTGGTCTGATTCTACCATCAACTTCTTGGTGCAAACGCTGAAGATGAATCCTGACGAAAGACTCACTTCTAACGAACTACTGAATCACGATTATTTCGTCAAGGACAATTTTCCAGAAAAATTCTTCCCCATTCTGAAGGAACGTATCGAAACGGAGCTCAGTCAAAATCCCCTCCTTTGGAAATATAAAAACGACATTCTGTCCTCTTCCGATCAAAAACTGGAAGACTTAAAACTCAGCTCGTCGCAGTCGAATGCTCAGAAATGGAAAATTAATTTCAACGAGAGTCAAAGTATCAAAAGAAAACTGAGCGGCGACGAAGTTGTTCTACCAGACTACAATAACAAATTAAATTCTGTCAAGCAACAGTACACATCGTCATCAGTTGTACTAAAAAGGACAGCTAATGGCAAATGTAATAATCATAATAACGACGTTTTGTCTATTACAACATCTTCGCAATCGCA
This sequence comes from Agrilus planipennis, assembly GCF_000699045.2. Classification (NCBI taxonomy): domain Eukaryota; kingdom Metazoa; phylum Arthropoda; class Insecta; order Coleoptera; family Buprestidae; genus Agrilus; species Agrilus planipennis. The sequence continues at coordinate 117,034 of NW_020442461.1, read as the reverse complement.
AATGTTTCGTAAAACTTTGGAGAGTCTTTCTAAAGCAAGCCAGAAATCGAGAAATCAGAGTCAAACAGAAACACAAATAAAATCGAGCAATAACGGGAAAATGTGTTTGGAAAAGGAAGGCAATTTTAAGAAAAGCAGTCTTCTTTTCCTTCACTCCAAATTTAATGAAAACAATAATAGCGTGTCATCATTAAGACCATCAAACATTAGCCGAAATAATAATCAGCAATTTCAGAAAAATGCCGGATTTGAAAACTTAAAAACTTCGTACTTAACGAGTTACAACATCCAGAAGAATGACCAGTGTATCTTACCTGATATTCCCGGAGGTATTTCACAAGTAAATTGTAATATTCTTTAATAGTGATTGTTTATTTTTTTGTAGCGACACCTTCCTCAAATTCGAGGAAACGTTTCTTACCGAACATATCGAATGTTGTTTCTCAAACCCAAAATGTAACACCGGTATGTTAATAAATTACATATTATAAAATTATTGAGAGATTGCCTTCGCGTCATTGACACGATCGCCTGTCCGAATCAATTGAAAAGTGATGAGTTCTGTTAGGGGCAGTTTAGAATCTCATGAACGTTGGGTTGGGTTGCGCGATGGCAAAACAGAAGTCGCTTCATCGATTGCATTGTATAGAAAGGCACATCATTTACAGTCCGCTCAATGTTTTTGTAATGTACAATACGTGAAGGCGCATGAGATTTTGAACCAGCTCTACATTGAATTCACTTCTAATACACTTAGAAACTAATACTAGGCATAGCATACAACATTTTACGTACGTGTCTGATTCATTGGTCCACATGCAATCTCTCAAGTATGTTAGTTTATGTCAGTCATCATTGCTATTTCTTACAGTTGTCAACTTCACAAAAATCATCCCCATCAAGAAATATAGGGAACTATCCTTATTCGTAATGATGGTGTTCTTATAATTGAATAAATATTTTTATGTATATAAATGCATGTATTTACCTACATTATTAGTCAGTTTAAGGAATATGTTTGTGCATATTTTTTATACAAACATTTATTAGTCGAACCTCTTGGATTGAATAAAGATGTCTTGAAAAAAATAAAAAGAAAACAAAAAATTATTTTATTATTTATATTGTAGGAATATCGTTACAAAAAAGCAAAACGAAAATATGAACATGTTGCAAAACAAAAGTTTCGATTGGTCCGGATTGAAAAAAAATGAAGAAAAACAAAACGAAGATACATAATTTTTTGTAATCACAGTGTCCATATTACATCAATTTTTATACTGATTTTGTGCCCTAATAATAATTGTATACGAACGAAGCCATAATTATTTATTATCACTTGCTAAGTATAAACAAAGTAACTCTCGGATAACTTTAACACGATGCGACGTTATTATCAGGGGCGTACTTAGGATGCTAAGCTGCTACTTGTGGATACCAAAGTGCAAGATAAAAACAATTTAATTGTTTATTTATTATAAAAATATTAACTAGCAATTAAGAGCGACAAGCGGTTAACATTTCTAGTACATTATCAGTATTTCGTTTGCAAACATAAATCAATTTTTCTCCTTCTGTTAACGGATGGATGTAATGATATTTCACTAAATCACCTAGAACAAAAGTTAAATTAATTACATACTAATTTACTTAAAACATGAATTTCATTACCCAAGGAGTCATGGTCGATATGATTTTTTCCCAAGAATCGATATTTTTCTTTGGAACTTATCAAGTAATGTTTGCATTTATCAACAGCTCTGTAAGATAGTGCATAGCCCCAGATACGTTCTGAAAGACGAATCAAAAAAGAGCCCTCGGGTTGATCATTCAGAATTTTTTCTGCTTCATTTCTCGTGATTAATCCTAAACAAACACATCCAATTATGTTCAAGTACGTCTCGTTAATTTATTAAATTATATTTTACAGAGCAATAAAATTTAGGAGTGCCCATAAAATGCACTTTTATGATACACGAGCATAGTCTCTTTATTGTATTTGTTTCATGACGATCCTTCAAATTTTATCAATGTTGGACCAGCAGCAAATGTCTTGGTTCGTATTGGTGCCGAAAAGGAAGGAAGAGGTGTGAGATTTTGCGAGAAAAAGAAGCATTTAAAGGAGCCGGGGAAGAACCGAAGGAGAGGGAGGATGCAGTCATTCGCGAGGTACGCATAGGGGTGTGAAGATGTGGCCATTCTATAAAAGAGGGGAACGTATTCACTCGTACAACACAGTCATCTAAAGGGGGCGGGGTGATGAATGTGCACCAGCCACTTTTGCGGACAGACACTGTAAAGTGGGGGAGGATGCAACCACTCGCGCGGTGTGCACAGGGGTGTGAAAGTGCACCCGCTCACGTTATACAGGCATTCCAAATAGAGGGAGAATGCAACCACTCGTATGGCACAGTCATCTAAAGGGGGGCGATGAATGTGCAGCAGCCACTTTTGCGAATATTCACTGCAAAGAGGGGGGAGATGCAGCCATCCATGCGGTAGGCAGAGAGGTGTGAATTTACGACCATTGACGTGGAATAGGCCTTCAAAATATAGGGGGAGTGCAACCACTCGTATGGCACAGTCATCTAAAGGGGGGCGATGAATGTGCAGCAGCCACTTTTGCGAACATTCACTGCAAAGAGGGGGGAGATGCAGCCATCCGTGCGGTAGGCAGAGAGGTGTGAATTTACGACCATTGACGTGGAATAGGCCTTCAAAATATAGGGGGAGTGCAACCACTCGTACGATACAGTTTCCCGAAGGAGGGGGAAGGGAAAGGTGACCAATTTTGCAGGCAGGCACCGGAATGAAGGGGTGGATGCAGTCATTCGCGCGGTATCCATAGGGGTGTGAAGATGTGGCCACTCGCGTGATAGAGACATCTATAAAAGAGGCGAACGTACTCACTCGTACGACACAGTCATCTAAAGGAGGGGAGGGAGATGAATGTTCATCAGCCACTTTTGCGGACAGACACTATAATGTGGGGAAGGATGAAACCACTCGTGCGGTGTGCAGAGGGGTGTGAAAATGCACCCGCTCACGTTATACAGGCATTCCGAATAGAGGGAGAATGCAACCACTTGCAGTCACTAATACAAACAAAACAACGTCTTCCTTAAAAAAATAAACGTACCGTGAAAGCTTACCGTGAAACCAAGGTTCGTAATTGCCTTGCTCGTCAAGTCCAGCTTTATTATTCTTCCGTTCCATGTTAATATACCACTGTATAACTGCATCCTTGTTGGGTGGAACGGCCGAATTGAATTCCCCATACACGACGATATTATCTAAATTTGATGACGTACGTTTGTATGTTTCCCTTGCTTTACGAGCAATTTGTCGAATTTGTTCTTCTGCTTCTTTTGCTTTTCTTTCTGAAATACACACCCGAATTTGATAATTTATTAAGTAAATTATAACACAGTGTTGATGTAGGTACCTTGTTCTTGCCACAAAGGTTCGTGTTTCTTCTCAGCTTCTTCTGCTTCTTTCGCCGTTTCCATTCGTCTCTTTTGGATTTTGTGGTATATTTCATTCGTTCTCGATTCTCGTAATCCTTTCTCCCAAACAGTTATCTTATCTTTTACTTTTTGATTACTCAAATCCCCTGACAGTCTTTTTTGAAGCAGAATTTCTTTCGATCCCACCGTATTGTACTTTTTACTTTGGAATTTTTTATTGTAATCGTCCGATTTTCCCCTAAGTTCGTCTACAGAGCAGTAAATGTCAAATTGCGAGTTATCTTCTGCTTTTTCATTATCCTTATCTATTACGTCTATGTCGTCAATTTTTGAATTTAATCTTATATAATCCGACAGTATTTGCGCTTCCATTTGCTTTCGAAGTTCGACTGTTTCTTGTTCTGCCAACTGACGAGCTTTTTCGATCGCTTCTTCTCTAAGGATTTCATCTATGCTTTTGTCATTTTCATGTTCGCCCATCACCCAAACCCACGGCTCACCATCAGCCCCATGCATGAAAGACACCGACTTACTATTTCTTGGTAATGCAGACTTCTTTTTAGCAGTATTTTCCTCTTCCTGGTTTGTTTCTTCCTCCCACAGTTTCCATCTTCTCACTTGTTCTTCGCGCATCTTACAGAATAAAGTTTGCTTCTGTTCCTCGTCCAGTCCCGCAAGAATTTCGGGATCGACCCACATATCCCTCAGAATTTGCTGCAGCATTATTGCAGGTGCTGATAAATAATTAAAAAAGTATGTACAGTATTTTATTTACTTGACTGCTTTTAATTTTTGCACACATTGTGTTTATCAGTTGATTAAGCAACTGTGAAAGCGAATAAAATAATTGATCTTGCACGGTTTTGACTCAAAAAAAAAAATTGGATCCTATTTCGCTACTACTATTTCGGAAACAATTATGTAAATAATCGTTTGCATGAATAATCAACATTACACGATGTGTAATTTACTTTTGTTTTTGTTTTCGGTTGGATAATTAATAATAAATACAACATACGCTATAACTAAACGGAAGGTAGTAGTAAGTAGGCTGTGTAAATTTCTTTTTCTCTNTCTTGCACGGTTTTGACTCAAAAAAAAAAATTGGATCCTATTTCGCTACTACTATTTCGGAAACAATTATGTAAATAATCGTTTGCATGAATAATCAACATTACACGATGTGTAATTTACTTTTGTTTTTGTTTTCGGTTGGATAATTAATAATAAATACAACATACGCTATAACTAAACGGAAGGTAGTAGTAAGTAGGCTGTGTAAATTTCTTTTTCTCTTTTGCTTTTCGGGAAACAAAATAAATTTTTTGTTATCAACACAATATAAATTTTATATCTATTAAATTGGGTTGCTGATTGTCTAGATATATTTCGCGACGGTTTATTATAAATAAAGAAAGACGGCAACGAAACGACGCATTTTACAGTTTTATTACTGTTATATGACACTGCAAATATCTCCTTTACTGTTACTTAATACATTTAAAGAATCTAGGTACAGTCATATACGCTTTAACACAAAATAATATTCTTTTACATGTACTATTACGTTATTACGTAAAACAAAAAACTGACAGATATATTGATTAAAAAAGAAAAACAATTGGACATTTAAATTTTAGTATACCTGCATATAAATTGTAATACGTATTAACAACAAATTGTTTTTTTATTTCAAGAATAATTCGTAGATGTGTACATCCAGTTATTACATCAGCGTTAAATTGTATGACATCATTTAAATAAAATTTCAGCCCGCGAGATCCGAGACGTGAATAATAAAATTGTTTATTGTTCGAATAGACACGAACATTATATCACACTATACTAACTACCTAGGCGCATCTCTTGTTTTATCGGAAATAAAAAGTTAAACAAACGTGAAAAATTTAATATACTATCTATTCAATTCCATTTCAGGCTAATTATAATGAAGATACAACATAAGCAGATAAAAATGAAAATTAATTATGTAATAACTTTTTTAATTAAAATGCCCGAAGTACAATGACCCTATAAATTTACAAAATAACACGATAGATATTTTGAAAAAGTGAACTATATGTATACATATATTTTTGAAGATATTCGTACTAAACATTGTCGAAATTGTTTATTAGTTACTGTTGGTTATCAAGTTATCATCAATAAAACTTGTGTACAGAATTATTAATACTAACTATGTATATTGTATAATATAACTAAGATAGTGCTTTTATCTTTTGAGGCGTGAAGCGGATTATTTTACGAATATTTTTTCAAAAAACAAATTTAAATTTGGTACCTACTTTTAATTTTAACGTAGGTAGATACAGTACATTAAAATATATATTAATAAGTGCATACCTCTCTATCATAAAATCCTTTCTTTCTCTCTATTATGCCGCACCCTGTAGTTGTACTTGGTTCACAAAAAATAATTTATTATTATTATAAGTCGCCTGCATAATAATATAAAAAACATTTTTTAAATCAATCTTTTGTTATACGAATATCTCATACACAACCACTGTTAGTAAAAACAAATTTATTTTTTATGTGGCGTCAGTAAAAAAGTAGAAGTTTAGCGCCCGGTTAATACACCACAAAGCACATATGTAAAGTTATGTACTGTATAATGTAATAAACAATGTTTTTTGAGATCGTCAAGATTCGAGAATACGATTATTTTACTCGGAGAACGAAAGAACACGATTTGGTGCTTAAGAGGGGACATAAAACAATATATTAACACTTTGTTTTTTACATTTATTCATTTATTTATTACATTTTACATGTGTGTACAAAGCAAGTTCAAATATGCAACATTTATATAAAATATTCTCAGAGGTTTCACTATTTATTTAAAAATTAAAGAATAAATAAAACAATAATTATAATTTTTTAAATATCTCTATTTCATCTCGTAAAAAAATTAAAATTAACACTATTGCTTTTGATTTTTTACACAATCGTACTTTTGTAAACTTTTTGTAGATATTCGTTAAGTATATCAGTGCCTATGTAGAGAAATATAATAATACCTAGTGCTTTAAATAAAAAAACACTTTTATCGACATATCAAATTATAAGTTAATTGTTTCATCGACATTGTCATTGGAATTGAATTCTGTTAAACAATTAGCTTATAAACATTTTGTTTATAGGTAATCCTAATGTATTTTATTGCACCTTCTTCTTCATTAGGTGTCGACGTGTCGGAAGTTTATTATCAATATTAAATTGCAATATTATGGTAAATAATTTTTCACAATCCAATCATTTCAAAAATTCATAATGTTTAGAGTCAAAGCAAAGCAAATAGTTTCTAATGTTTCCAAAATGTGGAAATGTATGAATAATTTCAATCAAATAAATTCAAGACACCTTTCTAAGGGGTAAGTACTATTAATAATAATAGTTTATATATTATATTTAACTTAAAGTCATTAAATAAGATGAAATTTAAAACTTCCAATGTAATAATAATATTTGTCGAACGCTGAACATATATAAACTATATTAAAGTTAAATAAAATAAAAGTAAGTATTTGCGTAAAGTTGCGCATGTTTGTAATGATTAAGTACATCCAGCTTCCGCAACGTCCGCTCTCAAACTGACGCGCAAATGCGCGCAAAAAGAAATGGCCGCGTTATCCCCACCACCTTCGTTCATCCCTCTAATCTTGATATAATTGAAACGTTCACGCATTTATCAATTTTTTATGTAATCTAAACTTAATTAAATACATATACAGTTAAAATAAATATACTTTTTGAAAAATTACAATTTCGCATTCTTTTCCAACCAAAGAGATCTTAGACCTGGCAACGCTGGTGTATACATACACTCTGAGCGCTGACATCTGTTTTTTTAAATTGGTATCATATCATTCATGAAAGATGTTATAACCTCAATTTAAATCTTGAAATGGAAAATTCACAGTAAGTAATAAACAATGATTTATAAAAATTGTAAAGCTAGGAATATATTAGATGTTATTACAATTTGATAATGACATTCTTTTAAATTAATAAAATAGACAAATTTGTCTTTTATTTAACATACCTACCCACATAGATGGGTGGTAAAAGTACAAAATTTTTAAATGTCGTTAAACAGCAATTTATTTGTCGTTTTAATACGTCTACAATTCATTGGGGGTATGTAAGCTAACACTTAAAACCATTAAATATTTAAACAATAATTTCTCATTGCATTTTTTTTAGAAACGAAGCAGTATTACTGGATGGTATTAAAACATCAAGAGAAATTCTGAATGAACTTAAGCAAGAAATTCAAGAATGGGTTGAGGGTGGTCATAGGGCCCCCAGTCTTGTAGCAATACTAGTTGGAAATGACCCTGCAAGTGAAACCTATGTCGGGAAGAAAATGGATGCTGCACAAAAAGTAGGCAAGTACATCTTATTATTAATTTTAGTTTGTTGAATAACATATTTAGTACTTGTAGTTCATGTACATGTGAAACTTTAATTAAAAGGAAATTCTGTTCTGTAGGAATCCAAAGCAAAACTGAAAGATTTTTGGATACTATTAATGAAGAATATTTAATAGAAAGGGTTACAGAACTGAACAAGAATCCAGATGTAGATGGAATTTTAGTCCAGTTGCCTTTGCCACCAAACATAAGTGAAGAAAGAGTAGTAAATACAGTTGCCCCTAATAAGGATGTAGACGGTTTTCACACAGAAAATTTGGGAAAATTAAGCAAAAACATGAACACATTAGTTCCCTGTACAGCTGCTGCTGTCATTGAAATAATTAAAAGGTTTCTGTGCTTGTTTACTTGTACCAAACCTTTAAAAAGAACTTTTTTAGGTATAAAATTGAAACTTTTGGCAAAAACGTAGTGGTTTGTGGACGTTCTAAAAACGTGGGTCTACCTATTGCTAGTATTCTGCATTCTGATGCAAAATATGACCTGCAAGGTATGGAAGCTACAGTGACACTATGCCACCGTAATACACCTCCTGTAGACTTGGAATTTTACTGTAAAAATGCTGACATTATTATCAGTGCCACAGGTAACACCACTATATTTATATTTATGTTAAAATAAAATGAAAATAATTTCTCGTTTAGGTGTTGTGGGTCTTATAAAGGCGCCGATGGTGAAACCAGGGGCTTGTGTAATCGACGTCGGTATTACACGAATACAAGATGAAAATGGTCGTACTAAAATTGTAGGTGATGTTGAATTTAATGGTATGCAATGAAGGAGTTGTTATTGTTTCATTTTATTCGTTTATTTATTTTATTTTATTCCTTATCACACAGGTGTTAAGCAAAAAGTAAAGTACATAACTCCTGTGCCTGGTGGTGTGGGCCCAATGACTGTTGCGATGCTAATGAAAAATACATTCAAAGCTGCTAAACTTCGTGCAATGCAATGAGAGCTGGCTCTCTTATCATTTGGTATTATTATCAAGTATTATTTTATCAATTCTGCAACTTTTTTTTTATTGCTTAGTAGTATTCCTTGTTATTTTTGTTGACCTACAAGTATAAAGTTTGTGTAGTTCATTAGCTATTTTTGAATAATATCAATGATGGTGTAGTATTAGCAAAACATACTTTTTTTTAATTACATAAAAATGACCAGTGGGGACTAATATGAACGTACAGGACTTGTAAATTGTCATGTAAGCTCCTTATTACGTTGTTTGATTAAATAAACGAATTATCATTGATTAACCTTTCATAGCTGTAGTATAGAACTTCTGAAATTAATTTATTGTATATTCTTTCTAAATAATTATAAAAACATTAACATAATGTTTTTTTCTATAATTTTTCATTTAATTTAAAGCAGCAAAAATNTAACCTAACCTAACCTAACCTAACCTAACCTAACCTAACCTAACCTAAATTTTTAAATTTGATATAACATAAAATAATGGAAAAATTAAGTAAATATAAATCCAACAACATAAAATTAATAAGGATTAATATTTTTATTATTGCATAGAAGTCCGGTGTCTAAACTTTATTTTACATTTTGATATGTTACTTATGCAACCCATATATCATATTTAAATTCTATGTTGCATAAACAGATTTTTCCCAAAATGTCATTTTTGTCAAATTATTGTTATCAATTTAAAAAAAATTGATAACATTTTGTAGAAAGTAAATGCTAATGTATCCTTCATTCTTTCTTCGTTATGTAAACGTTTTCAAATTTATTTAGGCATCCATGTTTTTGAAGAAAAATTACATAAATTTATTTAACCTCACAGTAAGTCAAATAATTAGGAAAAGAATTACATTTTCAGCCCCAGCAGCTTTATATCATCACAGAGTTTACGATATGGAAAAAAAACCAGACCATTCCGTTTTTATTACAACCAAAATTGACGAAGAAGCCAAAAAAATTCTTAAGGATGCGTAAGTACATTACATCTTGAATTAACATACTGAAATCGTCATCGAAATCTCAGTCCCTGTTTGTTAGCTTACTTTTTTTTTCCTTTAGATTATTAGAGCGATTAATCAATTTTATTGTAGCAATTTTGATGTTCATGAATGGACAGCCCCTGAACCCATACCAAAAAACAACCTTATTCGTGAATTAGAAGGAAAAGATGCACTATTTTGTACACTGAATGATAAAGTCGATGACGAAGTATTATCAAAAGTAGGGACCAAATTGAAAGTGATAGCTACAATGTCCGTTGGTTATGATCATCTCTCCCTTAAGGATATTAAAACACGTAACATTAAAATAGGATACACACCAGGTATTTTGACTGAAGCCACTGCTGAACTAACACTGGCTCTTTTGCTGGCAACTAGCAGACGTCTTTTTGAAGCAAACAATGCAGTTAAAAATGGAGAGTGGCATGCATGGGCCCCATATTGGATGTGCGGTCCAGGTATTAAAGGATCCACCATTGGAATAGTGGGTTTAGGGAGAATAGGACAACAAGTCGCCAGATTGATCAAACCATTTAACCCAAAATCTATTATATTTTACTCCAGATCATTGAAAGAAGTTCAATCAAAAATTCTTAACTTGGTTCAAGTTGATTTTGAGACCCTTTTGAAGGACAGCGATTTTATAATCCTTACATGTGCATTAACAGATGAAACAAAAAACTTGTTCAATGATAAAGCATTCAGTAAAATGAAGAAAAATGCAGTTTTCATAAATACAAGCAGGGGAGGTATCGTCGATCAAGGGGCACTTGTTAAAGCACTTAAAAGTAATCTAATTTTTGGAGCTGGTTTGGATGTTATGACTCCAGAACCTCTGCCACTCAATCATGAACTGCTCCAATTAAAAAATTGTGTAATTCTGCCCCATATTGGAAGTGCTGCTATCCAAACAAGACAAGAAATGGCTAAAATTACTGTTCAGAACATTATAGCCGCTATTAAGGATGAACCAATGCCTAGTGAATTAATAGTAGATTGTTAATTGTAATTAAATTGTAATTATTGAGTTTGGTAAGGTTTTTTCTTTGAATTTACAGGTTTTTAAAATAGACAATAACATTGATTATAAATTGTAGATAAATATATTTTTCTATGCTTAATAGATTGTGTTATAATACATATAATTAATAAAATAAAACATTTAAATCAACATTGTAAATGTAAAATGTAAATAAAATATTCAATAAAACGTGCAGAAAATATTTTTGTATTCTAAAACAGTNAATGATAACGTCGAAAAACAAAAATTGAACACCCTCAAGCATACGAACACTGAGTTACCAAGGAAAACAAATTCATGTCGCATGTCATAGTAACAATTATACCTCTCTAACGTAATCGGCTATTTTATTATATATTGTACTAGTGCTTAAAAACATAATGAAAAATGACTGTAAGCATAAAAAATCGAAATACGACAAAGGCTCTTAGTCTAATTTTAAATACTAACTGAAGGTAAACTGTTCAAATGCGCATCAGTCTATTTTGTTGCTCGATCCGAATAGTATTTCGTCTAAAATAGAAACTCAATGACAATTGTGCGCGAGGCAAGTTTAATTTAATTTCATTTTATTTCCTTTCAATAGTCTCGTAAACAGCATCCCCTCGGGGGTAAGTTTAAAATAGAAACGGTCAAATAGTGCGCATACAAAACTACAATGATTTTCTTACTTTAAAAAAACTAATGTTTATAGCTGAATAAAAACAAAAATTTGAGTAATTCAAATTTAAACGTACGTTTTCAGTGTACGTTAAGATTCTGTACATAAGCGACAATTTTTATGAGATATGAACAATATTTAACGCAAGTTAGTATAAATATTTTAAGTAGATAAAACAGAATTCAAAACAAATATATGAAATATCATTTATAAGTCGTTTGTGATCATCATCATAAGGTCCTCAAGAGCGCACACGAAAATCTGAACTTTTGTATTAGGAGAGCATAAGTGAGGTCGGGTGTTTTTGAAATTTACCGGATTTTCTTAACATTTAGTGTTATTATTATTGTTTTAAGTTGAATATTTTAAGATGCGTTCATTGATACTGATTTAAATTAAATTGTGGTTTTTGAACTGATCGAAAGTTAAAATAAGAGTTTTTCTTACTTGAAAGTGATATAAAACTGGAAGAAGAGATGTAGAATATTTTATTCTAATTGTTAATTGGTATTTTTACAATAAATAACTAAAAATTAATTATTTAAAATTTATAACATTATTGAACACTACTAAAACAATGGCGACTGTTTGTTTACTTCGAAACAATACATAACCTCATTATTTGTTGCTATTTCTTTTTAGTTTTTCTTTAGAAAATGTAAGTAAATATTTTAAAAAGTTATCTAGTAAGCAAAAATAAGTATGTATTTCACTCAGCATGATTGTTTAAGTGCAATTAATTGTTTAAACAACAAAGAATATGTTTTTCTTCTGTAGGTTCTCATCCAACAGTTCTTCTAAGACATAACTAACAAAAAAGGACGTTTCCAATGAATCTGGACGATTGAATGAGCTTCCATAGACTCAAATTACCCTATTGTAATAAGAACATTAATTATTATTCACTAAAATTACAATTCTGTAATTCTCATGCCACTTTACGCACATTCCCCAACAAGCACAAGTAAAAGATTTTTCGGGTAATGCATCAATAAATATAGTAATATTATAATAAAAATTGAAGTGTAAGCTGTATATCATGTTATAATTAATAATTTAGAGGACGTAGTACGTTTCGAATACTTATATCTGCAAATAGAATGTAGCATACATATTTAACTGCAGTGTGTACTATCAAACAATGTTTTGTCGTGGTAATAATGTGTATAATTCAAGAAATAGAAAATAATGAAGGTATCCCGGAGAAAATGGTATCATTACTCACTTCGAATACCTCAAAGGTTTGGGTGTGTATGTTCTTTAACTACAGTTTAATTATATAAAACTGCACTTGTAGATTTAGAAGTTGCATGTTACCAAGAAAACTATTAATGAACAGTGCAAGACAATAAATGAACATATCATGCAGAGAATGGTACTCCAAAAGGATTTAAAATGAAAAATAATGAGATTCACTTTTATGTAGTACAATTGTTCATAATAAACAGAAATTAAATTGTATTATTTAGAATTAATCATGTGCAATAAAACTATTGTGTGAAATTCTTTTAAATTCCTTACCTTGCTTCTTACATTAATTTCTCTGTATAAGAGCTGGTAGTTAGTGACTAATATTTTCTTTTCCCTCTGTTCTTCCTTCTTAGTAGTTATTTACGAATTATTATAATAAAAATACTAAGTTAACAAATAAATTAGCAAATATATTTGATGATGAAATTAATAAAAAGCTCATAAGATGGTCTAATTACTAAGAGTCCAGAAAAATATATTTAATTACTCATCAGCTCATAAATTCTATTTGCAGCTTGTAAATTAATTGTGAAAATAAAATGACAAGGTCTCCTATATACAGAACACGATTAAAAAGTAATTTGTTAAATTAAGTGAAATATTACATTTTTATAGTCCTTTATAATCTTAATTTTTTTTTTCACTTTTTAAATGATAAAGGCTACAAGAAATAATAATCAAATTATAGTTTATTATAAAAGAATAATAAAAATTACAAGCACGATGCGAGGGAAATAAATAATAAGTAAATTTTGGACGAATAGCAATGAGATATGCAGAGGAAAAGACCGATGTCACTTTGACTCTAAATAGTAATTAAATAAATTAACCGTCCTTTTAAATGTTGCAACAAAGTTTCGGTACAATATTCATTATCAACAATTACAATAATATATTATCATCATCATCATTATTATTTTAATTATTAACAATCAATCATCCAATCTAATCATCAAAACAATAATTTTTTGTTTAAAAAATCCGTCCATGCGCTTGCTTCTATTACAGCACATTTGATAGAAGATACACTGCGATGATTCTACTGTTCGGTTGTACACGTTTGTCTGGTAATTGGTTGTATTATTTGTATGTATGCCTGTTTGTCATTGCCGTATTAATTTGATTTTATTACTCTTTTTTTTAAATCATTATCATTTTATATTATTTTCGTCGTTGTTGTCATTATCATTCCCACTCTGTCGTGCCCGGTGGTTTTGATGTCAGATCGTACAACACTCGCGAAATACCTGGCACTTGCAGCAGCTCCGTTACAATCTTTTGAAGGACCTGGGGACAATTAATTAATTAAATATTCATCGTGATTCTATAATAAAATCAAACGAAGTTGAGAGATTTTAAAAATACGAATTAAATGACATTTAAACCATTAACGAGGAGTCTATACTATAGGGACGGGGTGTGAGGGAGGTCACACTAGTGAATCTAATAGTTGGGTAGGACAGCAAAGAGTAAATGTTTAATACCAAACAGAAAAGAATGGATTACAAACTGAATATACTTGAATAATAGGCAAAGAGGAAACTAGTGTAATCTACTGCAGTTTTTGCTTCTGTGGATATTTGGTTGCATAACATACTGATAATCGATATGTTTAGGATACAGCTTCTCTTAGTACACAGTTTTAAGAACCAAATATAGTTACATTTTTTAAACTTTACTAAATACCTTTGTTAAAGCATCATCAGTTTCGTTTTGCTTGCACTTTTAATAAGTTAATGAGCTTTATTTTTTTAATTTAAATTTATTAATAAAATGTTTCATAAAGAACCATCAAAATACATTACAAGTTATTAAAGGTGCAAGAAACACAAAATTGATGGTGTTTTACCAAAGGTGCTTAGTGAAGTTTATAATGTGTTCTAACCAGAAGGGTAAACTTAGTCGTTCAATAACCACAAAAACTAACTAAACTTCTTGAATGCACTCTTCAATTTAACTAACTCTACTGAGAAATGAGATGTGGGATCTAATTTTAATTCGCTAATAACCTGAATTAATCTGCGATTGGGATAGGGACTGCTACCTAATTGTCTTTGTTTTTGTATACTTCTATATTTTTGAAAATAACTAAGAGGAATGGATTAACACTTTTAATTAAATTTAAACTGGGATCTATTTCATGGTTATTGTTAAACAATTTTTATATTTAAAACTGTAAATTCCTGCTTTTTTTTTCTTTTATCTTTTGTATTATCTGGTAATTTGATCTTATGAAAGCAAAATGTTGGATTTTATTGTTAATTTATCTTAATTCTATTAATAAATATAAAACTCACTTCTAAAGGTATTTGTTTTCCTGGTATGGCAGGCACACCGGTCATAAAATCACGAGTACAAAACGGTCGGAGCACAACTGACCTCTGACACGAAGGTATTCTTAAAGCTTGATCTCGATCAAAATGAATGGGAAGAAGAATCACAGGCATTTGGCTCACTGACATCATCGAACCACTACTCTGAAGGATCTATCGAAAAAAAAAGAAAAAAAGAATTATACTATTAATTTAAAACAACTTGTGCAAATTAATAGAAAAAATGAAATTACAAACAGTCCATTTTACCGATTCATTGAATGAATTCCATGAATTTTATAAGACCATTTTCAATAGCATATAAAAGATTTTAAGAAATGAAGGGATATTTAGAAGCAAAAACAGGAGTAATGAGCGGCAGAGGAAGACTTAGATTAGATTATTGTTCACAAATATTAGGAATGTGCGAAGTTCTAGTTTTCGGAAAATGAGATGATTAGCTCATGATAAGAAAGAATGGAATGTGGTGATGACGTATTAATTGATGTTCGGTAATTTAATTAATTTATTTTCCATTTACTCACCCCCATCGCGATATCGTCGACTTGTCGAAGAGTGCTTAGAACGATGCTTGTTAGGTACGTGGGTGTCAGGTCGGGTATGCACTCTTTGACGAGGCCCCCGAATATATAACACACCCTGTTGACGTTATGACATATGCGGGGTATGAGACGGGCGAGGAAAAACAAATCATCCCAATCGGGCTCATGTTCGCTACTTATGCCAACCACATAACTATAAGAGCGACAGTCACCCTGCACCCCTACACTACGAATGGGTAACAATGTTGCTGCCAGCTTCTGTTTGCTTGATATTCGACGTAACGTCAGTCTGTCATAAAAGAATACATTTTTTATTTTGTATAAGAATAAATGTATAAATGGTTAATGTAGCGTTTTAATATGTGAGCAAGAAAGTAGCCCTGAATCTGGTTCTTTAGAATTCAGGAGTGTTCTACTGGCATCCGTTTGATTTTGGAGGATGGTATCAGTGACTAACTTTTTGAGAAAAGTGGGTCACTTTCTTAATCCTCCGAAAAATTTTAATAATTCAGTAAATGAGAGAATAAAATACTTTTACTAAATCCTAACACATACTTTAAACTACATTAAATGGATACCTTTCTTCTTCTGTTGTCACGACTCCCTCCACCCTGTTAAGCAAAGCGTGTTTTTTTTGTAACATTTGGTCGAATTCGACTATGATTTTGACAAGAACCTGTGTCTCTGAAAAATCCCGTTCCATGTACGGTTCCTCGCCACACAACACCCTGATGGCTAACCCAGGACCAGGGAACGGATGCCTCATCACAATCTCATGAGGCAATCCTAGATCTTTACCTTAACAATAAATTATACGTTGTAAAGTTAATTTAATAAATTAATTTTTCAAAATTATCAATTAGTTACCTATTTGTCTGACCTCATCCTTATGAAAGTCCTTTAGTGGTTCGATTACACGCCCATCCTCCCTCAATTTCCTTATTAGTTCCGAGTCATTATGGTGCGTTTTTATCACGTCAGCTTTGCTCGATGCAAGACAGGATGCGGATTCGATAAGATCGGGTCGCAATGTTCCCTGGGCAAGTAAAACGTCCTCGGGTTTCAATTTGAGTTCGGCCACAATTTCGGTCGTGATGCGAACAAAAACGTCACCTATAATTTTTCGCTTTTCTTCAGGATCAGCTGTCTGGCAGAGCATCTTTGTGATGCGAGTGCGAGAGTTGAGCTCGTGCTTGTCTATCGGCACAACCGTTGTTCCTTCGTAAAACGCAGGGGTTGCATTTATCACTTTCAAATCGAGTCCTATTTTGCGGAGAGACATTGCCACTTTGACACTCTCCAGTTTGCGCATGAATCCATTATCTATATGAATTGCAATTACCTGGTCCGGCTGAAGCGCTTTAAAGTAACGAAAAATTATATGGATATTGATTAGTAGTTGTTAATTTTATAGAAAATACTATTATTATTAAAAAATAGGAAAGTATAGGAGTATTAGCACCAAGGAGACAGCTTTATATTCAATGGAATCAGCATTGATAGAAAAATATGGAATGAAAATAAATAGTAATAAATATATGTATTAGTATGCAGCG